>NW_025721203.1:0-307293 GCF_922984935.1 Meles meles
ACTTCTGTTTTACAAATTAAGAGAAACAACCAAAGACCAGAGATTTTAATGGCATTTTCCTGCCTAAGGTATGTGCTGGAGCCAGTAGTTGAACCCAGGTTTGCTCTGCTGCAAGTGCCTGATGCTGTGTTCGAGTTAGACACCCCCCAGACTGTCAACATGCCTGTCCAAACATCACACTGACCCGCTCTGGTACAGTTTCTCACCATAAGATGGAACCAATTAGTGACGTGGTTCCTGCCCCCCCCCCCCCCGACTTTAACATTTCTATCTTACTGTGCAAATCTTAAAATATAATAAAGTGACATTGGCTTGACTTTTCAGAGCATAATTTTCAGAGCATAATTCCACTGTGAGGGTGGAAAGAAAGCATATTGAAGTAAATTAAAATATTATTTGGGATCTGAATCATAAAAATTTGTGAATTTTGTTTTAAGGGTCTTTGATCTTGAAGTTTAAGTTGTTAGGTTCAAGAACAATTATTTTTTTTTTCCAAAATGGAGTTTATTTTCTACAGTATTAACTCTTCCTGGTTACTTGTACCTAATGTCATTATTTTTGTATCTTAGCAAACACTTAGTAAATATCTTAGATCATCTTATAGAAAGGATAAATGTTTTAGAGCACTTTAAATATAAGAGTGTCTATTTGGAGGGAACTGTACATCTCTGGTCTGGAAATTTGGTTGTTTTGTCATCTGCATTTAGAGAAATTAATGTATAAATATTATCTAGAATTCTTAAATTCTTGGCATGATCACTGTGAAAAATCCTCCTACCTCCTACCTTCCTCTTGTTGGAGATAACTTTGTTTTTTCCATTATAACTAAACAGTTTCAGAAAATATTGAAGATACTACTTCTAAATAGAAACTCATTTTGATGAAAAACATGTTCAGTTTATTAGTGGCTGTTTTTATTAGTAAATTTGAATATTCTAGGTGGTGTGGAAGAGAGGCATCTATCTTACTGCTTATTCATTCATTCTCTTTTATATGATTGTTCACTTCAGCCTGAAATATCATCACTTTGAATGATCTCTCTATTCCTCTTCAGAGTATTTGAAAAGAAGGGGCAGTAGGAAGCATAGATGACTTTTCCTCCTGAGATTCTACGAAATGTACATCTATACCCGCATTCTCCATGCGTTTTTTATATTTCCAAAAGCCAGTGTGAAAATGGGGCAAGAAGTAATGTTTTTCTTGCCAAAATTAATGGATATCATTGATTGATGTCCTTTGCATATTAATATTAGAACCGAGTTTTGAGACTTTTTATTGGGTTAATTCTCAGCATCATTTCTTCCAGTGTGAGTTATCCAATATCCAAAATGGGAGATTAAGGACAACAGTCCCTGGTGTTCTAACTTTTGTGTTTGTATCTTGCGAACGGGCTAAAATAGAAGTAACATAAAATCTTAACGTTTCCTGCCTCTTCTATGTACTTCAGGAAAGGACTTGATAGATATATAGAAGGACAAAACGTAATCTTTTGAAGGAAGGCAGAGGGCAACATAAAATTATTTATGTTGACTATTAAAAGCTTGTGAAAGATTGTCTTTTTTTTCTTTTTAGAGATTTTATTTCTATGTTTGACAGAGAAAGACAGAGCTGAGGGTAGCCGCTTAACTGCTGAGCCACCCAGGCACCAGACTGTCTTTTTTTTTTTTAAAGTCTATTCAGAATTATTACGTATGTCACTTCAATTTGTATCACCTATATTTGGCATACGACATCTCTTAATATTTCAATACCACATACATAGACTATTTATATTATTCTCTCAAATCATCATAGATTTTTCTCTTCTAAAAGTGGTCCGGAAGGAAAGGAAATTTTTATACTTGTCAACCTACATGTTTTATGGAGTTTTTAACCACATAAATGTTTCTTTTAAAAAGAAAAAGCAGTTTTTAACTTTTTAATTTATGGGTTTGCTAAATAGGCACTTTTGTACTCCTTTGCTGGAAAAATTTATCTGGGAAGACTTCCTTTCTCCCCATTTTACTGCCTTTAATTATATCTAGATTTTCATGAGATTTCTGTAGAAGTTAATTGAATACATATAATATCTAGTCATATCATGATCACAATCTTTACCTGGGAGGATGTAACGACTGGAGTTCCAATTTTAGTGCATGTAGACATTTTTGACCAAGTATTTTTGAGATTAAATAAAAGGAAGATAAATGACAATTTATTATGTTCTTTTCCAATTACAAGCTAGGGTTAGAAAAGCCAAGTTCAGTCAGCTGAGGATGAGATATCTACAAATGAGCTTACTTGGAAACAGATTAGCAATTTAAATGACTAAGTTAGTAAGATCCAATTATAGCTAATTTGCCCATCCTTTCTTTCTCTTGCCCTCCCACAGGCTTCAGAGTGTGAAAGCCTTGCAGGAATTCCTGGGAGCAGAGGGGGAGGATCCTAGGTCAGGGGAGTTTGTAAGGAAACCAGTCACAGTTAATTACACCTGTGTCAGCTCTATGGGCTCTGCTGTCCCTATATATTTATTAACAAATAAATATGTATTTTAACATATGTATGTTTATTATATGTTTAAAAATGCGTGCATATATACAACATGTAGATACGCATATGCATGTATATACGTATGCATGCTATAAAACGTGTGTATTATTTAATGTGCATACATGTGTATGTACTCATATACAGCCTATGTATAGTATGTATACATACAGCCATATTCCAATTCATATTCTGATTTTTTTCCTTTCTTACGTCGCTGGAACATCTTTTCCTAACTACTTCAAATTTACATTTTTCCCAGTGTGCTGGCATACTGCCAATTATCCTTTATATATTTTTTTCATAGCTTTTCCCCCCCTTATTACTATTTTAGTGATCCCCTACCACCTTTCAAATACTAAATTTTCCTGCTCTGTGGCTTTTTTTTTTTTGAAAAAATGTACTTTTGTTCATTTTTATATCAGTATGTATCTTTGAAATGTTAGCTCATTGATATTAATAACACATTGTTACATTTAAGAATGCCAGCATTATCAGTAATATATTTTAAAGAATTTCAGATTTTAGAGAATTTCTCATTATTGCAGGATAGATGAAACTTTACATCGATTTTCTCATTACCTCTGCTCAAATGCAGATACTATTTCCCCAAGCCCTGTCTTGTTCAAAGAAGACACTTAGATGTTCCTATTACATTTTTGCAACAGAAGAGTTACAGTATGTAAAGCCAAATGGGGGAGGGATATCGGCTAGGCAGTACAGAGGGAAATTAAGAAATGTGGCTTCCAGAGTTAAGAGGCAACCTGTATTGATAGAGTACCAGGTGGGATGAGGGAAGGATTGATACAGAAAAGCCATATGAAATTAATGTTTAGGGATATAATAGAAAGAGTATACTATCATTAAGAATTGTTAGGAAACAAAATGTTTCAGATTTAAAAATTAAAAATTGGATGATAGGGGACAATTTTTAAAAAATGAAATAGTGATGCTTTGTCAGTGATGTCCTGCACTTAAATCATGTCCAAATGACTTTTGGTGCAAGAACAAAGTTTCAAGTTTCCTGGTTTTTGCGTTTATTTTTTAAATGATGTGTCATTTGTTTTAGTCAGTTTTTCCTCAATTCAGGAATTGATAAACATCTCACTAAAGGTGTTATTAACACCTTATTAAACACCTTGTATTAAATCAATCCTATCAGGTCAGCCTTCAGAAAATTTACTAGGTGTAATAGTTTATATATATATAGGTCACTTATAGTTTATCATTATCAAATGGCTTTCATAAACTGGTACGTGATGGCAGAGAATGCACAGAGAGAATTGTAGAGCACCTGAGGCATGTGGACATTTCCCCCTGTTATACTCTTTCATCAAAACCAGTCCCCTCCCACTGGAGAAAGCGTTTTGTTTTGTTTTGTTTTGTTTTTAAATAAAGAAGGAGGAAAAACAAAACAAATACTTAAGAAATTAATGTAAGAAGATATGAAATAACCTTTTAAAATAAGACTTTTAAAATATATACTTATTGTCCTTTATGTTTAAAAGTTTTTGATAAAACAGGTTTTATGATTGCTGTTTATGTTATTTTGATTATCAAACAATTATGCAAATTAAAAAATGCTGCCACATCAACAGAGTTCTTTTCCTAATTATTAAAGTAAATTTTATGATAATTCATTACTAGTATGCATCCATTTTCTCAATGGCCTGTATTAAGCTGTCTTGCTCCTGTTTGTATAGTAGACCTAAAGTACAGGGAAATGGATTTTGCTTTAATCCAAGGCCGATTTCTTCATAAGGATTCTGCTCTTACGTCACTAATACATACTCATTTTCTATCTCTCTTTTCTCTCTGTTTCTGAGGTTAAGGATTGGAGCGAACTGTCTTTTTTTTCCAGGACTGACCTTAGAGATCCTCTGTATAGATGAGCTGGGCTGGGACATGCAGTAGATCTGTTTCTGTCCCAGCCCAGTGAACCCACAACTCTAGAGAACAGCAAGGTCACAACGCATTAAGAACCCCTCCCAGATTCTTGCAGTGAAATCCAGGTTAGAACCACTAAGTGAGTGAAGCAGAAACCCCAGAAAAAAAAATGAATGTCCTTAACGAGTGGTGATGGTCTCTTTTTACCTTTTTTAAAATTTTTTAAGGTCATAACTTCAAATACATTGTTACTTAGGAAAATAATGCCTTTGTATTTGCTTGTTTATTTAATATTCTAGTAACCAATTTATTGAATCCGAGGGTGCCTGATTTCTATGCAACTCAGTTGGTTGTTCAGTAACTCCTTACCAAGAATACCTTGTTCTTCAATTCTCCTCTCCTTTGCTAATCAGAAAACGGCACTGTCTACAAGAATGTCCAATGTGCATCTCATGTATAAATAACCCTAGACCTTTGGAGTAAAACTACAAAGGAATGGCAAATCTAGGATATCCACACCACTACTCCCTCCTCCCGCTTGGAGCAGACACTCCTCATCAATCACTGTTTTCTTCGCCCACTGAAATTTACAGGCATCCCAGTTCTTGACCTTGTGTTCAGACAACCAATGCTGATCATTGTTAGCACATACAAACCTAGTTCTTATCCCTTCCTTTAAGCATGTTAACCTCTTGTCCTGGGCACCTGGGTGGCTCAGTGGGTTAAGCCTCTGCCTTCAGCTCAGGTCATGATCTCAGGGTCCTGGGATCGAGCCCGGCATCAGGCTCTCTGCTCAGCAGGAAGGCTGCTTCCCCCTCCCTCCATGCCTCCCTCTCTGCCCACTTGTGATCTCTCTGTCAAATAAATAAAATCTTAAAAAACAAACAACAACAACAAAACTCTCTTGTCCCAAAACAAAACCAAACCTTGAGCCCACCTTGCTACTATCCCTTAATCTCTTTTTTCCTTAGCTAAACTTCTTGAAAGAGTTTCTCCACTAGCTGTCCTAACTTCCTCAGTTTCTGTTCTTGGCTTAGCCTATTTGTGGCCTTCTGTGTCCACTGCTCCATTGAAGCTGTGCTGGTAGGTCTCTGGGAACCCTGAGGCTACACTGCCTTTAAGCTTTTATCTTCCTGCCACGGGGTTTATCCTTCATACTCTTTCTCTGCACTCTCCCATTGGTTCTTCATTTCTCCTCCTGATTGTCTTCTGATGACTCATGAGCTCCTCATGCCACTTATTTTCCTCATTTTCCGGGGATGTCCTTGACTGCCAGTGGGTCTCGATCTCCAATGTCCTCTGTCAATCTCCCTCAGGTTTTCATTATTATAGCTTGAAGTCTATGTGTCCTTCCTTAGCCTTTTCTGATATTTATTTAGTCCTTTATGTCAAAATTCCTTGGGGCCATGTCCTCCCGGATATCCTACAAGAAACCCATCTATAACATTCACCTCCTGAATTCTGTCTTTCAGGTGGACATGGTCATCTCCCCATCAAGTCTGAGTCAGCTGGATATAGGCATTCGCTGTCATTCTTTATTTCATCCATTGCCCTCACCTCAACTGAATCAACTGTCAAGTTTCACTTGAACTCCAAGTAGCTCTTAAATTTGTTCTCCCTCTCTGTATCTCGTTACCATTGCCCTAAGTCAAGGTTTGTAACCTTCTACCTAGGCTCTTAATTACTCATTCTGTTGCCCTTCTACTCTTTGCTGCAGGGAAAGAAAAAATATACCTTACATGAAAATTCAACCATGTCATTCATCTAATCAGAATCTTGAAGTGCCTCAGATACCTAAAGAATAGAGGCCAGTGTCGTTAGCATAGAATATATAGTGTTCATAATGTGGTTCTTATATAATGGCATCTTTGGGATTTAGTAAAGTTGGAATGACACTGGAAGGTGAACTGTTCTCTGCACAAACTGTGGTGTTTCATGAATTTATGTCTTTCCTCTTGGTGCTATCTGGAATATCTTCTCCTTCCCTTTCTGCCAGTCTAACAGACACATCCTATAGGATTCTAGGTATGCTTCCTTGAACCTGTGAAATCTTCACTGAGGTTTGGTCCAGCTTAAAGTCCTCTTTGGACCTCTGTAGCATTTTTCCTTTTTGCATGCAGCGGTTTGCTGTACATTCACATTTAATGTATCGTGCCATTTTTTTTTAAAGATTTTATTTATTTATTTGACAGAGATCACATGTAGGCAGAGAGGCAGACAGAGAGAGGGAGAAACAGGTTCCCCACCGAGCAGAGAGCCCCATGCGGGGCTGGATCCCAAGACTCTGGGATCATGACCTGAGCTGAAGGCAGAGGCTTAACCCACTGAGAAACCCAGGTGCCCCAAGGTGCCATTTTCAAAATCAGAGAATGAAGAGTGGACGACTTACTGCATTCCATGTTCAAGAACCTGAGAATGATAGTTATGAAGTGAGGCCACAGTAAGTGACACCAGTTTGGAAGGACAAAGGAGCCCATGGCCAGCTCTTTGTGGTTTTCAGTGTTGCAGATCTGATAAAGATTTAGATCAAATACGGCAAGCCCTTATTGGTAGCCACTGTGTGCCAGACCGTAATTACATGCTTTAAAATATATTATCATCTTTAAACCTCACCAAAAAAAAAAAAAAAAGCTCTCTTTAAAGACGTGAGGTTTCATATACATGATATGGGATGCATGAATATATTCTCAAGAATTTTCTGTGTTCTCTGAGCCCAGTTTAGTGCCTGGAATGAATGAATTAAGTGCTCATTAAATCTTTGTTGAACTGGAGGTCAATACTACTAGTGCCCAAAATAGAGATGAGCCACCTGCTCCCTTGTATTGGCTGTTAAGACACAGTGATTCCTATGTTGTGTTTTTCCTTAAGACAAACCAAGCAGATTCTCTGATGTATGTGGCGACGGAGCTGGCAGAAAGGCAGAATGAAAAGCAGTACTTTGAAATTTTGGGGGGAAGAAAGCAAGACAAAAGATGAAGCTGAAATGTGGGTGGGGGTAGATGTGGTTGGGTTTTACAGTAACGAAGACTGATGAAGCAGAAATGTAATGTCAGAGGTTCATGATTCCAGATGGCCAGTATTACTCCACTGAAATATGTTTCAGTACAGCAGGAGATGTTCAAGAAATAATCATTCCACTATGGTCTTCACTGACCTGTCTTTAAACAGTGTGTGGAGCCCGTGTTTTCAAAAGTCGTTAGGAAGAAACTGATGATCTCTCTGTGGAATTTTAGAAATTCATTTAATGAAAGTAATCTCTCTGCATACCTCCCAGTTTGTTGTAATTTTTACTGTTGAACAAAATTAAGTAGGTGAGTAGATAGCTCATTCACACTGGAGTATTTGTTAAAAGCCTCAGGGGAAAGACACATATTTTGAGGGCAAGGACTACAAAGCAATTTAAAAATGATCAGGATCGCCATGTTAGTGTAATTATGGAATAAGAATATATTTAACATCACTTATTTTTTTTCTAAAGAATAAAAGTTTAGAAGTCCAGACATTGAAAGGCAAGATTTACTTGAAAAAATGTATCTCTTTAGCTATTCCTTCATTGTATTGTCATAGTGGCAAACCAATGAAGGGAATATAGCAATAATATAACAATATCTCCTTTCCGGTAATGTTTATTTGCCTGGTGCCCTATTTTTTGTCTATAATACTTTATGTGTTAGTTTATCCTTTGGAGAAAAGAATCAGTAAAATGTCATTGATTAACAATGTGTAGCCTACATGTTTTAGTAAACCGAACAACTTTGCCTATTGCTCGTGTGATAGACACTTTTTAATGGAAAAATTGTGAACCAAAGGACAGCAAATATGTTTCTCTTTCAGGAAAAGATGTAGGGAATAGAGAGGAGAGTGGTTCACAACATAAAAAGTTGAAAACATTAAATTACTTGATACATTAGCCATTTACAAGTATTCAGGAATAGCATATTGTCTGGTTTCAGAGACTTGAGAAGGGATGAAGATTACTGCTCTATATGTAGAGTTAAACGTGTTGCATTAATGTCTTAAAATAACATGGATGATGATGTAAAAACCAGTTAAATTTTTAAATACCTGATATCTGAGTAAAGACTATTTAACCCTTCCCTTTTTAGCTGTAACATTAAAATATATTATCTAAAATAAATTAGCAATATATGAATGGGTAAAAGAAAGCCAACCATTGTGTTTTAAATGGCTGCTTATTTAGAGCCCATGGATGTCCATTGTACCACAGTTAAAAATGTACTTTCTGTGTAGCATCCAGTGTAAAATAATTTGGGAATTAATTAACAAAGGTTAAATTACAATTTGGACTTTGAAAAGAAAACTGATGAGCAGATTGTTGTTGATGGGTGATTCCATTCCCACTAAGAGAACACGCCATCAAAAGAAAGCAAGGCCTTTGCATTATTAAAAGCTTGTTCTGTAACACTGTTGGGAATTTGTTTGGGTCATGAATGCTGGCAGGTTGTCAGGAAAACAGAAATAATGCAACCGAATGTATAGTCTTCTTGAAAAGTGGCTTTAGGATTGCTACTTTTGGTTATCTAATGGCCGATCTGGAATTTCTAAAAGTAATATTAATGGAGAGGAACATATTTTCTAGTTTAATTACCTATGCTCCTTTGTTGATATAATAGTAATAAAAATGTTTTTCTCTGTATAGAATATTATAATACAAAAGGATTTTTTTTTTTGCAACAAAGGTTTGAGATTTTTGTTTTGATAACAGTATGTGCTGCTCTGTGTTCATTTTTTTGATGATGGTATTACTGATTAATGGTATTACTGATTAATGGTTAAGATTTCTAGTAGTTGTGTGAGGGTTTCTGTTAGTTACATTCACGTTCCCATGACCCCTTTTTCTAATCATTGCTATTTAGAAAGAGGTATGAGAGGATCTACTTCCACTGTATTATCTTTCACAACGGCTGTCTGTCTTTTTTTTTTTTTTCTTAATTTTTTTTTCTTTGAGAGAGAGAGAGAATGAACAAGCAGGGAGGAGGGTCAGAGAGAGAGGGAGAAGCAGACTCTCCACTGAGCAGGGATCCTGATGTAGGGCTCAATCCCAGGACCCTGAGATCACAGCCCGAGCTGAAGGTAGACACCCAACCAATTGAGCCACCCAGGCGCCCCAAAAGCTGACTTTCTGATACCATGATAGACCCCCTGATCCTGGTTATAACTACATGAAGACAGACATCCAATAACACTGTATCATAAGTATTTATGATTCAAATTTATAGAAATGTGAGAAAATAAAAACACTGGGTGGGCCCTTACTGCAAGAGGCTAAAAACACCTGAAGTGAAAGATAGCTATAAAATTGTTGTTGTTTTTTCTCTGTCTCTGATTCCAAACCATGAGAGACTCTGGACTCCAGAAAACAAACTGAAGGTTACAAAAGGGTAGGGGAGTGGATCGGGTAACCGTGTGATGGGTATTAAGGAGGACATGTGTTATTACGAGCACTGGGTGTTATATGCAACTAATGAGTCGTTGAACACTACATCAAAAACTGCTGTACTCTATGTTGGCCAACTGAACATAATAATAAAAAAAATTGTTAATGAGTTAGGTTTTGGTCTTTTCGAAATACAATCAATAATTGGACTGTACATAGATGTTTAAATTATGGGTTTAAGAACATTCAGACATTCACATGGGCTAAGAAAGCCTTGACGTTAAATTAGAGACATTTTTTGTGGATATACCACATTTATCTTGAGGAATAACTTCTTTTCCTTAGCTTGTCCAAGCAAACCTTTAATATTTCTTTAATATTTGTAGAATAGAAGCATTATCTTCATCTTATCCTAGCATTCAGGATCATGCATGATCTCCCCTCAAAATGATCCCAAGCCACTCTCTTCTAATTTCCCCATGCCTTATTTCTTTAGATACCCAATGTTCTTATCCAGCTACCCCACTTACCATGTGATTCTGTGCAAGTTATTTCAACCCTGCATCTTTTGTTTCATCTAGGACTTGACCTAAATAAAAATAGCAGCTGATATGTAAGTGCTGAAGAACTTCTAGTCAAAGGTTTTATTTGTTTGTTTTGTTTTGTACTTTTTTGGTTTTTTCTCTTTTTTGTTGTTGTTTTTATTATTTTTTAGTAGGTTCCCTGCCCAGCCTAACATGGGGCTTGAACTCATGACCCTGGGAGATCAAGACCTGAGCTGAGATCAAGAATTAGAGGCTGGACTGAATGAGCCACCCTGTCCCACCCTAGCCATTGTTTTGATTATTATTCCCATCCATGTGATTGACTCATGCTGCTCCCGCCCTAAGTGGCCCACATCTTATTTGCTGTCATTCAAACCCTGCCATGCAGTAAGAAGAGAAGGTTTTTATTTAACTGTGCAAGAAATTCAAAACTGTATTTTTGATACCAGTATGTATCAAGGTTGTAAAATTATTGTACTTGAGTACTGCTTTTGAGTTCAAGGTAGTGTGAAGGGCTCTCCTGTGGTAGTAGGAGTGGGTAGGCCCCGGGTCCCAAAGGAACCTGTCCGCAGGCGTGTCTGGTGGTAATGCTGGAGGGAAAATGATAAGGATGCTAGAAATGTGTTTTGAAAAGCATGCATGGTAGTAATAATGGATCAGAATGACATGTTATTAAAAGAATAAGAGATATTGTCTCTTAAGATTGATATCATGTAGACACTGTGTAATTAGAAATTATCTATTATACCTCAGCCTACATGTTATACCCATAATAACATTGATCCGATAGCCACAATCCCAACAAAGCCCACATGGTATCTGGCAGGTAGGATTTTCTCAAGGCCAGACCTTCAGGTAGGAAACCTTTTAAAGTATTGGTACTTAGAGACATGATCTTGACTTTACCTATTTTACTGTTGACAAAATTGTCTGATCTTTGAGTGATGTATTTTGGGTTGATGCACCCATTTTCTGGTTTTACTTAGCTAAGGGTATTTTCATTTATTATTCTTCCCTCCCACCCCTTTCCGGAAGTTTAAGGGAGATTGTCCGTTCTCCTAGTTCCCATTCTTACTGCAACTCCTCTATAGTCTAAGCCAAATATTTTTATACTGTGTTTAAATGTGAAAATCGTGCCTTTACACCCAGCCTGAGGAGATAGTTTCTCTAGAACGAACTTTCCTCTCTTTCTTCACTTGCTGTAACAGATGCTTATCTTTCATTGAAGGAACTAAATGAGCAGTTCAACAGTTAATCTCTCTCCTATATATCTTATAAGCCCAATAGCAGTAAAAGAAATGCCTGACCTTGCCTATTTTTGAAAGAATGGGGAGTTAAACTACACCCTATAGCAATCAGGATTCAAAGTCATTTCTTTCCTACTTCAAAAGTGTATGTGGTTTTTTTTTTAAAAACTGCTAATGAAAGCATTGCAGAGATTAGCTTTTGAAGTGGTGAGTACCTTTCATTTATTTTCCTTCTGGTATTCCCTCTGCCTGTAGCTAAAATTTAGAACCTTAAAAGTGTTGCTCTTCTGTGCTAAATTCAGTGGATGTTCTATCAAAGTGCATTTGGATTATCAAAGTTTTGTTCTTATCTTGCAGTTCAGTATTCCCGAGAGTACACTAGTCGGATTATAATCGACAAGTCTGTTTCTGTTGCTTTCAAACTAGAACGCGGTTTCTTCTCTACCATGGGCCTGCCTACCTGCACTGCACTTTCTCCAGTTGCCCTGCAGGGAGATGGGTGCCCACACTGTGAGGCTAAGGGAGGCAGTGTTCCCCTCGGAAAAGCAGAAGAGCTGCTTTTAGTGGTTGATTCAGTGGGGAAGAGTCACACAGGAATTACCAGCAGGAAGAGCTACATGATGAGATTAGTAGATTCATAAAACTCAAATTTGGAAACATTTTGCTGTATTATATTACCTAAAGCAGGAGGCTTAATATTTTTGATGCTTGAATGACTCCTAAAATGGAAAAAAAAAAAATGGACACTAGTCATTGCAGAGATGATTTTATTTCAACAGTCTTTCTCTTTTCTTTTTTTTTTTAAAGATTTTATTTATTTATTTTAGAGAGAGAGAGAGAGAGAGCAAGCAGAGGGGCAGTGGGAGAGGGAGAGAGAGAATCTCAAGCAGGCTTTCCACTGAGTGTGGAGCCCAACCTGGGGCTGGATCCCAGGACCCTGAGATCATAACATGAGCTGAAACCAAGAGTCGGACACCTAGCTGACCATGCCACCCAGGCACCCCCAGTCATTTGCTTTTGAATGGCATAAACTAGCACCAGTAAAATTTGCTTTTATATTATTTCACAGATATTATATCATTCTGAGGCCCTGTGGTTATTTGTTCCTGAAAAGCTGTGTAACTTGAGATTTCTTAGAAGTTGTCTCCTCCAAAAACAACAACAACAAAATAATAATAATAATAATAATAATAATAATAATAATAATTTGGGGCACCTGGCTGGCTCAATGGGTTAAGCCTCTGCCTTCAGCTCAGGTCATGATCTCAGGTTTTTGGGATGGAGCCCCGCATCTGGCTCTCTGCTCAGCAGGGAGCATGTTTCTTCCCCCCCCCACCCCACCCCACCCCCCGCCTGCCTCTCTGCCTACTCTTGATCTCTGTCAAATAAAATATTTAAAAATAATAATAACTCAGACACATTAAATTTAACCATGGTTTTGGTTTAATGTGATTTAATTCTATCTCCCTCTGTACCAGCTAGCATCTTGGGACAGATTTGGAAACTGCATGGTTTGATTTGGAGGCTTTGTTGACCCTCAAGTGTTCCATTATAATAACATTTACCCAAAGACTAGAATGGCCAGCTGGGGTTTGGAAATCTGTAATTTTCTGGGATTAGGGGAGATGACTAAACTTACATAAAGTGAGTGGAGCAAAAGTCAACTTGAAAGGTCTAAGAAATTGAAAGGTCTCATAGCATCTGGCATGAACCCTGTGCTCAGCGAGCTGGTGACTGGGCAGAAGGGAGGAGGAGGAGCAAAGGCAGGTGAATGTACTTTAAAGCAGAGCTTATTTGTGAAAGGCAAGATATGGGATTTTCCTGAGTGGTCTGGTAAGGCCTGAGTCTTGGATGAGTATGTCCCCTGAAGGGACAAGCATCGCTTGCTTGCTTGAATTGAGGACAGCAAAAATGGGGTTGTAAGAGATCCCTTCATCTTAAAATCTTGAAATCAACCAACCTAACCACACATTTCACATTAGGTGAGGCTCAAAGATGGTATAATTTAGTGAGGTGGCCCACAATCCCCCTGATGTGACTCATTTAGTTTTATCACCGTAGATTTCAGTTTTGACCTGAAACTGACCAGGATAATTAAACTGTCTAATCTCAAAAGGAAATAGGAGACCCAAGAAGGACTGTGTCTAGGTATTGGTGTATTGAATAACTTTTATTTTAAATAACTTTAAATATTTTAAATAACTTTTATTTTCATACTATAAGATTTGAGGTAAAATACAAGAAATCAGAAGAACCAGAATCGTGAGTTTTGAACAAAATAGATACTGAATTTTCTACTCTCCTTCCTTCCTGCAACCCTTCTTCCCAAACACATGCACAAGTGTGTGCACACACATGCGCACACACCACACACACGCACGTGCACGTATTCACCCATGAGTTGATAGTTTCTATACTGTAACTGCCTCAGATAATAGACAAGAAAGCAATTTCTCTGATATCATGCAAATGAAATGCACCCAAGAAGTTTCATTTTAATGAGTGGGTACATTAAGATCTTGGCACTTTTATTTAGGACTGTGTGTACACTGATACTTTCTAGTTTCATCAAGAACAAATTAACAGAAGAATTCAAGGTTTTATAAATTGCTGTACTGAGAATCAAGGGTACTTTAGCCAATGGTGTCTTCCCTCCCTCAGGGATCTGTGGCAACTCCGACAATTTTAAATTAAAGTCTCCTTTCAGACAAGTTTTTCATGGTCATGGATAATAGTTGGGAGCCTTCGTATTCTCATTATGTGTGTATCTCATACAAAAAGGACATTCTTTCAGAAGTCTTTTAACATCTGCTGAAGTTTTAATGTCTTTGCTTAACTACATGCTTATTTTAATAATACAAACAAGGTTGCTAAATATCACCAAAGAAAATAATGTGTGAAATACCAGCATCTATAGGTAGGCTGATACATAGGTTCTGTTGCAACACAGGATGGTATTGCTTTAGTTACTGGGACTTTATAATATTACTTCATGTCCGATAGGGCAATTAACCCTCCTCAGTCTTCTATTTAAAATATTAAGGCTGATAATAACTGTTTCTGGAAATACAAAATAGTTTGTTTCATTTCTGGGAATGAATTATGTTCATATATGTATGTGTATACATGCATATTTATATATATTTATAATAGTGAGCTCGGTCACTCATTTAGTCAGTTATTTTACATCTTCTTATAGACTAGATGCAATTTTTTTCTTTCCTTTTTAAAAAATGAATAAATTAATTAATTTTAGAGAGAAAGTGGGAGCCAGGCCAGGAGCAGAGGGGGAAGGAGAAGAGAGGGAAAGAATCTCAAGCAGACTCCACCCTGAGCAGGGCTCCATCATCGCATGACCAGAGATTGTGACCTGAGCCAAAACCAAGAAGTCTGATGCTTAACAGACTGAGCCACCCAGTTGCCCCAGATGAATTTTTTTTTAATCCTACATATTTCACATTTTGGGTTGCTACCATTAATTGACAAGTTCGTTGTTGTTGTTGATTTTTGCTTATATTTTAATAATTCACTTATTCAATTAACAACTACGGAATGCTTTCCAGACATTGGGCATCATTTAATTGTAGAGAAGAGGCAATTCTTCTTTTTAGCTTAGGAGAGTGATTTATTTTTTTAAATTCATTGTAAAAACTGTCCTTTGCTGAATCACACCTTTTTTTTTTTTTTTTTTTAGATTTTATTTATTTATTTGACAGAGAGAGATCACAAGTAGATGGAGAGGCAGGCAGAGAGAGAGAGAGAGGAAGCAGGCTCCCTGCTGAGCAGAGAGCCCGATGCGGGACTCGATCCCAGGACCCTGAGATCATGACCTGAGCCGAAGGCAGCAGCTTAACCCACTGAGCCACCCAGGCGCCCCATGAATCACACCTTTTTTTAAAAAAGCAGGTTTTTCGGTTGTCTCTCTCAGGCTGTAATTTACCCATATTTCCACTTTCTACAAAATGAATGTCTTTTTCCATTCTCTTTCTTTCCTTCTGTTGCCTGATTGCAATGATACTTACCAAACCTCTATATTAGTAGACATTTTTACTTTCATACGGATGCTTCCTATTATTCACTACTCTGGCTTTTAAGACACACATATACACATCTCCTTTCCTCAACCCCCCTTCCAGCCCACACACTTAAGCACAGGTATGTGTTTATGATCTGACTCAAGTTTTTCTCTTTATCAGGTCCTTGCTGGGGGCTAACTTCATATTAACATACATGTAACTTACTTTAACAGATTTCCTCTTCATTATTGTTAAAATTGTTATACATTTACTAAGTATTTACCAAGCTCCAAACTCCGTTCCAAACCATTGCTTGATGGTATCATTGAATGCTCCCCACCAACTAGGTTGTGGTTGTAGGTGTTCTCAGAGACTCCAGGACTCCCTCAGGGGTTAGACGTGTGACTGTGCCTGTAGTTGTATCTGCCCTGAGCTTCCTGGGTTCAGATTTTAGTCTTGGTGTTCTCATCTCTAAAAAGGACACAAAAGGCATATTTATTTTAATGACATAAAAATTAAATGATAAAATGCAAGCGATTACCATGGAAATTATTTTGGTTATTGGTGCTGGTGGTAAAGATGAAGAATTTGTCAAAAAGTCCTAGAGTCAACGAGTGGGAGAGAGGAAAAGAGCCTGATTCTAATGCTCAAGGTCTTCTATTCTTTATTGGCTTCTATTGCTGGACTCCATTCGAGTTTGCTATTTTGTGTATTTTTATTTGTTTGAGTAGTTCACAATCAGGAGAATTTTTTTTTTCTTTAAGATTTTATTTATTTGTTTGACAGATAGAGATCCCAAGTAGGCAGAGAGGCAGGCAGAGAGGGAGAGAAGAGGAAGCAGGCTCCTTGCTGAGCACAGAGCCGGAAGTGGGGCTGGATCCCAGGACCCTGGGATCATGACCGGAGCCGAAGGCAGAGGCTTTAGCCCACTGAGCCACCCAGGTGCCCCTTTCAGGAGAATTTTAAACTGTGCATTAACAAGGCCACATTCTAAGAAGTCATGTGAATATACACAGACATCACATCTCGTGCCCTCCTTAATGCTTATCATCCAGTTACCACCACCTCCCCGCCCCAGATGGCCCCTTCTAAACTCTGTTTGTTTCCCAGAGTCACGGATTGTCTTGCTATCTGAGAATATACTTCTGATTCTGCCATTGTTATGGGAGTATCCTCTATTGTTGTTACAGTACCTACTGTGCCTTCTTTAGCCTTTGATTCATGAGTGGGAGCACCACTCCTGTCATTATTACCAGCTGAATGACTTAGGCTTTTAGTGATGAGCGTATCATCTGTTGTGAGGACATCCCTGCCATATGGCCATAGAAACGGAAATAATCCAGGAAACTTGTGTCTTTTAATATTGTTTTGGACAAGCAGAGATCCTGAGAACTTGAGGCCAAAGTAAGTTTGTTCAAGCTCACTGCATATATTTGCATTTTGTTAATTTTATCCTATTGACATTCTTATGGATTTGTTACCATTCACCATTTTAGTAATGTTTTCCTGCTTTGAAATACAAACACTATTTCAATGAGATTAGTTTCATTCTAGGTAAAATGAAGTAAGAGTTGACAGCTTTCCCTTCCAGCATGAAAGTAGGCCTCTTGAGAAGAAATTTTGTAAGCAGAAATGATGGGAAGCAAAGAATATCCCATTTCCTAAAAGCTCACCTTATGCCACTTAGCTTTTACAAATACGTGCGTTAGTCAGTTTGAAGTTGCTGTCTTAATGCAGGACTTTAATAAAAGTATAGTGGTGTAACAGGAGCTTTCAGAAAACAGGGGTTACTGTATTACAATTCAGAGGTTGAAAATTCTATTTCAGGGACTGGAGTTTGTTCGCTTTAGTGTTTTTGGTATAAAATACTCATGCTAGACAATAAAACCAATACTTTTGTTACTGTTGATGAAGAAGAAATGTTGTCTCTCCAATGCAGAGAAGGGAAAGCAAGGGAAGGAAAACATGTACGGTTGCTTTCATAGACTATGAAAGCAAATGTGCATGTTTTCCTTCCAATTCAAATTGGAATAAAGATGAAGTCCTTGAAGGATCATGCTTTTAAAAATTAATAAAACGAAGCTAATTTTAATCGAATCATAGGTGTCCATTGTCCTATGATTAACTTGTTTTCTGAAAATTGCCCTTTTTTAGTTGCCTAAATCATTTGCAAGAAGAAAGAAAGTGCCCATGCCTTTCCTTCCTTGAATAAACTGGGAAAATATATTATTATTACTAAATTCTAAATAGGAATAAATGAATGGTTTGCTTTGTCTTCACAAACTGAATGACATTCGGGAATGTCACAGTAATCATAAAAGGGCCTTGTGCCTTGTTTTTATTAGATCAGGCTTACTATTAGAAAGAAGATCTGATAGGACGATGAGGAAGTGGAGATGCAACATGGGGGGTTAGGGGAGTAGGAGAAGAATAAATGAAACAAGATGGGATTGGGAGGGAGACAAACCATAAGTGACTCCTCATCGCACAAAACAAACTGAGGGTTGCTGGGGAAAGGGGGGTTGGGAGAGGTGGGTGGGGTTATGGACATCGGGGAGGGTATGTGCTATGGTGAGTACTGTGAAGTGTGTAAACCTGGCGATTCACAGACCTGTACCCCTGGGGATAAAAATACATTATATGTTTATAAAAAAAATAAGAAAGAAAGAAAGGAAGACCTGGATTCAAATGATGGCTTACTTAATGATAGTGAGCCAGTGTGTGTTTTCAGTGAAAGAGGAGGATCCTTCACTTGACCTCCAGTCTATTCCGGTGCCCCTGCTTGTGTAATCAGTAGCACAGTGAGTCCCCTCCTCACCTGGTGGTTGGCCACAGTGTTTAGAGCCAGAGCACAGAGAAACCTGTTAAGAGAAACTTATGAGGATGGCACTTGGGGGAGGCATTAAAACCGCTCCTGACTGGACATAGGGTTCCCAAAGCTCTAGAGCGTAGTGCAGAAGAATCACATTGATGTGTGACCATCAGCAAGTGGCTGGCCAGGGCTCCAAAATACCACTGCATTAATTAGAAAATACAAGCCCACTTAACTCACTCCCTCGTTCTACTCTTACATAATTTGGGAAATGTAAATTGGTTTCAATATTCACTTGACTCACAGAGGGAAAGAACAATTCATAAATTGATCTCTGAAAACCAGAGCTGTGTATAATCTTCTATCCTGGGGAACAAAGTGGTACAGCTGGAGGCTTTGCACTAATTCTGAGACCTGAAAGCCTGTAGGCTGCTGAAATTGATAGTTTCAACTCCTAGAAGTCTGTGCATAGTGTGGAGCTAGTTAAAAGGAATACATTCTATACTCTATTCTCTAAATTTTTAAACCTTTAAGGCACTGTGAAGGATCAGAATAATTTTTTTCATATGAAAATTACCTCTAGAGTATCCGTGTGAAATCTAGACAAATTCTATTTTGAAAAAAGATTTTAAAGTCCTATCTATACATATCAGCCTTTTCTTTTTGTGAGAGGTCTCTTATGTTCTGGATGCATGAAAAATGCTGGTGAAATGAAGTTAATTCCAAATAGAACGAGTGTCTCTGATTTATTTAGCACGTGTAATAATCCCTTTATTTTGATGGATAATTAAACATTTTTTAATAAAAGGATCTGTTTTTCCTCTATCCCTATTAAAACATGAGGCAGATAGCTAAAGGGTATTTCAGTGAAGGGGTGCTAATTTAGAAACCTTCCGAGCTGTCTGTCCTAAGTTCTATCCCCTTCCATGATAGCAACTAATCTAAAAATATAATTTTCTACAGATATCAAGGCCCTTTTAAAAAGGTAAAAAAAAAAATCCAACTGTGTTTATAAACTCACAATAAACAAGATATCCTATAGCCTTTCAGGGTCAGGATCTGCTGAATATTTAAATATTTTGAGAATATTTAAAGCAATACCTCTTAAAACCAGAACATGGCACAGTATCATTCAGGCTAAACAACTGGGTAGTGGTTAAGATCGTGTGTTTTTAGAATTATGGCTTTTAAACGTTGTAGAGTTCGGAGATGATTTTTTTAGCAGGTTGTCTTAACATTATTCAGATGTTCAACTCAGGCAGCTCTATATTGAGATTGTATTGGGCACTGACAGGAGGAAGAAGGAGGTGCTCTTTATTTGAAGAAAATAATGCACACAACTGTAGATCATATACATCATTAAACACTGACTTCCCTGGTGAATGGAAAATAAGACAGTGTAAAGTTTCCTGCAAAAGGCAGAATAAAGTAGTCCTCTCCTCATTATGAGCTAGACAAGCTTTCTAGTTGTAAACCTCTAGTGAGTCACGGTTACGGTTATGGTAGAAAGAGACTTGGGTTGGTGAGCCAAACCCTGTTTTCAGTCTCTTATCTGCTACCTGTGACCTTGAGCAAATCCCTCCCTGTTTTTCAGTCTTGGCATCTTACATTACAAAGGAATCTTACATTACAAAGGAACAAGTCAAGTTTCCAGGGTTCTTTGTAAAGCCTTCAGTTGCTGATACTGTAATTTCTCATTATTACTTAGTAGGCTTTGATGGTGGAGGCCAAGAAAAACATGGCCGTACCCATCTCGAGTCGACCCTGACATAAGTGCAGCCATCTCGATGTTCCAGATTATCACAAAATATTTCTTGGGCTCTGACCTACTCAGGTTCAGCACGTTAAAGAGTCCCTCTCTCCTTTAATGATTGATTTAAACCCCTGGACTCAGCTGCCTCTGTCTTTCATAACTCCTCTATACATTCCCCAACTGATCAATGTTGACCCGAGTAGGTAGGGACAACTCTACGCCCCTACTCAGCAGGAAGAAGTTACAGAAGATGAGACCTTCCACCTTCAACAACCTTAAAGATTTAAGGGTCAAATTTGTTCAGGGGGAAATGCATAGGCCGAGAAAAATCAAGGCCATCCCACCCCAGGTTTAGCCTTAGCTTAAGTACAGCCATCTCAGACCCCTGTGCCCAAGGGCTGAACTTTCCCCCACACTGCTTTAGTAACCCCCACCCTACTTTAGTTCCAGAGACCCCCACCCTGCTCTAGTAAGCCCCTTCCTCCTTTAGTAACAGGAGCCCATCAATACCCCTGCCTTAACTAAGCTCGGGGTCCAAGTCCCTACTCCACTGCATCGAGTATACTTGGGCCCAAGCTTAAGCATGTCACCTCTGGGTCCAAGACCCTACTCCACTGTGTTGGGTGTACTTGGGCCCAAGCTTAAGTTTGGCAAATAAACCCTTGTGTGATTGCATTGGTGCTTGGCTCCTTGGTGGTCTCTCGGAGGTGAAAATTCGGGCACAACATTACAAGATGGCCCCACTATTTTAAATAGTCAACAATTAATGATGAAATTAGTTTTAGGAAAGAAAAAGCGAAGTTCCAAGGCATCTGTGAAAGAGGGCAGTAAAATTTCCCCAATATTAAAACTTGTAGAAAGGTATAAGGGGCTATTTAGCCAGAGCGGCTCCACCTTGGTTGAACAGCCATTTTGTAGTTTATGCAGTAAAACTTAAACTGACCCTGCCCCCCCCCACCTCCCACTTACTTAAAAGCAAGTCCGGGAAGCTGGTAAAACGTGGTCAGTCAGTCCCTGATAAGGTACCAGGTGGTGGGTAATAGGGAGGGCACGTACTGCATGGAGCATGGGGTGTGGTGCAAAAACAATGAATACTGTTACGCTGAAAATAAAAAAAAAATTTTCCTGGAAAATCAGCCCCTGTACGAGGGCAGGTCAGGTGAGGTGGAGATAACAGAGCCTGAATGCAGGGATGAGTCGGGCCTGGTGGAGACACCCAATCAGTGGGGCTGTAATACTGTCTCCCTAGCTACAAAGGAGTGTGGGTTCCGCCTTTTGGGCTCCTTTTGGGTGCCAATTCTGACCAAGGTGATAGGCTAGTTCAAATAGCTACTATGGGATGAACTGTGATTCAATTGGCCACCCGTGTGTGACCTAGCATGACTGTGCAGCTTCCTTTGTGTGTTACAATCTCACTGGCCACCTGTGTGTGGCCGGGCTCAACCACACGGCTTTTGCTCTATAAAAGTTAGTCCGTAAGGCAGGGAGGGGTCGCCCTCTCTATAAGAGGCGGCCCCAGATGGGTCAGTTTGGTTCTTGATGCTTGGCACGAAATAAAGCTTTGCTTGACCTTTGCTTTGTATCAGTCTCCTTCCTTTGACCACGGACCTAACAAAAGGGTTTCCCCAGACATTGGGTTGGGATTATTCTGAACCACACCTTCGTTGCTCTTCCATCTCAGAAAATGTTCGGTTTCGAAATCTCAGGACCGTCAGGAACTGCCTTTTGAAATAGCTTCTCCCTTCAGTAGCTGCCGTCACTTCTCTCAGTACCGGAGCAGTGAGAGTCGGGTCCTGAAGACCAGAACTTCCATCCCTCTGCTGGAGCCATTCATCTCACTGCTGGGATTCTGCACACACTACTAGGGCTCCAGGCCCCTGTTAAGGCTCTCTCAGTGCTCTTTCCTCATTCCCTATGCGTTATACAAGCTCAGTCACCTGGCAGAATTTAAATGGTATTTTTTGACCTCCTACTTTGCCAGTCAGTTGCTTTAGCAGAATACTAACTTTTACCCGAGTGCTGACCAGTTATCTGTATTTTCTGCAACACCCTCAATTATCATTGAAAGATGTTAAGGGTGGAATTTTCTTCCCTGCAGTAGAGAAGCAAAATCAGAAGAAAACTTCCTTTTAATCAGTAAAGCTGAAGTTGAGTACACATCATTACTCTAAGGGAAGGGAGTGTTTTAGTCTTCGCGCCACACTTGACTCCCTCCAGAAGCCTAAATGTGTTTTCTGATTCTTTGAAAGAATAGTAGTAGCTTTAGTCTCTGTGTCTGGAATTGTCCAGAAGAAATAATGTAGTGGGCTCCTCAAAAAGCTCTCTCTCCATTAATGCAACTCTCTTTGGCTTCACATATAGTCAGTTGAGTCAAAAATCATTCTGTATGTTTCTGATTTGTTGTCATTGTTATTGTCTTGCTCTGGTCTGTATCCTCTCTTGTATGTCACTGGAGCTAAAATACTAGCTGAGTGGATGAATGAAGGAACATCTGCCATCTTGCCATGGAAAAATGGAACAGGTTTGTGGATTTTACATAGTGGCATAAAGCAATAAGAACTTCTTGATATTTATGTTTTTGGTTAATTTTAAACACATTCATAGAGAAAGGAAATCCTTACAGATGTGGTTATAAATACAGTTTTTCATCTCTTGTTTAGAAAACAGTTTGTGGGGCGCCTGGGTGGCTCAGTGGATTAAGCCGCTGCCTTCGGCTCGGGTCATGGTCTCGGGGTCCTGGGATTGAGCCCAGCATTGGGCTCTCTGCTCCGCAGGGAGCCTGCTTCCTCCTCTATCTCTGCCTGCCTCTCTGCCTACTTGTGATCTCTCTCTCTGTCAAATAAATAAAATAAAATCTTAAAAAAAAAGAAAAGGAAAAAAAAGAAAACAGTTTGTGTCTGCCCTTGTGTAAGAGATCAGTGAAATCCCCAAACGTAAGCACTTAATGATCATCAAATAGAAAACAAGGCTATAGCCTAGTAACCTTTGCCTGCGTTGGAGGATTAGAAAAGAAGCTAAGTGTTGATTTACGGAGATGGTGATGATGTGTTTCAACTTATTTGAATGCATAAGTGACATTTAATCTATGTTCTATAATTTGAAATTGATACATTCTGGTTTTAAAAGGTTACAGACTATAGTCCTTATCAATCTCTGACCCTTTCAGTAAATATCCAGTATCTAATGGTCTTTGGCTATAGTACTAGAAATGTGCGTGAATTTAAATTGAAATAATATGAAATCCACAAATTTAAGAATTGAGTCTGTCTAGAGATCGGAGCTTGTCTTTTGTGAGTCTTTGGTTTGGCCATCAAATTCATATTTAACTAACTAACTCATATTGTAATAACCAGTTGCAAAGAAGGAAAAGAAGAAAATGTATTTCACATTTTTTTTCTGTAGGTTTTTGGGAATTGGCACTTGATAGTAGGTCTAATGAAACCCGATTTCTATTGTGACCTTAGATCTATTCCAGTGGCGTTGTTATATTAAAAACTGATCAATCTTTTTATACCTGTGGAGCAGCCTAACATACAACTAAAGTCTTTCTTTTTGAAGAGATTTAGTTTGTCAGTTACCTACATCATTGGGGAAAATGACACTGTTTCAGATTCTATTCCCAGAATACTACTGTTCCACCCAAAAATGATTTCATAATGAAACAGTCTGTAAATAAGCATTGTTACTACTTTTTTGGGAGTTGTATTACACATTAGCTCATTTTACACCTATGTAGCCTCTCCCATTATCAACATCCCTCATTAGAGCGATGGACAAATGAATAATGACATGTATCCATCATTATGATATCATAAAGAATATTTTCACTGCTCTAAAAATAGAAGAATGTTTTCTATTCCACTTTGTGCCAGGAATACAGCTTCCAAATTATAATTTTGTGGAGAAAGAGGAAGAAGAAAAGAAAGGAGAGGAGAAGGAGATAGAGGTCCAGGTGGGTCAGGAAGTCCCTGAACCAGGACATAAATTTCAAACCCTGTCAACAGCAGTGGTTCTCAAGATACCCCGAGCTAGCAGCATGAGACTCACCTGAGATCTGTTAAAAAGGCAGAATCCCAGACCTACTGAATCAAATTCTGGGGGTGGTGCCCAACAACACGAGTTTTAATCAGTTGTCCAGGTGATTCTGAGGAACCCAAGTGTGGGAGACCCTGAGCCTATGGGTGCAATGCTATGAGAGAAGATTCTGCTCCCTGAGCATGCGGATGCAGAATTTGAGCTTTTAAGTCTCGATGACAGAGTGTATCAGGCTATTCGAAATGCCATTTATGCTTTATAAAAAGCTTAGTGTGTGTATCAGATAAGAGCACTCATGGGACCAATCTTAAATTTAAAGGAAAAGGCCAATACTTGCACTCTTTCTATTATATCATGAGATATTTTCTGGCTAGCCCTTTACAATCTGATTACTATCATGGAAGACCTTCAGGTAAATCTAATTTGTGAGGTAGGAGGTCTTTGCATTTGCCTTGTGACTTGTTTTTTTTTCCTCGAAGGACGATGACTGCACTACTCAATGTGGAGCCTCTCAGATCTCTGATCGTTCCTAAAATTAAGCTGTATTGCAATAACTGACTCTATAGTCCATCTACAAATCCCATGTTTTGGACACGTTGGTGTCCAATCTATGCTTGCTTTTCATGCATCTGTACTATTGTGGGATGGGTAGAATAGAGCAGAATAAAGGACTAGAAAAAATGTACTCCATAAATGTGTAGTTAGACCACCAGCTGCATGGTATTAAGTGAGTTGTCATGGGCCCCACCCACATCCTCCCACAGAAAAGCGGTATGAGAAAGAGTGCCTCTCCCCTATCTCCCAGGCTGTGCTTTAAGAGGCTGTGCTGTAAATCCAGGCAATCCATTTGTCACCCACCATTAAAGATTCGGTGAGTAACACCAGCTCTGGCACCTGAGATATTTTGGATAGTAACCAATTTCTTCTTTAAGTAGAGGGCAGAAGCCCTGTGTATGATACCCAGCTAATTCTTGGCACCAGATTTAAGAAGGATAAAGAGAGTGCAGACCTTTGATCGGTCTGTGTCTTGGCATCCAGTAATATTTGTCTTCTTGTTATGTACATGAAAGCAGTAGCTTACCCAGGAAGGGGTGTTCCTTCTCATTTTGGTAGACCCCAGAACATCTCCCAGGTCTTGGGATCCCTGGCCTATGGATCAAATACTTATTAGGTCTAGCTGTGCTTTAGATGCGTTTGGCCACTTTTAGACTGATACAACAGTGAATATCAGTCATCAATTATATTGCTTTAGCCTTGGGCATCATTGATAGCTTTGATAACTTTCTGACACACTTGTCTCAGTAGCTTCTAGTGTCGTCTTCTGACCCTCTCACCCCTATTGGAGCATTTCCACACCATCTGTTTATGGATACTTTCCTTTTGCTTCTGAAGGGAGATACTTTCCAAGATACTCCAAAGAGTATTAAGCCACACTCTGTAGGAATCAATTTTCTTTGTGGCTTCTACTAAGTTCCTACTCTTATCATGTATTTTCTTAAGCAAACCCGATGCTTTAATTGCCTCCTTTGAGGACTTGAAGTAAATTTCTTTTTTTAGACTATTTCTGCTGCCCAGAGATTACTAGTATTTGGGTTGTTTCCTTATCACTTTTTTCTGTGTACACATTCACATTCTTAACATGTTTAAATAGGATATTCATATTGGTATGCTCTTTACTTAACATTATGTGTTGTGTCTTTTCTCATATTAAATCTTGGTGAATAGACTTTCAGTGTCTGTTATCTCCACTGGAAGGATGAACTTCAATGTTAATTGATGTTCCTAATGATGTCTCTGGAGTGCTATGTGAGCCTGAAGAATCTGATGAATCATTAAAGAAAGATTAGTCTATGTTTAGCAATATTTGTGTTTATAATCTACTTCTTTTTAAATTTCCAATTCAGACATAGTATAAGTCATACTAAATAGGCTAAGTAGTGTATTTAAATAACATATGGTTGTAGTATTTGGTTACCAAATATGTAGTAAGAGACATGGCAGAATCATCATTTCCTATCAGTGGTCAAACAACATTTTGTGGTTTTGTGCAGGTCTCATAAATGCTTGGGCTCCAAATATTTCAGAGATAGATATATAATCATAATTATATAGAAGTTGTTTTAACTAACATTAAACATTAACCATTTTTAAAGTAACATAAAACATTAACCATTTTTGAAACTTTGCAATTCTCGAAGATTTTTTCAGTGGAAATCACTTTAAGATTGGTTAGAGATATTGCAAAATTTTACAGAGCAAACCTTTGCCTTGATTGATAGAGATAAGAAAAATGAACAGTTTAAGTCAGTGGTACTTAATTCACTGTTCCTTTGCAGAAAGATACAGAAGCAATTAAGTAAATTATACACATCTCAACACAGATGTGTACTAAATAACTAAGTCCTCAATGAAAATAATAAATTTTTCTTAGGTTATGAAGACAAGAATAAATCGATCAAATTTAGATAGTAGTAAGAACATAGAGCCTGTTAGGTGCCTAAAACTTAGAAAAGCATCAAAGGAAAGGTTGGAAAAGAGATGAAAAATATTCAGATTAGACTTACGTGTCCTTTTATAGTTGAAGAATACACATTTTAATGTCGTTCCCAATTTATGCCCCAAAGAGTTCTAAGTATAGGAGAATGAGATGCTCGTACAGAATAAAGTATAAAGAAAATGACTTATAGTTTGAGGACTTGAGTTTCTCATTAAAAAAAAAAATGGATTGACCCTTTCATCACCTCTTATGTATTTTTAAAATTCTTATGGGCCTAACTTGTTTGTATTACAACTTGTTCTTTAATTACACCTTGGCACTTAAAAATTCATTGACAAGTGTTGAAAAGATAGGAAAAAGCTATAGGATGAAAAGGAGAAAATAGTATATTTCAGAATGCATCCTTGTAGATGCATTGAAGTAAAAGTGAAAGGGAAGAGAGCCCTGAAACAGGATATGTGATAAATGAAAATGCTTGCATTATCTGGTATCTTGCAAAATAAATAGAAAAGAAAAATTAAGTATTTGAGTTACTGATTCTATCTTAATATGATCACAGGAAGGAGACACTCCTTAGAACAGAAGTGACTTAAAGGTGAATGTGTGGTTGCCAGTTGGCTGGGGTAGGAGAAGAGCTTCTAGGAGGGAACAGTGTGTGATAAAAAGCAGAAATATGGGGTGCTTGGGTGGCTCAGTTGGGTGAGAGACTCAGATCATGATCTCACTGTTCATAGGACCAAGCCCCATTCGGACTCTGTGCTCAGTGAGGATTCTACTTGGACATTGTTTCTGTCTGCCCCTCTCCCTACACACACATTGCTCACTCATATAAATCATTGGGAAAAAGAAACAAAACAGCAGAGGGAAAGAAATAGGCAGCCTGTGATTTATAGGTACTGGAGTAGTGGGAATCCTTAAAGGGAGAAATGGAAAGTACGCACAGTTGTCACAGTACTGGAACATCTGAGCTCAGATTATGGAGACTTTGGTGTGGTCTAACATGGACTTCACACATCCCAAATATTCAGTGGGGAGACTGTGTAAGATTTTGAATAGGGAAAACATGTGATGATATTTACATTTGGGGGAAAAGTGCATGTCTCAATCACATTAGGTCTGTATTCTATTAATCATTAAAGGCTGCAACTCTGAGTGAAATGAAAATGACCTGTAGTATAAATTTACCAAATGTTGTTGAAGAGAGTACATAGAATCTGTTTGAAACATTTTTATTGCACTGATTGTTTAGACTGTTAGTTCTAAGGTCACCTAGTGATTTTTTAATTTGATTTAATTTTAGAAGGATTGGGAGAGTGTGTGGGCCAGTAGGGGGTGGGGAAAAGGAAGAGGAAGAGAGAGAAATAGAGAATCTCTAGCCAACTCCCCACTGAGCACAGAGCCAGACACAGGGCTCAATTCTTAAATCTCTGGTACCCATATGGAGTATTTGATCCTCTATGTTTCAAAGGACTCTCTTTACAAATGAATTCTGGGAACCCAGGTTCTTGAATTGGAGACCTTCAGCCCACTTCATGGTGTTAAAGCATTTGAAAAGTGTTTATTTAACGCGGCTGTCTATTATGATAGTACAGACAGAAAAAAGGGGAGGGTGCTTAATGCCAGGACCACTTTCACTGTTGAAGTTTTGCCAGCAACAAGGCAGCAGTAAAGTTCAAGTATAAATGTCAGCAAAATCCTATGAAAAATGACAGCCTGAGTCATTTGTATGTGCATGTCTTTTATTTGGAAAAGCATACTTTTTAATGGGAGGAGAAGAAAAGATGCCACTTGATGGCTGAGGTACACTACTGTTTCTATTAAATTGTTTTTAACAAATAAAAAAAAAAAGAAAATCACATTGAAGCTTCTGATTTAAGAATGGGTAGTAACTTATCAGGATGTCTTTTTTTTTAATTTTTTTTTAATTTTTTATTTTATTTATTTGACAGAGAGAGAGATCACAAGTAGGCAGAGTGGTGGGCAGAGAGAGGAGGAAGCAGGCTCCCTGCGGAGCAGAGAGCCCGACACGGGGCTCGATCCCAGGACCCTGAGATCATGACCTGAGCCGAAGGCAGCGGCTTAATCCACTAAGCCATCCAGGCGCCCCTATCAGGATGTCTTTTAACTTTAGACCAGAGGGAAGTAAGAGGTAGGGTAACAGACTTGTTCAATTTCAAAGAAAGCAACTGTGAGCATACCTGTTGTTGAAAGAGAAATAAAATGAAAGGGGTAATAGATACATTTCTACCTAGAGAGCTGATGCTTAGGGGGAAAACAGGTTTCATTTGAAAAATATGAAGGGAATAATTGTTTAAAAATTCTAAGGAGAGGGGCACTTGGGTGGCTCAGTCAGTTGAATGCCTGACTCTTGGTTTTGGCTCAGGTCATGATCTCAGGGTCCTGGGATCGAGCCCCACGTTGGGCTCCATGCTCCACGCCAAGTCTGCTTGTCCCTGTCCCTCTGTTCCTTCTCCCATGTGCACATGCTCTCTCTCTCTCTCTCTTTCTCTCTCTCTTTTTCTTTCTCTCTCACACAAATAAATAAAATCTTTTTAATAATTCTAAATAGGGGCACCTGGGTGGCTCAGTGGGTTTAGCTTCTGCGTTTGGCTCAGGTCATGATCTCTGGATTGTGGGATGGAGCCCTACATCTAGCTCTCTGCTCAGCGGGGAGCCTGCTTCCCACTCTCTCTCTCTCTACCTGCCTCTCTGCCTACTTGTGATCTCTCTCTCTCTCTCTCTGTCAAATAAATAAATACAGTCTTAAAAAAATTCTAAAGAAAATTAAAAATATTTAGTGATTGCAGAGGTTGAAAATATTGGTTCTTTATATTCTGTGTAATCTAACTTTTGGCTGCTTGGTTTCTGGTTCTAGCATGTAGCTCTGTTATAATTTTGCAGAGGATGGGAAAGGAGGGCATGAGAAAAGAAGCAAGAAGGCATAATGAGGAAAGAAAAAGAGACTAAAAGTATGTCAGCATTAGAAGGTGGGAAGGAAGAATGATAGGAGGAGGGAGAGAATGGGAAGGTATTAGGACACTACGCAGCACTGTGGTTGACAGTGGGGCCTCCACACGTGGTAGCCTTTCTGCCACTTCTTCTCGGGGAGACCTTGGGAGAATTGCTGAGACGTGCCTCCGTTTCTTTACTGCAAAACACATATGATGCTAGTATTTACCACTTAGGCTTGCTGTGAGGATGACCGTATACATTGTAAGTCCTCCATAAAAGCTAGTTGCTATAAGGGTCGCCATCTAATTTGTCATCTAAAAAGGTGATCAGCAAACTACAACCCACGGATCAAATCCAGCTACCTGTCTTTGAATGGCCAATGAGCTGAGAGTGGTGTTTGTGTTTTTAAATGGGAAAAGTCAGTAAAGAATATTTGTGACACCTTGAAATTATAGGTGAAATTCAGTGTCAGTATCCATAAAGCTTTATTGCAACACAGCCACACTCACTAGTTTACATATTATTTGTGGCTGCTTTTGTGCTGTAGTGGCAGTCTCCTGGCCATCTGGCCTAAAAAACCTAAAATCTTTTCTCTCTGACCTTTGACATAAAAGGTTTGACATTCCTGGTCTAAACCAGGACACATCTGAGACTGAATCATGATACTATGAATCATAAGTTGGAGCAAGTGACATAAACTGAGGATATCCTAAGCAAGCCTGTTAAGTACAGTCACCTTCAATATATACTGTGTTTGGGGGAGGGGGAATGTGATGAAAAGAAGTAGCATTTATGCAAATGCTTGCAACTGGGGGGTAATTTAAATGTAAATCTTTGTTCCTCTGCTTTCACTAAATGCACTAACCACTCCCAAACTCATTTTGTAAAAGGCCTTTTGTAATCTGGTCCCTTCCCTCCTCTTGGACACCTTCTCCAACTGCTCTCCTCTTTATGCACCGTGGTCTAGTCACGTTCACTTTTCTATTCCACTAACACAGTAAGCTAGTCACTATCTCAGGGCCTTTGCAAGACTGTCTGCCTGGGATGTGGCTCTATCCCAGACTTGCAAGTCAGGCCCTTCACCCTATTTAAACTGGCATTGTCTTCCATTCCTCAGTCCATTTTATTCTCTCCTTAGGACTGCCACTCTCAGAAACCCTGAACCTAAGCTCTACGGTGGCCTGTTTTTTTTGTTTTTGTTTTTGTTTTTTTTTTCCCTATCTTGTGGCCTTTGTGGCTCGCTCCAGTGTCCACCACCGTTCTGGCATGGAATGGGTACTCAGGCTATGAGAATGCATCCTCCTGACTGTCGCATTGTTGCTACTCCTGTGCGGAGCACCTAAGTGGGTCAGTCCACTTAGGGCTCTTCTCATCCTGGGCTTCCAATGGGTCTTTGACTCTAGGTGAGCAGCTTGGGATTTATATAAGTTTTAGTCCAAGTCTCTGCCCCAGGTGGATCCTCTCGGCACACACAGGTCTTTGATAGGTTTTCCTGTCATTTTCACATTTTGTTTATGCTACCTAGACTTATTTATGTAGAGATCTTAGCAGGCCTTTTCTATCACAGTGCTTCTAGAGAGAGGCCTCGTTTATTTATTGTTCACTTCCCTCATAGAATAAAAAGGGGCATAGTATCTTGCAAAACAAGTAGCTTCCTTTGAGTTTATGCTGAATTCTTTTCCAGTTTTTTTTTTTTTTTTTTTTTTTTTTTTGGGTCAGCAAGAGTTCCCAAGGTTAGGATGTAAGCAGCTTGGAGGCCGAGATGATAACTTTTAAACTATTTCTTTGTATCCTGCATAATACTGGAGCAGGCAGGGGCATGTGAATGAAAGAGTACGGTGGGCTCTGTTTCTCTCTGGGTAATGGAATAAACCTCAGGAGAAACATAATAGCTGAAGATATTAAGCTCATTTGGCTTTCCAACACCTCTTTTGATCTTTGTACCTCTAGGCTTTGTGCCAGTCACAGGTTTCTCTTATTTTCATTCTTGTTAGGTTGCTGATCCATTTGTCTTCTTGGAGCTCATGGAAGCCAGCCTTACAGCATATGAGCTTCTGTGAAGTTGTTACAATCAACTGTCCTGAGAAGAGAAGGGGAAAACTAGCTTCTCCTGCCATTTGGTTTGAAAACTGGCCCCCATACACAGAAGATGAGGAGAGGCCAAAGAAAGAGGTGAATCATTCCAGGTTGGTCAGTGGCAGGTTTAATATGTGAGAGAGCTTACATGTGAGGCTTGTCTTAGCAGCCATAAGATGAGTAGATTTTGGCACCAGCCCTCCAGAATCCTGCAGATTTATGTGGAGGCCTTAACTAGGTCCAATCATGCATATCATCCAGATGGTCTCAACAGCATCCTACTCTCGAGGCTATGTCCTTGAAGCAGCTCCTAGTGTGGGAATGGTGGGCATGACATACATTCCAAGGATGGGAGGAGGTGAGGAAGCTGACATTGCCTGTTTACAGCTCACACAGGTCAGCCAGTGGTCATGTCCTCTCCATGATCTCCTCTGACACTGTTCTGTTCTCTCCTCCTCCTTCCCAATTTGAGGCTACATAGAAAAGAGGCAAAGCGGAATGAAATACATGTTGGACCAGTATAGTCTCCAGCTCTAGCCAAGGCATGAAGAATGCCTGTGGTCCATTTTCTATGCATTTATCCCTAAACTTAACTTCAGAGCTTTCAAAAGAGAACTGGACATCATTCACCAGAAAGTAAGTTATATGAGAAGTAGTATGTCTGCCTTATTTAATACATTATTTGCTAAATAAATCCAGGGCCTAGAACAGTAAGGAACTGATATTTATTGTGTGAAAGAATGCCTTTCACCTTTATGTCTTTCCTTGCTTCCTCATCTGGTACCATTTAATAGCCTGTGTCAATAAAAACTAAAATTTCATCTTCCATGTTTAATTATAAAACTCTCCAAAGCAGAACTTTGAAAAACATGAAACTGCACAGTAGAAGAATTAGAAAGTATGTAACCCAAGGTTCTCTCTGGGATGTTACCAAATGCTTTGGCAGGAAAATCTTCAGCCACTAAAAACAAAATGTCATCCAGCAATGGTAAAATAACACAGTATGACCAAAACTTCGTTGAAAAAGGCATTGTTGTAATGATTAATGGAAATATGGCTTTTATCATAAGTACATGCAGTTTTGGAGAAAAGCATGCAGCATCTATCACATGTTGAAAATAAAAAATATGATTTGTTTGAAGAGTTCCAACCTTTGAGAGATAGTAAATGATACAGTACTTAGGAAATTGCTTTAAATGTTTTTCTGATTGGCTAAGATTGTTCACAAATTGCTGCATCTTTTGGTTTTGAAGAAACAAATATGAAGAACCCATGAATCTTGAATACAGGTAGAAATCCAACACCATTTTTATGCTCAAGATGGGGGGGGGAAGTATTCCCAATAGGAAAGACATTCCCACAAGTGTTTATAATGGTTGGTTAAAACAGCTGAGAATGTTATTATGTAGTCTTTACCATTAACCTTCATAGCTATTTTATGAGGAAGGTAGAATCAAGGCATCTTTTCAAGAGATTTTCAAAAAGTCGTTAACCTTTCTCTCTTTTTGTCAAAAGTTAGATAATGCATGTGATTTTGTAGGGGGCATTCCATTAACTGAGATGTAATTCAAATGATGAAAACCTTGAAGCTATTAGTGTCTTTTGTGAAAAAGCAAGGTATTCAAAGAAATTAAAAAGACAATTGTTTACATATTCCTTCCCTTCCTACTCCTTGGTTTCTTTCCTGTTTTAGTAGTAGTTTTTTTAAGATTATTTAAATATGGGAAGATGTATGATCCCCAAGCACTATCTACAAATTATTCACATTGCTCCCATTAATTATCAGTCTTAGACAGTAGGAGCTATTGCCAAAGAAGAGATCGGTTATTAAAATCTCAGAAATGAGTCCATAAACACACATTATCAAATATTATTTTCAGAATTTTTTTTTAACAAATAGTACTATTCATTCAGTTAAGAACAAATTAGAAATGAAGTCTGTAGTTAATCCCAGCCTTTTCGAAAAAGTATTCTGCATTGGTTGATCAGGCTTAAGTTGATTGTGGTGGGCCTGGAGACAAGAGGGTGGTACCCTGAAGTATCACTGTGTGTTTCAACATAGATAGGGCAGAAACTGGAACACGATTGGCAATGGAAAACAAGCACACTTAGCATTTTACCAATGGAATAAAACCAACCTAATTTTACAACATTTTTTCCAATATGTCACCCAAACTTACTCTGTCCAGTATACTGCTATGTAAGTATAAATAAAAATGTAAGCATAATGGGCATGTGAAATTTACTAACCTGTTTTTTTCACCTAAGGTTAGAGCCTAAATTGTTTTCTCTATTCTACGTAGTCTTTAAGATTGGGACTTCAAGATCACTGGGTTTTAACATACTTTATAATGAGAGGAATGCATATATGATTATATAATTCTCCTAATGCAGGAGAATTTCCCTTTTTATTGCTATTATAAATATTGTGACAATGAATAGCTTTGTTTTTGCATACACAGAATACTGTCTGTTTTCCTTAGGATAGAGTTAGTTCCAGGAACAGATTATTGTCAATGACCTCCTCTATGGCTTTGATACATAATTTCTATTTATATTCCAGAAGAATTTTTGTCATTAGCAATATGAGAGTTAACACTTACGGGTTCTTGTGTGTCAGACACTCTTGTGAATAAACTTTTACATGAATTAGCTTTTAAAATTCTCACCATAGTCTTTAAGGTATATGGTATTACTGCACTTATACAAAAAGAAATTCCAGAATTGAATTTGAAGAAATTGCACCCCAGAGATGTTAATTAGCTTGCCTAAGGATGCACAGTTAATAAGCGGCAGTAAGAGCACCAGTTTCTTTGTCTTCCTTAATATTTGACAAGATATATCACAATTTATTTTTGCAATCATAATGGACAAAATAATATCGTTATGTATCTTAACTACTGTTTATTTGATTAGTGACAACTCTCTCTTTCTAGTTCTATTTCCCAATGCATTAGTTACTTACCACATAGGAGTGTTGTGAGAAACAAAGTTAATATATGTGAAGGACTAACCAGTGTCATTTGGTCATAGCTATCCAAAAGATGGTGGTTTTTATTGTTATTCTTAGCTAAGTTACTGAGAGAATTAGGATTAAAAACTTGGAACCGTCTATCTAGTTCACTCTTTGTTTGTTTGTTTTGCTATTATACCACATTTTTTTTTTAAAGGAAATCAGTCTTAGTTCGGTATATTTATTTTATATATAATTGTTCCTGAAAATAAGATAAACTAACTTATAAATAAATGTCAATCCTGGAATGGAATAGAATATTATAAACATTTTTTGATCTCTCATCCCTGACAATAGAATATATTTTAGCGCACACAAATATATGCATGGTTATTTATATTGTACTAACATGTACTTATAAACGAGATGATATATACATTACATATATTCTATTTATAATTTTTCTGTGAAATGGTATTTTGAATAACTTTCTTACTTGTGGATGTTGCAGAATATTTTTTTCTAAAAATTATAGATATAATTCATAAGAGCCATATCAGTTTTTATTTGATTAGATATCATAATTTTTACCTTGTAATCTGGCAGAGAAGGACCACCTACCAGCTCTTTTCTTCATTATTTGTTTTCAACCACATTATTTATGTAACTTTCAATCTGCAAGATTTTTTTATGAACATATTTGAGGCCATTTGCAGGTGAGGGTAGTGAAAACTAGAAAATGAAATCTCCAAATGTACTTCTCCCAGCATTAATAAGCTGAAAGATGGCACATTATTCTCTAGAATTTAAAAAATTCATTGTTCTCAAGATATGTCTAGGAGGCGACATTTGCCACCTGGACCATGTAAGAATGACAATTTAGGTTTAAATACCTTGGATATAAATACCAGTAAGTGGTGGAGACCGTGGGAGAGATGTGTAGAGTTTCAACACATGGGGTTTAATAAAGTCTATGTATGTTTTACTTCCCGAGTTTAAGCCCGGGAGCCTCAGCACTTGTGTGGTTGTGAAGGCAGAATTGTAGGCATGGTCTGGGAGCCCAAGGTGGGTCCAAAATGCTTCAAGTGAGATTAAGAAGGTATTGGTAGTGTGAGTCAACTGTGGAAGACAGATTCTGCAGCAGATTATAGAACGACAGGGGACTGTCACCTAGTGTCCCTGGGCACTTCACAGATCTCGGTTTCAGTCCAGCCTCTGGCAGTTAGAGGATGTATCACTGTGGCATGTTTTAAGCCCCGGGTCTTGTATTTGAAGGAAAGGAGGTACTTTCCTCATGGGGCTGCAAGAAAATATCACATTATGTAACTACATTGTTCAGAGCAGATTCTAGTGCATTGTAAGAGCTCAACCATTGTTGTTCCTGTAGGCAGCAGAGCGCGGAGCCAACGTACCTAGATTCAAATCCCCACTCCGGAAGGTGTAGGTGTGAACCTTGAGCACAGCACATAACCTCACTATGCTTCATTTTCCTCACCGGTGAAGTGACAAAAATGATGATACCCCACATAACAGGGTCGGTAATGAGGGTAAAATTCAATGAGTTCCTGCACATAAGCGTGCTTAGAAATGCCTGCCACTCGCCCAGTAAACACTAAATAAATGTTTGCTGTTAATGTCACTGTTTTCAATATTAGTCACTAGGATTTTAAAATAGCTTCCAGTGTTAACCTGTGAAGAAACACTCTTTTATGTGGTTTATCATATTCCCTCTTCCCTCTGAGTGTGTAGAATGGTATTCATGATGTTGCACCTATAACTTTGGTTGTTCATATCCAATTATCTGCCCCCTTTTGACCAATCAGCTATGTGTGGACTTTAGTGTGGCATTTTATCCACATCTTCAGTATTTGGTAGCCTTGGTCTTGAGTTCCTTGTGCATTTCAATGGATGGAAAAATGAGCCAGTTTTGGAAAGAGGACTGTGAAAATCCCACAGATTTTTGTGTATTCTTATTTTCTGTGTTAGACATTTCTACACACCATATCACCAAAGGATAGTCACTGTTTCTTGAAAGTAGAGACATTTACAGATTTTCTTTTAACTTCTTTTTTTTTTTACCCCACCTGCTTTTTCTTTTCTTTTTCATCTTTGAGTCTTCTCATCCACACACACATGAATACGAGACAGAAACTGAAAACCTGAGTGACTTCCATTCGATTTACTAATGCCAAGAGCTCACGAGCTGTTTCCCGCATCAACATGCATGTATTCCACCTCCCCCTCACCCTGACTACTAGTTGTTGAGCCTTCCTCTTCCACTGGTATGTGTGTGTGTGTGTGTGTGTGTGTGTGTGTGTGTGTGTGTGATTTCTTTCCTAACTCAGCTTCTTGTTATATACAGCTGTGTATTTGTTCATTGAAAATTCATACATTTAAGTTCTTTTTTTTTTCCATTTTATTTATTTTTTCAGTGTAACAGTATTCATTCTTTTTGCACAACACCCAGTGCTCCATGCAAAACGTGCCCTCCCCATTACCCACCACCTATTCCCCCAACCTCCCACCCCTAACCCTTCAAAACCCTCAGGTTGCCCCAACCTCCCACCCCTGACCCTTCAAAACCCTCAGGTTGTTTTTCAGAGTCCATAGTCTCTTATGGTTTGCCTCCCCTCCCCACTGTCCATAGCCCCCTCCCCCTCTCCCAATCCCACCTCCCCCCAGCAACCTCCAGTTTGTTTTGTGAGATTAAGAGTCATTTATGGTTTGTCTCCCTCCCAATCCCATCTTGTTTCATTGATTCTTCTCCTATCCCCCTACCCCCGCATGTTGCTTCTCCATGTCCTCATATCAGGGAGATCATATGATAGTTGTCTTTCTCCGATTGACTTATTTCACTAAGCATGATACGCTCTAGTTCCATCCACGTCGTCGCAAATGGCAAGATTTCATTTCTTTTGATGGCTGCATAGTATTCCATTGTGTATATATACCACATCTTCTTGATCCATTCATCTGTTGATGGACATCTAGGTTCTTTCCATAGTCTGGCTATTGTAGACATTGCTGCTATAAACATTCGGGTACACGTGCCCCTTCGGATCACTATGTTTGTATCTTTAGGGTAAATACCCAGTAGTGCAATTGCTGGGTCATAGGGTAGTTCTATTTTCAACATTTTGAGGAACCTCCATGCTGTTTTCCAGAGTGGTTGCACCAGCTTGCATTCCCACCAACAGTGGAGGAGGGTTCCCCTTTCTCCGCATCCTCGCCAGCATCTGTCATTTCCTGACTTGTTCATTTTAGCCATTCTGACTGGTGTGAGGTGATATCTCATTGTGGTTTTGATTTGTATTTCCCTGATGCCGAGTGACGTGGAGCACTTTTTCATGTGTCTGTTGGCCATCTGGATGTCTTCTTTGCAGAAATGTCTGTTCATGTCCTCTGCCCATTTCTTGATTGGATTGTTTGTTCTTTGGGTGTTGAGTTTGCTAAGTTTCTTATAGATTTTGGATACTAGCCCTTTATCTAATATGTCGTTTGCAAATATCTTCTCCCATTCTGTCCGTTGTCTTTTGGTTTTGTTAACTGTTTCCTTTGCTGTGCAAAAGCTTTTGATCTTGATGAAATCCCAAGAGTTCATTTTTGCCCTTGCTTCCCTTGCCTTTGCCGTTGTTCCTAGGAAGATGTTGCTACGGCTGAGGTCGAAGAGGTTGCTGCCTGCATTCTCCTCAAGGATCTTGATGGATTCCTTTCTCACATTGAGGTCCTTCATCCATTTGGAGTCTATTTTCGTGTGTGGTGTAAGGAAGTGGTCCAATTTCATTTTTCTGCATGTGGCTGTCCAATTTTCCCAGCACCATTTATTGAAGAGGCTGTCTTTTTTCCATTGGACATTCTTTCCTGCTTTGTCGAAGATTAGTTGACCATAGAGTTGATGGTCCATTTCTGGGCTCTCTATTCTGTTCCACATATCTATGTGTCTGTTTTTGTGCCAGTACCATGCTGTCTTGATGATGACAGCTTTGTAATAGAGCTTGAAGTCCGGAATTGTGATGCCACCAACTTTGGCTTTGTTTTTCAATATTCCTTTGGCTATTCGAGGTCTTTTCTGGTTCCATATAAATTTGAGGATTATTTGTTCCATTTCTTTGAAAAAAATGGATGGTATTTTGATAGGGATTGCATTAAATGTGTAGATTGCTTTAGGTAGCATAGACATTTTCACAATATTTATTCTTCCAATCCAGGAGCATGGAACATTTTTCCATTTTTTTGTGTCTTCCTCAATTTCTTTCATGAGTACTTTATAATTTTCTGTGTATAGATTCTTTGTCTCTTTGGTTAGGTTTATTCCTAGGTATCTTATAGTTTTGGGTACAATTGTAAATGGGATTGACTCCTTAATTTCTCTTTCTTCTGTCTTGTTGGTGTACAGAAATGCAACTGATTTCTGTGCATTGATTTTATATCCTGACACTTTACTGAATTCCTGTACAAGTTCTAGCAGTTTTGGAGTGGAGTCTTTTGGGTTTTCCACATATAGTATCATATCATCTGCGAAGAGTGATAGTTTGACTTCTTCTTTACCAATTTGGATGCCTTTAATTTCTTTTTGTTGTCTGATTGCTGAGGCTAGGACTTCTAGTACTATGTTGAATAGCAGTGGTGATAATGGACATCCCTGCCATGTTCCTGACCTTAACGGAAAAGCTTTCAGTTTTTCTCCATGGAGAATGATATTTGCGGTGGGTTTTTCATAGATGGCTTTGATAATATTGAGGTATGTGCCCTCTATCCCTACACTTTGAAGAGTTTTGATCAGGAAGGGATTCTGTACTTTGTCAAATGCTTTTTCAGCATCTATTGAGAGTATCATATGGTTCTTGTTCTTTCTTTTATTAATGTGTTCTATCACATTGATTGATTTGCGGATGTTGAACCAACCCTGCAGCCCTGGAATAAATCCCACTTGATCGTGGTGAACAATCCTTTTAATGTACTGTTCAATCCTGTTGGCTAGTATTTTGGCGAGAATTTTTGCATCTGTGTTCATCAAGGATATTGGTCTGTAGTTCTCTTTTTTGGTGAGATCCTTGTCTGGTTTTGGGATCAAGGTGATGCTGGCCTCATGAAATGAGTTTGGAAGTTTTCCTTCCATTTCTATTTTTTGGAACAGTTTTAGGAGAATAGGAATTAGTTCTTCTTTAAATGTTTGGTAGAATTCCCCTGGGAAGCCGTCTGGCCCTGGGCTTTTGTTTGTTTGGAGATTTTTGATGACTATTTTAATCTCCTTACTGGTGATGGGCCTGTTCAGGTTTTCTATTTCTTCCTGGTTCAGTTGTGGTAGTTTATATGTCTCTAGGAATGCATCCATTTCTTCCAGATTGTCCAATTTGTTGGCGTAGAGTTGCTCATAGTATGTTCTTCTAATTGTCTGTATTTCTTTGGTGTTAGTTGTGATCTCTCCTCTTTCATTCATGATTTTATTGATTTGGGTCCTTTCTCTTTTCTTTTTGATGAGTCTGGCCAGGGGTTTATCAATCTTATTGATTCTTTCAAAAAACCAGCTCCTAGTTTCATTGATTTTTTCTATTGTTTTTTTTGGTTTCTATTTCATTGATTTCTGCTCTGATCTTTATGATTTCTCTTCTCCTGCTGGGTTTAGGGTTTCTTTCTTGTTCTTTCTCCAGCTCCTTTACGTGTAGGGTTAGGTTGTGTACTTGAGACCTTTCTTGTTTCTTGAAAAAGGCTTGTACCGCTATATATTTTACTCTCAGGACTGCCTTTGCTGTGTCCCACAGATTTTGAACTGTTGTGTTTTCAATATCATTTGTTTCCATGAATTTTTTCAATTCTTCTTTAATTTCCTGGTTAACCCATTCATTCTTTAGAAGGATGTTGTTTAGTCTCCATATATTTGGGTTCTTTCCAGCTTTCCTCTTGTGATTGAGTTCTAGCTTCAGAGCATTGTGGTCTGAAAATATGCAGGGAATAATCCTAATGTTTTGATACCGGTTGAGACCTGATTTGTGACCCAGGATGTGATCTATTCTGGAGAAGGTTCCATGTGCACTAGAGAAGAATGTGTATTCTGTTGCTTTGGGATGAAATGTTCTGAATATATCTGTGATGTCCATCTGGTGCAGTGTGTCATTTAAGGCCTTTATTTCCTTGTTGATCTTTTGCTTGAATGACCTGGGCATTTCAGTGAGGGGAGTGTTCAAGTCCCCTACTATTATTGTATTATTATTGATGTGTTTCTTTGATTTTGTTATTAATTGGTTGATATAGTTGGCTGCTCCCACGTTAGGGACATAGATATTTAAAATTGTTAGATCTTCTTGTTGGACAGACCCTTTGAGTATGATATAGTGTCCTTCCTCATCTCTTATTATAGTCTTTGGCTTAAAATCTAATTGATCTCATATAAGGATTGCCACCCCAGGTTTCTTATGATGCCCATTAGCATGGTAAATTGTTTTCCACCCCCTCACTTTAAATCTGGAGGTGTCTTCGCGTCTAAAATGAGTTTCTTGTAGGCAACATATTGATGGGTTTTGTTTTTTTATCCATTCTGATACCCTGTGTCTTTTGATTGGGGCATTTAGCCCATTAACATTCAGGGTAACTATTGAGAGATATGAATTTAGTGCCATTAGTAGCCTGTAAGGTGACTGTTACTGTATACTGTCTCTGTACCTTTCTGATCTACTACTTTTAGGCTCTCTCTTTGCTTAGAGGACCCCTTTCAATATTTCCTGTAGAGCTGGTTTGGTGTTTGCAAATTCTTTCAGTTTTTGTTTGTCCTGGAAGCTTTTTATCTCTCCTTCTATTTTCAATGATAGCTTAGCTGGATAGAGTATTCTTGGCTGCATGTTTTCTCGTTGAGTGCTCTGAATATATCATGCCAGCTCTTTCTGGCCTGCCAGGTCTCTGTGGATAAGTCTGCCACCAATCTAATATTTTTACCATTGTATGTTACAGACTTCTTTTCTCAGGCTGCTTTCAGGATTTTCTCTTTGTCACTGAGACTTGTCAATTTTACTATTAGGTGACGGCGTGTGGACCTATTCTTGTTGACTTTGATTGGGGTTCTCTGCATCTCCTGGATTTTAATGCTTGTGCCCTTTGCCATATTAGGGAAATTCTCTCCAATAATTCTCTCCAATAGACCTTCTGCTCCCCTCTCTGTTTCTTCTTCTTCTGGAATCCCAATTATTCTAATGTTGTTTCGTCTTATGGTGTCCCTTATCTCTCGAATTCTCCCCTCCAGCTGTCTTTTTGCTCTTTTGCTCGGCTTCCTTATTCTCTGTCATTTGGTCTTCTATATCACTAATTCTTTCTTCTGCCTCATTTATCCTAGCAGTGAGAGCCTCCATTTTTGATTGCACCTCATTAATAGCTTTTTTGATTTCAACTTGGTTAGATTTTAGTTCTTTAATTTCTCCAGAAAGGGCTTTAATATCTCCAGAGAGGGTTTCTCTAATATCTTCCATGCCTTTTTCGAGCCAAGCTAGAATGTTTAGAATCGTCATTCTGAACTCTTGATCTGACATATTACCAATGTCTGTGATGATTAGGTCCCTAGCCTTCAGTACTGTCTCTTGTTCTTTTGTTTGTGGTGATTTTTTCCGCCTTGTCATTTTGTCCAGATGAGAGGATATGAAGGAGCAAATAAACTACTAAAAGGGTGGCAAAGACCCCAGAAAAATGCGCTGTAACCAAATCAAAAGAGACCCCAAATTGTGGGGGGGAGGAAGGGGATAAAAACAGGTTCTGAAAAAAAAAAGAAAAAAAAAAAGAAAAAAAATTAAAAAAAAAAGAAAAAATATAAAAAAGAAAGAAAAAATACATATATTTAGATGAACTAGTCAAAAAACGTTAAAAAAGAAAAGGGTAAAAGTTTTAAAAAATTGAGCAGAAGAAGAAAAAAGAAAAAAGAAAAAAAATTGAAAAAAGGAAAAAAAAATGAAATAGCCGCAAGACTAAAGAATCCTGGGGAGAAAGCCATGATTCCCTTCTTTGCTTTCTCCTCCTCTGGAATTGCTCTGCTGTCTTAGGAATTGAAGCTGCTTTCTCCTTGATAGATGAACTTTGTCCTGGCTGGATATTTTGTTGATCTTCTGGGGGAGGGGCCTGTTGTAGTGACTCTCAAGTGTCTTTGCCCGAGGCGGGATTGCACCGCCCTTACAGGCGGCCGGACTAAGTAATAGGCTCGGGTTCGCTTTTGGGAGCTTCTGTTCCCTGAACGCTTTCCGTAGAGTTCCGGAGGACGGGAATCAAAATGGCGGCCTCCCAGTCTCCGGCCCGGAGGAGCCAAGAGCCTGGGGCCCCAGTCCTCAGTGCGCCCCCAGAAGACAGCACCCAATCACTCCCGTATCCCCAGCCTCTAGCCGCGCTCTGAGCTCACCCAGCCCACGACCAGTTCAAGGTAACCCCGAGCTGAGAGTTCAGTCCTCGGCTCTGTCTCTGCAGCCGGCTTCTCCGTTCTAATACCTGCGAGCTCTCCGACACTCCGACACCCCCGATCCTTCTGTGACCCTGCGGGGCCTGTGGCCACGCTGACCCCGCGTGGGCTTCACCCTGGTTTAGCCTCTGGAGCAATGTCCCTCAGTGGAACAGACTTTTAAAAGTCTTGATTTTGTGCTCCGTTGCTCCGCCGCTTGCCGGGAGCCGCCCACTCCCCCCGCAGTCTATCTTCCCGTCGTTTTAGATTCACTTCTCCGCCAGTCCTACCTTTCAGAAAGTGGTTGATTTTCTGTTTCTAGAGTTGCTGTTTTTCTTCTCTTCGCTCTCCCATTGGATTTGTAGGTGTTTGTAATGTTTAGATAAGCTATCGAGCTGATCTCCTGCTACCTGATGTAGTCTCAGGCTTCTACTTCTCCGCCATCTTGACTCCTCCCATACATTTAAGTTCTTAAACACCAAGGACATAACTTCAAAAGCTCTCATAGTCTCTAAGTGTGCATTTGTGTGTACATGTGTACGTGTGATAGCCATTGCCACATGTCTGCGTACATGCAACAGCATAAATGCAACTTTCTGGGCTTGTGTGAGGGTATGCATGATATCTAGATGAGGAAAGCCACTGTAAAGATGAGGAAGCATGTGACTCAAGTGATTTCAGACTTGCTTTGTGAAGTTAGCACCCCATGCTGTTTCAGCTTTTTGATTGCATTCTCCAGGTCTTGGTACCCAGGAGTATGATTTGGCCCATTAAGAACTAGGCAGAAAGGTGTGTGGCCTCTTCCTCTGTTCCTATCATGTTATGAGACTGTTATTTTTCTGAATTATAGGTATACTTGAGGCCTACACATAATTACTTTTTATCTTCCTGTTTCCTAAGCCACCCCATCAGTGCGGCTGGCTTTCACTCTCCACTGCCATCACTGCATCTCCCCTCCTTGTTTGACTGAGGCTCCTAATTGCACTGGCAGGAATATGCACAGCTTTAGCTAATTAATTGCTTCGACAGAGCCATTACCTAGAGTGCACTCCTGGAAGGAGACATAGATTTATTAGAAAAGAGTTATGGATCATGATTCATAGCTCGTATATGCATATGCACATTAGAACTAAAGCTGAAATTTTATAAATAGTATGTTAATGACCTCTCAGCAATAACAGGTCCGAAGACGATTATAAATTTAAGAACTAGAAGCAGCAGGGCTTAATTGTACAAATAAAATTATAACATATGATTTAGCCATATGTGTTTATAGGTAAAAAGCTTGTTATTTAGAATGGGTTTCCTTTTGCCTCTGTAACTGCCTTAATAGGCAGGAAAGCATGTAATCCTTTGGGTGTGGAGCATATTGAGGATCCTCTCTCAAAACGCACTGATGCTTCTTGAAAGTGTATTTCATCTGTGCTGCATTTTGTTTGTGTTAAAAGCAGCAAATACTCCAACTCCTAGCTTGAGAATCTCTTAAATGCAAAATGTCCTTCATTTGTCAATCTAAGCTAGCTTTCTTAGGCTAGAAGAGAATATCCTCCCCTTGGTAATGTGCAGTGTGACAGAGGCATCTCGTAATGGACCTATGTAAGCATAGCATGGTAGATTTCTCCCTATATTCTTAGTCTCTTTTCTTGTCGGCTACTCAGCTCCTTTCAGCCTCTTCCAAGTTCTCTCTGGAGGCTGAGGCAGATGGACAGAGCAGGTTGGACTTCAGTGAGACAGCGGGGTATTCTTCCTAGAACAGACCCAGCATGGGTAATATTTCTAAATCACATTAACTTTCTCATGCTCAACGGTCTCCAAGGAAAACATTGGTGTTGGTACCATGGTATCTCGCCACTTGTGAAGACCATTCTCCTAATTCTGTCTGTATTTGTCTCCTTTTGTTCCTGCCTTCGTTTTTACTTCAAAGCCTTTTCCTTTTTTGACCACAGTCCATTATGAGAAACACTGATTCTCACTGTACTTCACTTTTCTGCTAGAAATAGAAGTCTAAGGATGAGATACATAATGACTTAATTATAATAAGAATCTCTACAATGAAACAACCTGAAAACACCTTTGTACTGTACTGTATTTGTTGGAAATTCCTCCAAATGAAGCTTTCATGCAGTTGTGTTTTTGAATAGCAAGGCTTTATCATCATTCTCAATTTCTCTGTGTGATACAGTAGAAAAGCGTGGACTCTTGATTTCAAATCTCCCTTCTTCCAAATAGCTTCACTTCCTCCCTTTTTTAAACATATAACTTTATGTTAATTTCAGGCATACAACATGATGATTTTATATATGTATATGTTGTGAAATGTTTATGAAAATAAGTTAACATCCATGACCTCACATAGTTACAGTATTTATTCTTGTGATGAGAACTTTCAAGTTGCACTTTCTGAACTTCTGGATGTACAATACAGTGCCTGCTGTACATTACACCCCCAGAACTCATGTGTCTCATAACTGGAAGTTTGTATCTTTTCACCACCTTTCCTCTTTTCCCCTGCCCGTCATCCCTTGCTTCTGGCAACTGCCCATCTGTTCTGTTTCTAGGAATTTGGGTGGGGTTTTTGTTTGTTTTTGTTTCTTTGTTTTCAGATTCCACATATAAGTGAGTTCATGAGTATTTCTTTCTTTGACTTACTTCACTTAGCAAAATGTCCTCAAGTCCCATCTATGTTGTTGGAAATGACAGAGTTTCCTTCTTTTACATGGCTGACTACTACTCTATTGTTTATATGTGCACCCTGTTCTTTCGACTCATCTCTCGGTGGACACCTAGGTTTGTTTCCATGGCTTAGATATTGTAAACCATGCTATAGTGCACATGGTGGGTGCAGCTATCTCCTTGAGAGAGTGATTTTGTTTCCTTCAGCTGTATATCCGGAAGTGGAATTGTTGGATCATATGGTCATCCTATTTCTTAATTCTTGAGGAACCTTGATGCTGTTTTCTATGTGTACCTTTTCTTGAAGATACAAGTTCCTCAGTTATAATCCAAATATAGTGATATCTATATCACAGAACTAATGTGTAAATAAAATGCATCTATTTACCTATATATTTATTGGGCACCTGTTTCTGTGACAGGCTTCTAAGTTCCAGGGCAACAATTGGGATAGAACGAAATGAGGTTGGGAGATGGACATATAAAGAGAAGAGAAGTAGTATTGTCAATGCTCTAATATGCTAGAGTAGAGTATAAAATCTTTCCTTGGGCTACATATAGTCCATAATATAACTGTGAAAGAGACATTATCTTACTCATTTTACATGTGTGAAAACTGAGGCATAATGAAGTCTTAGTGACTTGATCAAGGTGATGCAGTTAGTAAGTAGAAGAGTAAGATACAATCCTAAGTGGTCTGGCTGTAGTATCTAACCTCTTTTTATTATTATTATTATTTGTTTATTTTCAGCATAACAGTATTCATTATTTTTGCACCACACCCAGTGCTCCATGCAATACATGCCCTTTCTATTACCCACCACCTGCCTCCCCAACCTCCCACCCCCCCGTAGTATCTAACCTCTTAAAACTGTTGATGATAATTACAGTAGAACAAAGTGAGAAAAGAGAAATGCAGTTTCTTAAGACATCCAGATGGCCAACAGACACATGAAAAAGTGCTCCACGTCACTCGGCATCAGGGAAATACAAATCAAAACCACAATGAGATATCACCTCACACCAGTCAGAATGGCTAAAATGAACAAGTCAGGAAATGACAGATGCTGGCGAGGATGCGGAGAAAGGGGAACCCTCCTCCACTGTTGGTGGGAATGCAAGCTGGTGCAACCACTCTGGAAAACAGCATGGAGGTTCCTCAAAATGTTGAAAATAGAACTACCCTATGACCCAGCAATTGCACTACTGGGTATTTACCCTAAAGATACAGACGTAGTGATCTGAAGGGGCACGTGTACCCGAATGTTTATAGCAGCAGTGTCTACAATAGCCAAACTATGGAAAGAACCTAGATGTCCATCAAGAGATGAATGGATAAAGAAGATGTGGTATATATACACAATGGAATACTATGCAGCCATCAAAAGAAATGAAATCTTGCCATTTGCGACGACGTGGATGGAACTAGAGCGTATCATGCTTAGCGAAATAAGTCAGTCGGAGAAAGACAACTATCATATGCTCTCCCTGATATGAGGACGTGGAGAAGCAACATGGGGAGTTAGGGGGATAGGAGAAGAATAAATGAAACAAGATGGGATTGGGAGGGAGACAAACCATAAATGACTCTTAATCTCACAAAACAAACTGGGGGTTGCTGGGGGGAGGTGGGATTGGGAGAGGGGGAGGGGGCTATGGACATTGGGGAGGGGAGGCGAACCATAAGAGACTATGGATTCTGAAAAACAACCTGAGGGTTTTGAAGGGTCAGGGGTGGGAGGTTGGGGGAACAGGTGGTGGGTAATAGGGAGGGCACGTTTTGCATGGAGCACTGGGTTTTGTGCAAAAACAATGAATACTGTTATGCTGAAAAAAATAAATAAAATGGGAAAAAAATGCAGTTTCTTAGAGAAGCATTCCAGTTAGGGAAAATGATATAATGTACAAGATACACAGTAGGTATCAGTGAGTGTTAGTCTTCTTTCCTGATTTTCAGTAGAGTTTGGGGTAACATGCAGCATGTTGTATGTCCGTGAAACCTAAAATAATTCGGCCAACTCTGTCTCCTGCCCATGATGATTAAATAAGATTTATTTATTAATTTTGGAGAGAACAAGAGTGCATGTGCACAAGCAGGGGAAGGGGTGGAGGGAGAAAGAGAAGCAGACTCCACAGATCAGGGAGCCCAACACAGGGCACCATCCCAGGACCCTGGGATCATGACCTGAGCAGAAGGCAGATGGTTGACTGAGCCACCCAGGTGCCCCACCATCTTTGCTCATGTGGGGAAGAGCTGTGAGAGAGCCTAGTTGTGGCTAGAAGGGCACTTAGTGATTGGTGGATGTGGACAGCACTGAAGAATGTTTTTCAGCTTGAAAAATTCTCTTGCTTATTGAGCTTTTGAACTTATTTGGAAGGATGACTTAACTATAAATCTTTGGGAGAAGGAGCGACATGACCAAATCCAATTATTATTTTCCAAGTGGCAACATGGCTGATATCGGGGATGGAGGAATGAGGGAGGCTTTCCTGAAAATGGATCTTCTGAGAGATGAGTGGAGATTGGGCTCACGAACCCGTGTCTTCTGGTCCCATGGGCCTGTGCGTTACCTGGCAAAACTTGGACTACCGTAGAGTGGAGCCAATAGGTCAGTCATGCTTTGTTAGTTCCGGGAGTCCTCAAAGTGATTTTATGTCCTGTCAACAGAGAACATACCTTCCCCAGCCCACCACCCCCCACCACTTTCTTTTAAAATTCTGTTATGTTTTGAAAACCTGCTTTGTTATCTTTTTCTTATATTTCAGGAATTCTGAGAAACCATTCTGCCAACACCGTTGACCACCACATCATCTGTGTAGGCCAAGGAAAACAAGGCTGTACCCACCCCAAGCCTTGACATAAGTACAGCCATCTTGGCCCCGGCTGCCATCTTAGGTCTCCGAGACCGGTAAATGACCCCTGGCTCGGGGAATACTGACCGGAGCAAACACAATGATCAATCAGGAATAGGACAGCTCTAGGAAGACTGACTGGAGCAAATACAATGATCGATCAGGAATAGGATGGCTTATCATTTTAATAACTCATATCAGGAATAACATGGCTTGATGTTATAATAGATTATGTCAGAAAGAAAAAGGAACAACATGGTTTGATGTTGTAATAGATCATGTCAGAAAGAAAAAGGGAAAAAAAAAACAGGAACATGGGGCTAGTAGTCGTGGCCCAATCACCTACTGACACCCCTGCTCTGCCTTTAAAAACTCTGACTGTAATCTGGTTCGGAGTCCAAGTCCCTACTCCGCTGTGTCGGGCACACTTGGGCCCAAGCTTAAGCTTCTCAAATAAACCCTCGTGTGATTACATCGGTGTTGGCTCCTTGGTGGTCTCTCGGATGTGAAAAATCGGGCATAACTGATGAAGTTCTAGAACCTAGGTGAGGTTCGGTGGGTTGAGGTCCGGAGCCAATGACCAAGAAAGAATTCTTGAGACATCTTTGGTGCAAAGTGGTGGTTTATTAAAGCACGGGGACAGGACCTGTGGGCAGGAAGAACTGCTGCCCTGTTATCCTGAGAAGTGACTGATTATATACACAGGAGTTGGGTAGGTGAGAACAAAGGGGGGGTGTGATGTTAGTCTCTAAGGAATTTTTAAGCAAAGTCCCCAGGACCTTGAGGGCTAACTATTGTTGGGAGAAAGGTTATTTATTACTAGTAGTAAAAATCTTCTTGTGAGACCCTTTAGATGTGTATCAGTGGGCCATATGCTTGGGAATGATTTTCGACACTATCTTGGAGATGTAGAGATAAAGTTTCACATTTCTCCTCTCAAGTGTCCTTGTTAGTGAGATTTGGGTTTAGAAGAAATTTAACTTTATTTAGGGCTTGAGGAACTGAGTTATTTGCCTCTGGAAATTGTGCTACTGATAAGTTAACTTCTTTGTTTGTAGATCTCTAGGACATTTGTAAACCAAGGGGAACTATTTGTTTCTCATTTATGGTGGTCCAGGGTGCCTGAGGAATGTTACACATATTACCGAAGGGAGCGGATGGAGACGGGATGCAAGGTGCCAGCTTTGGCTTTGTCCTCAGCCAGCCTCCTGCTCCCTCATCATAACAGTCTCTCTATTTTACTGCAGATGGAATCTCATCTTTATTACTCAGGTTCTATTAAATTTTTAACATTTTCTCTTAGAAATTGTTTCGTCAGTTCAATTTCATGGAGCAATGGCCTAGCAAAGTTTTCACATGTGAACATAGCTTCATTTGAATTGTCAGCTAAAAATCCCTGAGTTTTAGGTGAATTGTGAGTGAGAGTCTGTGAGACTGGCTGCCTAGGTTAACCCCTAGAATCATCCACTTGGGGCAGCTGGCCAGTTAGCCTGTTTGGCTACTGTAGTCACTCCAGGCAAGGGTATGCAAAATAAACCTGGATTCAAGTCATTCAGGAAAGCCACCCCATTCCCTTGTTCCAAGTGGGTGTGAATTTTCCATTGTGTAATTCAGATTAGCCTGGGGGTTGGGGGAGGAGCAGACCTAGCACAGAAGCAGCTCCTTGTGTGTGATCCAACAGGTGACCTGCAGCACATCTAGACCAGGTCTGTTGGCTTGCTCAGGCCCAGCTTCCCCATGGAGATAAGGCTCAGGTGTGGGTAGATGGAGGAGAGCCATGCATAGAGGTTATGTTGCTATTTTTACTCTTAGTTGCTGCTAGCAGATGCCACCTGCCTCAACCAAGAGCATCACTGATGGCTGTGCGAGCTCAGCGGCCAGCAGGAGGCACTTTTTCCCTTCTGGCAGTCATACCAAATTCCACATGGTCTCTTATGAAGCTGACCTCTGATTCCAAGCCAGGGTTAAGCTGTAACTCATCAGGGTTGTATCTGCAACTTAATGACATTTTCTTCATCCTTGTCAATTCCCTGGTACAAAATGGCCTCGGGTCCTGGATTAAGAAACAGAGAAGCCATTGACTTAATTTTTAACCTAACAGATTGGTATCTACTATGCATATTTTACCTTCAACCACACTACTGTCAGGAAGCCTATAACTCATTTATGGCCCTCCCCCTCCCCCAGCGGGCACAAGGCTCACTGCTTTCCTTCAACTAGGTCACTTGTGAGCTTTTGTTCTGCCGGTTGTGTACACATTTTAGATAACTAATGAACCTGTTTTGGTCCAGAGCATGACTTACAGACCTTCATCCCTTTCTAATTCTAATTCTAATTCTTTCAACCTGTCATTTCTATCATGGCTATACTTGGCCTCTGACCAGAAGCCAGAGGCTGTGTATAATTCTTCAGGTAATGCATTGACTTCCAACCTGCCTTAAACTCCTTGAACTTGTTTTCATTTCTGCTTTTAATTCCTTAAACATAATGTGTTTATTTGTTCTGGATTTGATTGATACAAACACCGCATTGTAACCTGTTGGTAGCTGTACTAAGAATCCTTGGCTTTAGCTCTTGGCCTCCTGTCCCGAGTGGCAGTCCTGGAGTGGAGTAGAACTGGAGAAGCCTCTAGAAGTACAATTTCTGAGGCTTGGTTGCCAGCCTTGTCCGTTCCTCTGAGCCCAATCTGAATATATCACACCTATGTTCAAACACCAACAAAGGATGCCCAGTGCCTATCAGGAATTTCATTTTCCTGTAGCATTTGCATGGCTCCAGAGTTTTGCCATTGCCTTCCTTCTCAGGCATATATACCATTACTTCCCTCCATCTGTCCCACCATATAACAACTCATTAAACCATTTACTTTGTCCTCACTCTCTTTAATGGCTGGATGGCAAAGACTCACTTTCTGAAAATGCCAATGATTTCTAGATTCTCAAGGAATATTTCAAAACCTACCTTCTCTGTGAAGCATCTTTTTATTCACCAAAGCAAGTTTTATTTCTTCCTCCTTTGACCTGTGTACTTCTGTCATTACAGTCATCATAATCTACTTTGTAAGTTACTTATTTTTTTTTATTCGTTTATTTGTTTATTTACAGCATAACAGTGTTCATTGTTTTGGCATCACACCCAGTGCTCCATGCAGTACGTGCCCTCCCTATTACCCACCACCTGGTTCCTCAACCTCCCACCCGCCCCCCCCCCCCCCGCCCCTTCAAAACCCTCTGGTTGTTTTTCAGAGTCCATAGTCTCTCATGGTTTATCTCCCCTTCCAGTTTCCCTCAACTCCCTCTCCTCTCCATGTCCCCATGTCCTCCATGTTATTTGTTATGCTCCACAAATAAGTGAGACCATATGATACTTGACTCTCTCTGCTTGACTTATTTTTCTCAGCATCATCTCTTCCAGTCCCATCCATGTTGCTACAAAAGTTGGGTATTCATCCTTTCTGATGGAGGCATAATACTCCATTGTGTATATGGACCACATCTTCCTTATCCATTCATCCGTTGAAGGGCATCTTGGTTCTTTCCACAGTTTGGTGACCGTAGCCATTGCTGCAATAAACATTGGGGTACAGATGGCCCTTCTTTTCACTACATCTGTATCTTTGGGGTAAATACCCAGCAGTGCAATTGCAGGGTCATAGGGAAGCTCTATTCTTAATTTCTTCAGGAGTCTCCACACTGTTCTCCAAAGTGGCTGCACTAACTTGCATTCCCACCAACAGTGGAAGAGGGTTCCCCTTTCTCCACATCCTCTCCAACACACGTTGCTTCCTGTCTTGCTAATTTTGGCCATTCTAATTGGTGTCAGGTGGTATCTCAATGTGGTTTTAATTTGAATCTCCCTGATGGCTAGTGATGATGAACATTTTTGCATGTGTCTGATAGCCATTTGTATGTCTTCGTTGGAGAAGTGTCTGTTCATATCTTCTGCCCATTTTTTGATATGATTATTTGTTTTGTGTGTGTTGAGTTTGAGAAGTTCTTTATAGATCCTGGATATCAACCTTTTGTCTGTACTGTCATTTGCAAATATCTTCTCCCATTCCGTGGTTTGCCTCTTTGTTTTGTTGACTGTTTCCTTTGCTGTGCAGAAGATTTTGATCTTGATGAAGTCCCAAAAGTTCATTTTTGCTTTTGTTTCCTTGGCCTTTGGAGACATAGGAAAGTTGAGTCCCGTAACAAAAACATCAAGATACCTTCAGGAAGAATCAAAATACCCTTCCTCACCCACACTGAGAATGTATGTTACTTATTTTTTTTAATTGATGCTTAGTTTCATGGAACATTCTTGACCTACCTCAATTCCCAATTAAATTGTAGGGTCCTTAAGGACTGAGCCACTGTCTACATTATTTTTAGTGCATTTGTACTGGCTGCATTAGGTCATTTTCCCCAGGAAATACACTCTGAAATGGAGATTTGCACGCAGGTAGGTTGACTAAGTCCTCTTGGAAATGCTAGTGAGGGAGAGAGGAAAGCACTGTTGATCAAGGGAGAAATTGAACTGTAATAAAGTTGCCACAGAGATGCAGTCAATCCCACAAGGAGCTCTAGACCTCATATAATAACTTCATTTTCCCTAAATTGAGGCAGGAAGTCTGGAGTTATTTACTGCCATCTTGGCCAGTTACTGGATGCCAAAGGCATCCAGGAAGGATCTGTAATTGTGGCAAAAAGCGTCTCCCACTGACCAGACAGTTCTAAGAGGGACTCAGGTCCTACCTCTCAGCAGGCAACAATGCCAGCAGCAGCTGCGGGAATGAGTGTTTTGGCCCTGAAGAGAGGTTGGCGAGGCACACGTCAGCATCCACTGTACTAGGACAGAGACTTACATGTGATCCAGGATCAGTGACTATTTTACCCAACTTTATTTAAAGTGGTTCGTAAGTGTTTTACAGCTTCTAAGACTCTATGAGGCCAAATTCTTTAGACAAATTTGGCCACGACTATAGAGGCCACGGAAGACCTCGCATATGGCTGTCCTTTCTTTTCTCAGCTGTCTTTCCTATGGATAGTGTTCTGTTGTTTTTAATGGAATAGCAACAGTTCTTTATTCTAACTTATGTCCAGAATCACATCAAGTATATTTACAGAAAGAAAGTAATACTTCTCTCTTTCTACCATCTGTTTTGATCTTTTCAGGGGCTGTCCTGTTGTGTGTGTCTCTGATGACACCTCCCAGTAGAACTACTGTCCCCCACCCAGCTGAAGGAGGATCCAGAATCTGTGGTTCAAAGGGATACTGTTATGCCCAAATAATGGGTCCATGATTAAAGGAGCGAGACTGATATAAGGCGAAAGTCAAGCAAAGCTTTATTTCGCACCAAGCATCCAGAATCTAACCGAAAGTTCAGTGCCACACCCCTTACAAGAGAGGGCGACCGACCCTTCTCTGTTTCACGGACTAGCTTTTAAGGGCAAAGGTCATGCGGTTGGGCCTGGCCATGCACAGGAGGCCCTAGTAGACATTAGAACCAGCCTATTAACACCTTGATTAGGATTGGAGCCAAAAAGGCTCCCAGAGGGCGGGGGTCCCTACTCCTTGGTAACCAGGGAGACAGTATGCAAACCCCCACTGGTCAGATGTCTTCACCTAGTCTGACCCACCCTGGTATCTGGGCTTTGTTACCTGGAGCTGGTTTCTGGAACTTGTCTCCAAGTAAATCCCCTGGGGGAAGGGGAGCAGGGACAGTTTCTAAATAGGTCCTTACAGATACAAACCTTTCTTATCTTTGAACATTTTATAAAGCATCCTGTGTTGGGGGTTTCCAAGATCTCCCAGGTTTGATGCTATGCTAGGAGGACTCCCAAGGTTGAGAATTTAATTGCACTCACAGCTTTATGGCTATGATTTATTACAGTGGAAATTTACAAGACAAAATCTGCAAAAGGAAAATGTTCATTGGGCAGAGTCCAGAGAAAATCAGGTACAAACTTGCAAGAGTCCTCTCCCAGTGGGGTCACGTAAGATGCACTTAATTTTTCATGCAGTGGATTGGGACGAGTCTGAACTGTTGCCAACCAGAAAAGCTCATCTGAGACTCACTGCTCGGGTTTTCTTTATTGGGAGCTTGTCATGTAGACACAGTTTGTCTAACATGTACCAAAATTATCAATTCCCAGGAAGAGAGCAAGTGTTTCAGCATAAAGCATGTTGGTTGTAACAAACATTGTAGGTGCAGCGAGCCACTCTTAATCATTTATGGAGCGGTGGGAACCTTCCTGAAGTCTGAGATCCCAGATGCCAGCCAGGGAGAGCAGACCTTTCCAAGGATAACAGTCTCAGGCTTGCTAGGGTAACTCGTTCCTGTACACAAGGAAACATTTGAACCCACTGTGAGGTTCCTTCCAGGGCCTTGGAAAGGGCTGGTGCAAGTGGTGGACTTGAAGCTGAAGCTTTAATAGCTTCTGTGTTAAGTGTTTCTCTACTTCCAGCCATACTGAGACCTTTTCGGTATCCAAACTCACTAGTCCTTGCTCTTCTCTGATGGGCTAATCCATTATCCAGAACCACTCACATTGCTTTCTTCATCAAAATCTTGTTCCTTGGGGCGCCTGGGTGGCTCAGTGGGTTAAAGCGTCTGCCTTCAGCTCAGGTCATGATCCCAGCATCCTGGGATTGAGCCCTGCATCGGCTCTCTGCTCAACAGGGAGCCTGCTTCCTCCTGTCTCTCTGCCTGCCTCTCTGCCTACTTGTGATCTCTGTCTGTCAAATAAATAAATAAAATCTTTAAAAAAAAATCTTGTTCCTATGGACTCTGAAAATCAACCTGAGGGTTTTGAAGGGGCGGGGGTGGGAGGTTGGGGGAACCAGGTGGTGGGTAATAGGGAGGGCACGTATTGCATGGAACACTGGGTGTCGTGCAAAAACAATGAATACTGTTATGCTGAAAAAATAAATTAATTAATTAAAAAAAAATCTTGTTCTTTATTTTTTCTTTCAGTGTAGGTGTTGTAAGGACCTATTTAGAAAGTGTCCCTGCTCCCCTTCCCCCAGGGGATTTACTTGGAAACAAGTCCTGGAAACCAGTTCCAGGTAACAAAGCCCAGATAAAGGGTGGGTCTGGCCAGGTGGAGACATCAGATCAGTGGGGGGTTGCATACTGTCTCCTTAGCTACCAAGGAGTAGGGACCCCAGCCCTCTGGGAGCCTTTTTGGCACCAATCCTAATCAAGGTGTAATAGGATGGTTCAAATGTCTACTAAGGTAAATTGTAATTCAATTGGTCACCTAGCATCACTGTGGAGTTCCCTGTGTGTGTTCCATTTTCATTGGCCACCTGTGCATGGCCAGGCCCAACCGCATGGCCTTTGCCCTTAAAAGCTAGTCTGTGAAACAGAAAAGGGTCGCCCTCTCTTGTAAGGGGTGCGGCCCCGAACGTTCGGTTAGATTCTTGATGCTTGGCGTGAAATAAAGCTTTGCTTGACTTTCGCCTTATATCAGTCTCGCTCCTTTAATCATGGACCCATTATTGGGGTACCCAGTTTTGGGGGGAACCCAACAGTGTCCCATCCACCTGTGTTTCTGACTTACCCACTATGAACCCCTAGTGAACTGAACTTTCCTGTCATAGTACTTGGCAAATATACTCTCGTTACTTAATCACTTCCCTCCAGGACCCATGAAACCTGAGCCCCAGGAAAGAAAAGGCTGTTTATTTTTCATATTTGTACTCCCATGCCCAGCATTTGTACTCCCTGCCCTAGAGCAGACTTTTATTAATACTTGTTGAATGGTCTGCTTACTCATCACTATTGACCAGAGTTACCAAAGTACTGAAGGTAGTTCTCCAGCAGATATAATTTAAGTATTTAGGTTAAGTTTTGAGACATATTAAATAATAGTATTAATAGTACAGTGATATCAGAAAAAAACCTGCCGTTGCCTGTCTTCAAGGCTCTAAAGCTATTGGAAAACCTCTAGGCAGTTTCTCTTAGCACCAGATAATCAATTAAGAAACAGATTAGGGATACAGGGAAGCTCTGTGACCTATACAGATTGGCTAATGAAATGCTTGGGTAGATTTTCATGCAACTAGGTTTCTCTTTTCTTGTAACATTTATTTATTTTCCGTGTTTGTGCATAAAAGCATGGTATCCTAATTGACATTAATCAGAGTTAGATTAATTGTATTAAAATTTCAGAAATCTGTTATTATGATGGGCATTAGCCTTGTTGTAAGAATTTTAGAACCCGTTTCAAGACATGCTATAACTCAAGCAGGCCTACTGAGAATTCTGTGACTCAAAGATGTGTCACTCATGGCTTCGATAAAACTTGAAGAAGTATGACACTTTAAAGGGGTCCTTCTTGCTTGGTGTATGAAGTACATATGCATGCATGTGTTTCTTTATTCATTCGTATATGCAAAAGATAGACATGGAAAAAGACATTCTACTTGATGTATATTCCACAGGCAGGATCACGGTGAGATTAGCATGAAAGATGCTGGGGAAAAAAAAAAAAAGTTACAGGTGGTTGGTGTCCCTGTAACCCCAGCATTGGTGGCCACCAGATGTTAAGAATGAAAAGGTTACCTGAGGAGGAGAAAGATGGTGGAGAAGTAGGAGGTGCTGTTTCAACTGGTCCCCTAAAGTGGGCTGATTACCTACCAAAGAACTCTGATCACCCATGAAATCAGCCCGAGATTAGAATTCTACACTTCTGCATCTCTGTGGGGGCAGAAGTTGCCAGTGGACAGGTAAAGTGGAATGGGAACATCAGACTGATAGCAGAAGATAAACCAAAGGAGGAGGGAGCCACCAGAAGCAACGCACTGGAAAGTAATACCTCAATACAAGAGCTCCCTGTGATTAGGGACCAGCATTACCTTGGAGTCTGGTTGAAAGCACTCAAAAAGAGCAAAAGATCTTAAGGGGAAATTGGTGGAATTGGGTGGTTAGGGACAGGGGATAAGCCCGTTGACCCAGGTTGGCCACTGCTGGTGCTGAGCCAGAGAAAGTGCAGGAAGAAAGCAGGCCTTGGTCCCTGAGCCAGCGGCACCTGTGAAAGAGTCTGGTGTGGATACCAGCCGGCGGTCTCTAGAACCCTTTTCACTCTGCACGTGTGCTGTGCAATTGGGGTCTGAGGCACGCTCCACAACCACCTCCCTTGAGAGAGGTCCCTGCGGGCACTAGCCGGTGCTCTCTAGGGCCAGAAGAATCTGAATACTCCCAGCCTGGGCCAGCGTGAAAATCTCAGTGTGCTATGCTATCTCTGGTTGGGACCTTTCTGGAAGCCTGGACCTGCCTAGAGAGCTGTGGGGGAAGCAGCCGCTGGAAGCCAGCTCTCTGGACTACTATTTCTCATGGTTTTGGGTACAAGCGGGAGCTTCTGCGGCCCCTGAGACCATGACTGGGGACGTGCTCTGCTGGCAACAGAGGGGCAATTTATGTAATCTGGAGCACCCAGAGGGGAACAGACTGAGGCTTCTCTCTGAGACAGAGGTCTGGGTGCAGTTTGCCTTCCTCTAAACCTCCAAAGAAGCTCCAAAAGCTGCCAATGGGAAAAAAAAAATCGAAAACAAAAGACAAACAAACAAAAACCTCCAGAGAACAAAAGCCTAAAAAACCAGGTTCCGCAGAGCCCAGGCCCTTGATAGGGAGCAGGAGGACTCAACTCTAGCAAGGCTACCTGAAAAAACATGCAACAGGCCCCTCCCCCAGAAAGCCAGTCAAAAACCAAAAAAGACAAAAAACAAAACAAACAAAAAACACAAGAGGACACCCACCACTACTTCAGAGATACTTTTATTTTTAATTCGTTCCCACTATTCTCATTCTTTTCAATTTTTTAATAATTTTAACCTATTTACCATCACAATGAGAGTTCAGTACCACAAATTCCATAATAAACTTTAAATTTGTACTTCTTTGATACATATACCTGTGTTTTTCTTTTGCTCTAATATTTTTTAATTATTTTATTTTTTTTAATATTCATACAGAGATAAGCTTCAAGGTAATCCCCTTTCCCCAATCAATGCTACCCCTGTATCTAAACCAGTTTTAATCCCCCTTTATCTCAGGAAAGTTGAATCCTTTAACAAAGATACCAAGATATGCCCACAAAGAATCAAAATAAATTTCCTCACCCACACTGAGAATTTAACCACACTCCCATCTTCTTCTTCTGCCAGTATTTCTGTGTATTTGTTTTGTTCCGGGAGTACATAAATCTTATAAATGGGGTTCAATTTGGCTGGGTTCTTTTTTTGTTGTTTTTGTTTTTCTTGTCATTTACTTTGGTTGGTCTTTTTGTTTGTCTGTTTTTGTTTGTATACTTTATAAATCTTACCTTTGGGGCCCATTCTGGCTGGGCCTTCTCTTTTATTTTTTCTTTTCTCTCTCTCTCTTATTTCTTTCCTTTTTTTTTTTTTTTTTGTTCTTTTTTGTGGGAACTCTTGATTGCTCTGAAGCCTTCCAGAGTATACCTTGTCTGTGCCAGGTTTGATACATTCAGCTACACATCCCTTCAGCGTCTCTCACCAAAACGACTAGGAGGAGGAATGCCCAACAGAGGAAAAATTCAGAGACTGTGCCTTTTCCATCAGCGCTATTGGATATGGACATAAACACTATGCCAGAAAGAAAATTCAGGCTAACAATTGTGCAGGCAATGGCTGGGTTGGAGAAAACCTTTAATGACAAATTGCAGTTGATTAGGGCAGAAGTGAAAGCCACCAGGGATGATGGTAACAGTGCTCTCAGTGAGTTCCAATCTAATCTAAATTCTATAACAGCGAGGGTAACTGAGGCAGAAGACAGAATTAGTGATCTAGAGGACAAACTAATAGAGAAAAAGTATCAGGAGGAAGCCTGGAAAACAGCTTATAAGCCATGAAAACAGAGTGAGGAAAATAAAGGACACCATGAAATATTCTAAAGTCAGAATTATTGGAATTCCTTAGGGGGGAGGAGAAATAAAGAAGACTAGATGATATAGTTGAATGAAAAAATTTCTCCATGAAAATTTTCTTTTTTTTAAAGATTTTATTTATTCATTTGATACAGAGAGATCACAAGTAGGCAGAGAGGCAGGCAGAGAGAGAGAGAGGAGGAAACAGGCTTCCTGGCGAGCAGAGAGCCCGATGCGGGACTCGATCCCAGGACCCTGAGATCATGACCCAAGCCGAAGGCAGTGGCCTAAACCACTGAGCCACCCAGGTGCCCCTCCATGAAAATTTTCTTAATCTGGGGAATAGAACCAGCATTTGTGTCCTAGAGTCAGAAAGGTTTCTCCCCAAGAGCATAGATTCTAGAAAGTCCTTGAGACACCTGATGGTGAAAATGCTGAATCATTATTTTAGACAGAAGCTCTTGAAAGCAGCTACGGGGAAGAGATTCCTTACACACAGAATAACCTCAGACCTGTCCACAGACACCTGGCAAGCCAGAAAGGGCTGACAAGATGTATTCAGGGAAATAAATTAAAAGAACATGCAGCCAAGAATACTTTCTTTATCCAGCAAGACTGATAATTCAAAATGGATGGAGAGATTAAGAGCATCCAAGACCGGCAAGGTTTAAAAGAGTATGTGAACACCAAGCTGGCGCTGAAAGAAATATTAATGGGTGTTCTATAAAAGAGGAAAAAACTCAAGAATATCTTGAACAGAAATATATGGAGACAATCAATAGATGTAAGGACTTCACAGGTATCACAAGTCAATAAAAATGTATCTCTCAATAATCACTCTCAATGTGAATGGCCTAAATATACCCATAAAACAGCACAGGGTTGTTGATTGGATAAAAACGTCAGGACCCATCCATATGTTGTCTATAAGAGACCCATTTGGAACCCAAGGATACATCCAGACTGAAAGTGAAGGGATGGAGAAGCATCTTTCATGCCAAAGGGCCTCAAAAGAAGGCTGGGGTAGTGATTCTCATATCAGAGATATTAGATTATAAACTGAAGACTATAGTCAGAGATAAAGACACTACATCATTCGTAAAGAATCTATCCACCAAGAGGAACTAAAAATTGTAAATATTTATGCCCCCAATATGGGAGCAGCTAATTATATAAGACAGCTGTTAATAAAGATAAAGAATCATATTGATATGAATAAATTAATAGTGGGGGATCTTAACATGCCACTCTTGGTAATAGATAGATCATCCAAGCAGAAAATCAATAAAGAAACAAGAGTATTGAATGACACATTGGACCAGAGGGACCTCATAGATATATACCCAACATTCCACCCTAAAAGAACAAAATGCTCATTCTTCTCAAGTGCACATGAAACCTTTTCCAGAATAGACCACATATGGGGTCACAAATCAGGGCTCAACTGATACCAAAAGATTGAGATTGTTTCCTGCATATTCTCAGATCACAATGCTTTGAAACTGGAATTCAACCACAAGAAAACCTTTGGAAGGAATTCAAACAGCTGGGAGCTAAAGAGCACCTTTCATAAGAATGCTTGGATCAACCATGAAATCAAAGAAGAACTTAAACAATTCATGGAAACTAATGAGAATGAAGACACTTCTGTCCAAACCCTATGGGATACAGCAAAGCTGTCCTAAGGGGGAAATACATAGCCATCCAATGCTCCCCCCAAAACAAACAAACAAACAAACAAAAAACCTTAAAAGTCCAGACTACACCAGTTCTCTTTACACCTTAAGGAACTGGAGAATCAACAACAAATTTAGCCAACTCCACACACAAGAAGGGAAATAATCAAGATTAGAGCAGAGATCAATGAGATAGAAAGTAGACACACAGTAGAATGCATCAATGAAACTAGAAGCTGGTTTTTGGAAGGAATAAGATCAATAAACCATTGTCCAAACTAATCCAAAAGAAAAGAGAGAAGACCCAAATTAATAAAATTATGAATGAAAAGGGAGAGACAACAGTTAACACCAAGGAAATAGAAACAATCATCAGAAATTACTAACAACAGTTATATGCCAATAAGTTAAGTGACTTATAAGAAATGGATGCATTCCTAGACCCTGTAAACTCCCAAAATTGAACCAGGAAGAAATTGACAACATGAATAGATCGATATCTAGTGAATGAGATTCAAGCAGGGATCAAAAACCCCTCAAAAAACAAGAGCCCAGGACCTGACAGATTCCCTGGGGAATTCTACCAGACTTTCAAAGAAGAAATAATATGTATTCTCCTGTTTGGGGGGGGAGGGTGGGAGGTTGAGGAACCAGGTGGTGGGTAATAGGGAGGGCACGTACTGCATGGAGCACTGGGTGTGATGCCAAAACAATGAACAATGTTATGCTGTAAATAAACAAATAAAAATAAATATAAAAAAAAAGAAAAAAAAATTGAAGCAGAAGAAAAACTTCCAGACTCTCTTTATGAAGCCAGCATTACCCTGATCCCCAAACCAGGCAAAGACATTACTAAAAAGGATTTCAGACCAATATCCCTCATGAATATGGATGCTAAGATTCTCGAGAAGATCCTACCTAATAGGATCCAACAGTACATTAAAAAGATTGTGCACCATGACCAGGTGGGATTTATCCCTGGATTGCAAGGGGGGTTCAACATTCACAAATCAATCAGTGTGATAGAACAAATCAATAAGAGAGGAAATCCACACGATCCTCTCAATTGATGCAGATAAAGCATTTGACAAGATAAAGCATCCATTCCTGATTAAAACGCTTCAAAGTGTTTTAATGGGGGAATGTTCCCCCATTACTTCATAAAAGCCAACTATGAAAATCCCACAGTGAATATCATTCTTAATGGGAAAAAGCTGACAGCCTTCCCTTTGAGGAAGGAACATGACATCCTTTGATGTCAGGAACATGACGAGGATGCCCACTCTAGCCACTCTTGTTTAACATACAGTTAGAAGTCCTAGTAAGAGCAGTCAGAAAACAAAGAGAAATGAAATGCATTCAAATTGGCAATGAAGAAGTCAAACTCTCTCTCTTCACAGATGACATGATACTTTATATGGAAAACCCGAAAGACTCCACCCCCAAACTACTAGAATTCATATAGCAATTCAGTAACCTGGAAGGATAGAAAATCAATGTACCAAAATCAGTTGCTTTCTCATACACTAACAATTAAAATACAGAAAGGGAAATTGGAGAATTGATATCATTTACTATAGCGCCAAGAACCATAAGATCCCTGGGAGTAAACCTAACCAAAGAGGTAAAGGATTTGTACTCGAGGACTAGAGAACACTCATGAATGTAATTGAAGAAGACACAAAAAGATGGAAGACCCATTCCATGTTCATGGATCAGAATAATAAACATTGTTAAAATATCTATACTGCCTAGAGCAATCTATATTCTATGCCATTCTGATCAAAATTCCACAGGCATTGTTCAAAGAGCTGAAGCAAACTATCTTAAAATTTGTATGGAATCAGAAGAGAACCTGAATTGATAAGCAAATGTTGAAAAAGAAAAAACTCTGGGCATCACATAGCCTGATTTCAAGCTTTACTACAGAGCTGTGGTCACCAGGGCAGCATGGTACTGGCACAAACCCAGACATACAGACCGGTGGAACAGAGTAGAGAGTGCAGATATGGACCTTCAACTCTATGGTCGAATAATCTTTGACAAATCAGGAAATACAAAATACACAGTGGAAAAAAGACAGTCTCTTCAATAAATGGTGCTTCAATAAATGGTGTCCAGTAATTGGACAGCTAAATGTAGAAGAATGAAACTCGACCATTCTCTTACACCATACACAAAGATACACTCGAAATGGATAAAAGACCTCAACCTGAATCAGGAATCCATCATAATCTTAGAGGGAACATAGGCAGTAACCTCTTCAAGATCGATCACAGAAACTTTTTCAAAACATGTCTCCAAACACAAAGGAAACAAAAGCAAAAATGAATTTTGGGGACTTCATCAAGATCAAAAGGCTCTGCACAGCAAAGGAAACAGTGAACAAAACAAAGAGGCAGCCCACGGAATGGGAGAAAATATTTGCAAATGACAATACAGTCAAAAGGCTGATACCAGGATCTAAAAAGAACTCCTCAAACTCAATACACACAAAACAGATAATCATGTCAGAAAATGGGCGGAAGACATGAATAGACAATTCTCCAATGAAGACATACAAATGGCTAACAGCCATTTGAAAAAATGTTCATCATCACAGGCCATCAGGGAGATCAAATCAGAACCACATTGAGATATTACCTGACACCAGTTAGAATGGCCAAAATTAATAAGACAGGAAACACTGTGTTTTGGGGAGGTTGTGGAGAAAGGGGAACCCTCTTTCACTGTTGGTGGGAATGCAAGTTGGTACAGCCACTTTGGAAAACAGTGTGGATATTTCTTAAGAAATTAAGAATAGAGCTTACCTATGAGCCTGTATTGCACTACTGGCTGTTTACCCCAACGATACAGATATTGTGAAAGGTAAGGGCTATCTGTACCCCAGTGTTCACAGCAGCAATAGCCACAGTCCGCAAACTGTGGAGTGAACCAAGATGCCCTTTCAGCGGAAGAGTGGATAATGAAGATGTGGTCCATATAGAGTATAGAGTATTATGCATCCATCAGGAAGGATGAATACCCAACTTTTGTAGCAACATGGACGGGACCGGAAGAGATTATGCTGAGTGAAATAAGTCAAGCAGAGAGAGTCAATTATCATATGGTTTCACTTATTTGTGGAGCATAAGAAATAATGTGGAGGACATGGGGAGATGGAGAGGAGAAGGGAGTTGGGGGAAATTGGAAGGGGAGAGGAACCATGAGAGATGGTGGAGTCTGAAAAACAATCTGAGGATTTTGGAGTGGCGGGGGGTGGGATGTTGGGTGAGCCTGGTGGTGGGTATGGTGGAGGGCATGTATTGCATGAAGCACTGGGTGTTTTGCATAAACAATGAATTCTGGAACACTGAAAAGAAATTGAAGAAATTAATGCAAGTGTAAAAAGGAAAGTTTACCTAATCTAATATTCATGGTTTTAATTAGAAATAGTTATTTCTGGGGCCACCTGGGTGGTACATTCTGTTAAGCATCAGACTCTCAGTTTCAGCTCAGGTTATGATTTTGGGCTCATGAGATTGAGCCCCTGTGTGCTCTGTGCTTAGCGTGAGTCCGCTTGAAATTCTCTCACTGCCTTTCCCTCTCTACCCCCTCCCCTACTCAGGTGCACTCTCTCTCAGAAAAATAAATAAATAAATAAACAAAATCTTTTAAAAATAAAAAAAAATAGTTAATTTTGAAGTAATTTATACCTGAAGGCAATCATAGAAGGATGAGAAATCAGTAGCAATGTCAAGAAAATTTCCCAGGAGTAAGGGTCTTAGAAAGTTGAAGCAGATGTCAGCGATCTGAGCTGGAAAGAGGGACTCGATAAAGGGGTCGAGGAGGAATGGAAAAGAGTTGAGGTGATTGATATTCCCAGGGGACCTTTTCATTTGTGTTTGTTTCAGAGGCTTTTTCCGGAGTCATAGCTAATGACTGGATTGAAGGTCTCTGTCTTGCTATGTTGTTTGTGAGCAGACTGCAAACAAAGAGTAAGTCAAGAGGAGGTGAAGGAGAGTTAACCCACCCTTTTCTACTGTCTGTATATATGCTTCCGACAGAGTATCTGAAGGTGAAAAATGAGTCATTTAATATAGTTTATATATATAACATAGAAATAGCTGAAGTCTTTTTACTTCACAGACTTTTTAAAAAAGATTTATTTATTTGACAGATTGAGAGAGGAAATGTAAGGAGGGGGAGAAGCAGGTCTCCCCCTGAGCAGGGAGCCTGATGCAAGATCAATCCCAGGGCCTTAGAATCATAACCTGAGCCGAAGGCAGATCCTTAATGACTGAGTCATCCTGGTGTCCCCCTCTTTACAGATATTTCTCAAATGCCTTAAGACCTCCTTCCAGGTGTTCTTCCATATGAGATGGTAGTCGAAAACTCAAGATTTCTGCACTGAGGCTTACTGCTTGAAGAGCTCTGAAAATGTGAGCTTACGTCTGGAATGCAGAGATCTGGAGTCACCTTCCAGCCCTACTATCTTCCAGCTTTGGGACTACATACATCATAGATGACTACATAGATGACTACATAGGTTTAATACTGTCTCCCCTTTCATAAATGGGAGATTATAAACCCTATCTCAGGTCTGGCTGGGCAAGGATTCAATGAATAAGTGCTTCGTAGACACTTTTACTGAATGAATGTATATAAAGCCCTTAAAACATAAGGCACTTAGTAAGTACTAAATAACAGTAAATCGTCACTTGCCTTGTTAAAGGGAATGTACTTGAGATCCCATAAGCCTGGTAACTCAGAGCCATCCTGCTGGGAATTAGTTATCATTTTGTATTGTAGCAGAGCCTCGAGCCTCCTCTGTTGCTGGAATACATTCATTCGGACAGTCTGTGTGTAAGCCTACGTGCACACCCACACCTACCCGGTGGCATTTTGAATCTTTTCCGTGATTATTCTTTCATGCATGTGGTTTGCTTTTGTCAGTGTTTTTGTGTCCATCTTTTCATTCTTCTATTTTGCTGCTTATAAGCTGCTGTTAGCTTGGAAGCCATATTAAGAGATTTGCTATAAATATGGATGAGCTGAGAATGAACCATTTTACAGGAAGGAGGCAAGGGGTTCACTTATTATTCACGTGGGTGAGGGTTTTGGTCCAGGAGACATCGATTTGATCTTGCCTGTGGCCTTTTAAAATAACTAATTCTTGGGTTTCACCAACATGGTAGCCAAGTGAAGTGCAATGAGAACGTTTCATTTTCTCACTGCTAGTGAAATGAATATCATATACTGAATTTGAAAATTCTTCATTGTATTTCATTATGAAAAACTGCAAGTTTAATTACAGAAGATAAATTAGCATTGAGGTTAAAATTTCTTTCGGTTTGCAATTTATTTCATATGACTACTGTACTCCATTTGTGCTTCAGTCCTCTTAGTTTCATTCTTACTTAGGAAATGTATTGGGAAAAGAATATAGTTTTTTCTTATCAGGTCTGTAGAGTAGTACCTTTAAAAGGGTTTGGGGGTTGGAACTTGAAGATCTGAATCAACCATTTCCATAGAAAACTAACCATTTTAGTGTAGTTTTTTCTGCAGAAATGGACTGTTTTCTGCATTTTTGGACTCGAACTATTACTTTTGATCAAGATTCAGCCTCGCTGAAAATAATTTCTTAAGGATTTGTAGGGCAGAAGGGGAAATTAAATCTGCTTTTGAATCCACAAGTACTTATTAACATGTCAACTATATGCCACCATGAGACAGTGTTGTTAGCGCTTTACAAATATTAACGCATTGAATCTTACAATAAGAGCCCTTTGAGGTAGATACTATTATTGAGCCCACTTTACAGGTGAGAAAATTGCAGCCCAGAGAGGTTAAGTAATTTGGCAAAGGTCACACAGCTCATAAATGGCAAAAGGGGGTTTGAATCCAGACAGTCTAACCCAGTCCATGCACCCCAGTCCATGCACTTAATCAGGCCGTAGAATTATCTGCACAGCCAAGCAAATTGAAGAGCTCTTTTCTTCCACATGCTCTAATCTTAGTCTAAAGAAGTTCCCTTATTTTTTTAAATACCTCTAATATTAAATATGTTCACCTGTTTTGAAAATGAGGTGTTTATTTTATATACATCACATTAAGGGAAAAAAGCATAGATGACTACATTTATTTGTGTATGTGTGTACAATTATAAACCAAATGAAGTGGAGATTTTGTTTATTTTCATATAGATCATAGGTTTAAATCTTGTATCTCTAATTATTTTGTCATTTCTTATGAAAATGTTGAAGTTACTTGAGTTAGCAGTTCTAACAAAAATGTATCCTGGATTCATTTCCTTCTTCCTCTTGCTGTGTTATTTTCTGGTAGTTTTATGTATTTGTCAGGCGCTAGCAGTGGAGGCAAAGAAAATGGTCAAACAGAATTAGTCAGTTTTGACAAAGCAGTAGAATTGGTGAAAGATTCTTTATTGTGAGGTAGAAACCACTGGAAAATATTTTGTTTTGAATTCTCTTCTCCAGGTGAAAGTATAAATTAGAATTTATTTTGTTTTGGGCTTCTGGGTGGCTTAGTCATTAAGCAGCTGTCTTTGGCTCAGGTCATGATCCCAGAGTCCTTGGACGGAGCCCCACATTGGGCTTCCTGCTCAGTGGGAAGCCTTCTTCTCCCTCTCCCTCTCCCCCTCTTTGTGTTCCCTCTCTCTCTGTGTCTCTCTCTGTCAAGTAAATAAATTATTTTGTTTCCCCTTGCCATATGTGCGTGCGCGTGTGTGTGTGTGTGGGAGAGAGAGAAAGAGAGAGAAAGGGATATGTTTTAATTTTGACAGTATTTATAACTTTAGATAATAATGTGATCACTTCAAAAAATGAAGTGCTTTAATTTTTCAAATAGCCGGAGAACGATACGGTGTACTGACTTGTAACGATTCTCGTGTGTTTCCTTTCTGCTTAGCATTTTCACTAATTTGGCATATATATATATATATATATATATATATATATATATATGATAATGGGCTGTATGTCAGTTTGAAACTTCTTGTTCTGGGCATGCCATTTATTTTGTGAAGCTTATAGCACTGAAGAATATTAATAAAAGCATAACTTATTCTAACGCGACAGCCTGGACCCAGGAAACTTGCCTTTCTCTTGCCACTGAGAGAAGAAAGTATTACTCAAGGCAAAATTAAAGGTAGTGAGCAGAGAGGAAAGGATTGATGCTGAGATGGGTGGTCGTCTCTGTCCTCAGAGAGAAATGATGGAAAGACCTAGAGGGGAAAGGAAGCTTGGGCCTCAAAGGAAGCTTGCATTCACGCAGAAGTGGGAACTATAGATTAATGCCCAGGGCAAACCCATGTGGTACGGAAGCTGGGACCTCAGGTTTGCCAGGTTTGCTCAGCTGTCTTCTGAGAGTCAGTCCTGCAGGGTAGGGTCTGTACACTGGGCGTCTTGCCTGAGTTAGCTTAGGTTGGTGCATTTCCCCATCTCTCCTTGGAGTTCCACATTGGTAAATTGCAGATACTCTAAGATTTGCCACAGATATGTATTAAATTCTTCAAGATCTTTCATGAAGGCTCCTTTGTTCCTAGGTTAGAACTGAGTTGGTGGGTCTCTTGCGATTTCTTCTAGGTCTATCAGTCTCCATAAACTCAAGGTACACTTTTCATTTTTTTACTTAAATACTTCTGATGATCAGCGATATTTCTTTTCAAAAATTGAATATCACTTTTTACTACTTTCTTGTATACCTTAAATATTTTATCAATTTCCAATTTATATATAATGCATGGATAGATGGGATTTATTTATAATCTCCAAAAGCTATAAAATTCCCTTGAGTTTATATTATACCAAAAGTCATTGTAAACACTGAATTCTTTAATAAAAGAAAGAAAAAAGAAGAAAATAAACTGAAGATAATTAGCTAGCACTTTAATTAAATGGTCCTCCTTGATTGAATCTCTCTTTGCTCTCAAGCACACACACAACTCCTAGCAAAATCATTTCCCAGCTCATTGTAGGAGATCTTTTTACATTTCTCTATCTCCAAGTATTTATATAAATGAGAAAAATATTTTTGAAATAAAACTCTGGGGATACAAATGCTTAACATTTTTCTAGTACTAATCTTGCCAGATACGTCTCACATTGCCAGAAACTTCAGAGAAATTAAGAAGCCTTATAGACTACATTTTTTATCATAAACTAATTTATCTCCATCAGTGCAAATATCACCATAGTAATAACTGGATTGCAAGGCACTTGGCTTTAAGGACTTATTTATCCACTGGCATTTGATTGTTTAGTTAAGACAAAGTAAAAATAAATTCCCTAGTATTGAAAAATAATCATTTAGCCTGATATTAAAAGATTTGTATTGCATAATGATGTTCCTGGATGTTCCCGGAGTCACTTTTCATCAGCACCTGTATTTCAAAGAATTTTATCTGCCAAGGAACCCTGGATGACTGAAGAACTTACTTTGCCAATTATTTGCCAATATAATTGTAAAAAATATAAGGAATGGTGTTTCTGCACATTAATGAATCAAAAAGTTTTGTTTTGTTTTTCCCTTAGAGGTTCCTTTTATTATTCATTCATTGAGAAATAAAAATTTGGATTAAAAAGGTATTTTACTAAAATATGAAACTTATAAAAATAAAATATATGCCTGCTTCAAATACCTGTTTTTAGTAAGTGGTCAATATGAAAAAGAAGATACTCATTAGAATTCTTCCAAATTTAGGAAGCTGTTCACAAGATTCAGAATCCAAATTTCAAAATAATACTTTTTTTTTAAGATTTTATTTATTTATTTGACAGACAGAGATCACAAGTAGGCAGAGAGGCAGGCAGAGAGAGAGAGGGGGAAGCAGACTGCCTACTGAGCAGAGAGCACAATGCGGGGCTTGATCCCAGGACCCTGAGATCATGGCCTGAGCTGACGGCAGAGGCTTAACCCACTGAGCCACCCAGGCGCCCCTCAAAATAATTCCTATAAGCCAAACTCCATGGGTTTCTGAATGATAGTGGTATCTAGGGAGGATCTTATAAAATACAACTGTGACTAATATTGAGAATTGAATAATTTATACACATGTCTCCCAAATATGCAGTGTATACAGTGCCTATTAACAAGTTGTGGGTATTTATGCTCATGAAATGAAGAATATTATTTAGGCTCTATTATAGTAGGTAATCATTATTGCTTTCATTTATATTAACTATTTTATCTCAAATGTCTCCCCAATGGGAGAAAAATTTATTTGGAAGAAAATAGGATTGCTTTTTATTTTGATTCCTAATAAACTCATGCTATAATAGATACATACTTATGAGCCCTTATATCCACAATATGCACATTATATTTCGTTTGAATGATTTGGGGTTACACTAAATCGAGTGCTAATTTTTTTATTACTAATTGTGTGACTTCAGGCAAATTAATTAGCATCTTAACATTAGTGTGTTCATCTATAAAATGAGATATTTAAGGAACTTCTTAATAGGATTGTATCAAGATTTAAATGAAATAATCCACGAAAAACATCAAGTAGAGCTTGGTACACAGTTATGTTTATTAAGTGTTAACCATTCTATCACTGTTACCATTGCCATCATTACTTTTGTAAACATAAAAATATTACCAGGAAACAAACTGAGGGTTGCTGGAAGGGAGGGAAGTGGGAGGGATGGGGTGACTGGGTGATGGACATTGGAGAGGGTATGTGCTATGGTGAATGCTAATGTATTGTGTAAGGCTGTTGAGTGACAGACCTGTACCCCTGAAGTAAGTAATATATGTCAAAAAATATTTTTGGTAAATATTACATGTGTAAATATTTTTCTTTTGGTTAAAGATAATGCTATTTCATTTTTTCTAGGTCCCAAATTTCCCTTAATTTCCATGACATAAAATTTATATTTAGTGGTGGTTCTTTCATCAATACATACCTTCCTTATGTGCTCATAAGAATTTTTAATTGATAATCACACACTTCAATTTCAAATCAATCTGTACTGTTCATCGGGGTCTTTGACACTTTCCTCTCATTCTATGCCAAATTCTAGTTGGGACCATTTCTCAGTTATCTGTAGCAGTGGATCAGATCTCTGCAATTGGGGTATCTACAAAAAGGGAACAAATCCTTTTTCAAATGTGCTAAGAAGAGAGATCTGACAATAATCAGGTCTCTGTGATTGGAATGAGTGTATTGGCACTTTTAAAGGCCCCTGTGTTACAGGGAGCATGAGGATTTCACAGAATTGCAAATTCCAGCAAAGCTGATCCCCAGCTGATAATCGGGGAACTAAAGGGGGATCAAAAATGACCCTAGAAAATATCATAAATGCTTTACTCTTAATCCTGAGAGTAGCAGGAACCCATTGTTTTGAGTAGTGATGTGGCAAAGTGAGATTTTCTATTTAGGAGAGTCATTTTGGCTGCCACTCGATACTGAACTAAAAGGTGCAAGGTCCCCTGTGGGGACCATACAATCATCTGCATGAGAAGTGATGAAGGCCTAGATTAATGTGGTAAGGAGTAAAGACGGATGTGAGGGTGCAGAGAAGTGAGGCTTACTAACTGGTTAGCGTAGTTGTATCTGGAGTGAAGTGGATGTGGTGGGTTTAGATGCTGTCAGGTTTCTGGCTTGGTTGTCATGGGGGTATGTCCTTTACATGAGAGGAAAGAGGAAATAGGACAAATTGGAACTGGAAAGAGGAGATGAACACGTTGGTTTTGGACATCTTGTGTCTCATATTTCAGATCAAAACTATATTCTTGTGGTTCCTAGGTGGCTCAGTGGGTTAAGAATCTAACTCTTGATTTTGGCTCAGGTCATGATCTCAGGGTCATGAGATCAAGCCCCACATTGCTTGATTTTGGGGGCCCAGCTCTGTGTTGGGTGTGGAGACCACTTTAGATTCTCTCTCTCCCTCTGCCCCTTCACCTGCACGTTCTCTCTCTCTCTCTCTCTCTCTCTCTCTCTCTCTCTTAAAACAAAACCGAGGGGCGCCTGGGTGGCTCAGTGGGTTAAAGCCTCTGCCTTTCGCTCAGGTCATGATCCCAGAGTCCTGGGATCGCGCCCCGCATCGGGCTCTCTGCTTGGCAGGGAGCCTGCTTCCTCCTCTCTCTCTCTCTGCCTGCCTCTCTCCCTACTTGTGATCTCTATCTGTCAAATAAATAAATAAAATCTTTAAAAAAAAAAAAAAAAAAAAAAAAAAAAAAAAACCGAAACCAAACCAAACCAAAGCAAAACAAAACAATGGTGTGTTCTCTTGTACAACTTCTGTGAATAGTATTAATCTTATATTTTTACACAGCCTGATAGTTTTCAAACTGCTTCCACATGCCCTATGTCATCTCCCCTGTGAGATACTATGTGTAGAAAAGGAGAGATGTTCTCTATCCCCTTTTAGACACCACGGCTCAGAGTTCAAACACATACAACTTGACATGTCTAGACCTGAAGTCAAGGTAATTGTATTAGAGTCCTATAAGCATCTTTTTGGGTCAAGAAGAAAGCTTACTGGAAGAGAAGGTAGCAGGATTTACAAGGAACTTCTCCTGTCTTTATAGAAAAGAAAAATATCTCTCCACTTAAAAAATGTGCTAGTCTTGCTGAGAAACCCAAAGGGCATTTTCCATCAAAAAGCAGTGCATAGTGGGTAAATGCTAGGATGATATTTGCTTAAAGAGTTTAAAATTTGTTAAAGGAGGCTCACACCAGGATCTTACATGTCAGTTTTCCACATGTGTTTTCTAAGTTAGAAAGGCTCTAAATAGTGTAGTTTGTAATGAAAAACTGACAGTGTTTTCTTCACTATGTGAAACCAAACTCAGGAAAATGCTTTTAAAAAAATATATTATGATTACAGTTCAGTAAATTATTTTATGCTCATCAGTTGGAATTCATATTTATGTGGCAATGGGGATTTTTAAATGCAATTACTAAATTTAAAATCTATAAAAATTCCAGTGGTCTATTTACTAAAGAACATTGAGAAGTATAATTTATGCTAAAGAGAAATGAATGAAATAAGGAAATAACCTTGAATTTGGCATTTAACAAAAATGCATTGAATGACAAATTTAAAATCATTGTATCAAATGACATATAGAGTATACATACTGTCACAGAACTGGGTGGGGGATTAGGCAGATTGGAAGAATAGGCAGTGGGGCAGGTAGCCTTTTGCATCTGGCAGATGCAGTCTTCGGCTCAAATCCCAGATCATCTGTTTTCTGGTTGTTATCCTTGGCACATAGCTGACTTTTGCTGGTCTTCCTTTCTTTACCTGTACACCTAAGTCCTAAGTTAGTAATACTTCATATGGTGTTAAGAGGACTAAATTAAAAAAAAATGCATGCAATCTATCTATCTATGTATCTATCTATATCCATATCTATATCTAGACAACTTTGTGCTAAGCACTACTTTATTTTTTTATTATTTTTTTTTTTTTTATTTTTTAAGATTTTATTTGGTGAGCAGGGAGCCTGAGACAGGGCTCTATCTCAGGACTCTGGGATCATGACCTAAGCTAAAGCAGATGCTTAACCACCTCAGCCAACCAGGTGCCCCTGTTTTATTTTATTTTCATTGAAATAAGTATGTTCTTATTCCCCATACCCTTTTTAACCCATACTGCCACTCACCTTTCCTCTGATAAATGTCAGTTTGTTCTTCATACTCTGTCTCCTGGTTTGTCTCTATTTCTCTCTCTCTCTCTCGGTCTCTCTCTCTCTCTTTTTTTTCCTTTGTGCCTTTTTTATTTCTTAAATTTCACATATGAGTGAGTCTTTCTCTGACCGAATTATTTCACTTAGCATTATACCCTCTAACTCTATCCATGTCATTGCAAATGGCAAGATTTCATTCTTCTTAATGGATGAGTAATACTCTGCTGTATATGTAAACATCACTTTATCTTTATTCATTCATCTGTGGATGGACACTGGGCTGCTTCCATAATTTGACTATTGTAGATAATGCTGAATAAATCTAGAGGTGCATGTATCCCTTTGAATTAGTGCTTTTGTATTTTGAGGGTAAATACCAAATCGTACAATTACTAGATTGTAGGGTATTTCTGTTTGAATTTTGGGGGGAACTGCCCTACTGTTTCATACAGTTGCTGCAACAGTTCACATTCTCACCAACAGTGCCCAAGAGTTCCTTTTTCTCGACATCCTTGCCAACACTTGTTTCTTGTAGTTTTGATTTTAGCCCTTCTGACAGGTGTGAGGTGATAGCTCGTTGTAGTTTTGATTTGCATGTACCTGATAAGTGATATTGAGCATCATTTCATATGTCTGCTGGCCATTTGGATGTCTTCTTTGGAGAAATGTCTGTTCATGTCTTCTATTTTTTTTTGTAATATTTGTTTTTTTGGGGTAATGAGTTGTATGGGTTCTTTACATATTTTTGATAAGAACCCTTTATCAGATATGTCATTTGCAAATATCTTCTCCCTTTCAATTGGTGGCCTTTTATTTTTATTTGATCATTTCCTTTGTTATGCAAATGCTTTGTATTTTGATGAGACCCCAATAGTGTATTTTTGCCTTTTTTTTTCCCTTGCCTCCAGAGATATATCCAGTAAGAAGTTGCTATAGCAGCTCTTTGCTCTTCTCTAGGATTTTCATGGTTTCATGTCTTATATTTAGGTCTTTAATCCATTTGGAGTTTATTTTTCTATATGGTAAAAGAAAATGGTCCCATTTCATTCATTTGCATGTAGATGTACAGTTTTCCCAATACCATTGTTTGAAGAGACTGTCTTTTTTTCCATTACATATTCATCTTCCTTTGCCAAAGATTAACTGTCCAGATAATCATTGCTTTGTTTCTGGCTTTTCTATTCTAATCCATTATCTGTGTGTCTATTTTCATGCCAGTACCAAACTGGATTAATTTCTACTGCTTTATAACTTTAAATCTGAATTGTGATTCCTCCACTTTTATTTTCTCTTTTTCAAGATAGCTTTGCTATTTGAGGTCTTTGGGGTTCCGTACACATTTTAGGATCATTTGTCCCATTTCTGTGAAAAATGCTGTTGGTATTTTGATAGAGATTGCATTAAATCTGTAAATTTTTTGGACTAGTATATACATTTTAATGGTATACATTCTTCCAACCCATGAGCGTGGAATGCCTTTCAATTTCTTTGTGTTGCTTGGATTTCTTTTGCCAGTGCTTGATAATTTTCAGAGTATATATCTTTCACCTCTTGGTTATGTTTAATTCCTAGATATTTTATTGTTTTTGGTGCAGTTGTAAATGGGACCATTTTCTTAATTTATTTTCTGCTGCTTCATTATGATTGTATAGGAATGCAACAGTTTTCTGTACATGGGTTTTTATATCCTGCAACTTTACTGGATTCATTTATCAGTTATAGCAGTTTTGGGTGGTGTCCTTAGGGTTTTCTACATATAGATTACCACACTACATCTGCAAATACCAAGAGTTTTACTTCTTCCTTACCAATTTGGATGCCTTTTATTTCTTTATGTTGTCTAATTGCTATGGCTGAGACATCTAGTACTATATTAAATAAAAGTGGTGAGAGTGGACATCATTTTCTTGTTCTTGGCCTTAACAGAAAAGCTCTCAGTTTTGAGTATGATGCTGGCTGTGAGTTTTTAATGTAAGGCCTTTATTATTTTGAGATGTGTTCTCTCTAGTCTTACTTTGCAAAAGATTTTTATCATGAATGAACGTTGTGCTTTGTCAAGTGCTTTTTCTGCATCTGTTGAAATGATTATATGGTTTCTGTCCTTCTCTCATTGATGTGATGTACTATATTGGTTGTTTTTCAAATGTTGAACCACCTTTGCATTCCAGGAATAAATCCCACTTGATTGTGGTGTATTTTTTAATGTATTGTTGGGTTCAGTTTGCTATATTTTTGCTGAGGATTTGTGCATCATAGTAATGTAGTTTTTTGTTGTTTTGTTTGTTTCTTTTTTGTCATGCCTTTATCTGGTTCTGGTATCAGGGCCATCCTGGCCTCAGAGAAAGAATTTGAAAGTTTTCCTTCCTTTTGTATTTTTTGGAATGGTTTGAGAAGAAGGAGTGTTAGCCTCTCTAAATGTTTGGTAGAATTTTCTTGTGAAGCCATCTGGTCCTGGACTTTTGTTTTTTGGAAATTTGTGGATTACTGATTCAGTTTTATTGCTGGTAATTGGTCTGTTCATATTTTCTGTTTCTTCATTTCTTCCTGCTTTCATTTTGGTTAGTTATGTGTTTCTAAGAATTTATCCATTCTAAGGTATCCAATTTGTTATCATTAAGGTTTTCATAATTTAATATTTATAATATCTGTGTTCTTGGTTTTTATTTCTCCTTTTTCATTAGTGAGTTTGAGTCCTCTTTTTTTTTAATGAGTTTTGCTAGAGGTTTATCAACTTTATTTTTTCAAAGAATCAGCTCCTTGTTTTATTGATCCATTCCATTGTATTGGTTGTTATTTAATTTCTATATCATTTATATCCACTCTAATTCTTTATTATTTCTGTCCTTTTGCTGGATTTGGTTTTTTTTTTTTTGTTTTGTTTTTGTAGTTCCCTTAGAGTAAGGTTATTAGGTTGTTTGAGAATTTTCTTGCTACTCGAGGTAGGCCTGTATTGCTATAAACCTCCCTCTTAGAACCACTTTTATTGAATCCCAAAGAATTTCAACTATTCTGTTTTCATTTTCATTCATTGCCATGTAACTTTTTATTTTTCCTTGATTTCTTGGTTGACCCATTCATTGTTAGGAGCATGGTATTTAACCCCTGTGTATTTGTGTTATTTCCAGATTTTTTTCTTGTGGTTGATTTTTAGTTTCCTATCATTGTGACCAGAGAAGATACATGATATGACAGATTTTTCTAAATTGTTGAGACTTGTTTTGTGGCCTAATGTGTAGTCTATTCTGGAGAATGTTCTGTATGCATTTGAAAAGCTACTGTTTTAGGATGGAATGTTCTAAATATGTCTGTTAAATCCATGTGGTCCAGTGTGTCATTCAAGGCCACTGTTTCCTTGTTGATTTTATGTTTGGATTATCTGTCCATAAATGTAAGTAGGGTGTTAGAATCCCCTTCTATTATTATTATCAATTATTTCCTTTATGCCTTGTATTAGCAGCATTATATATTTTGCTCCCCCATGGTGTGCACACAAATATTTCCCATTGCTATATCCTCTTATTGGACTGTCCTCTTTATTATTATATAGTGTTCTTCTTTGAAACTTGTTACAGTCTTTGTTTTAAAGTCTGCTTTGTCTGATATAAGTATTGCTACTCTGCTCTTCTTTTGACACCCATTTGCATGATAAATGTTTTTCCATCCCCTCATTTTCAATCTGCAAGGTTGGTTTTGTTTGTTTGTTTTTTGTTTTTCCCTGAAATTAGCCTCTTGGAGGCAGCATATAGGTGGGTGTTGTGTTGTTGTTGTTTTTAAATCCACTCTGTCACCTGGTATATTTTAATTGGAGTGTTTAGTGCATTTACATGTGAAGTAATTATTGATAGGTATGTATTTATTGCCATTTTGTTACTTGTTTTGTGTTTGTTTCTATAGATTTTCTCTGTTCCTTTCGTCCCTTGGTCTCTCTTTTATGATTTCTTGGCTGGAGGTGATGTGCTTGGATTCCTTTCTCTTTTTTCTTTGCATATTTCTTGTTAGTTTTTGATTTGTGGTTACCATTAGGTTTATATATAACATCTTCTGCATATAACAGTCTATATTAACTTGATATATCGTTGCTGAAGTTGAAACCTATTTTTTAGTTCCTCTCCCCCCAAGTCCACATTTTAGATGTGTGGTGCCATGTTTTGCATCTTTTATTTTATGAATCCCTTGACTGGTTTTTACAGAAATACTTATTTTCACTTATTTTGTGTTTTGTTTTTGTTTTGTTTTGTTTTGTTTTATGCTCTCGTTTATGGTCTTTCCTTTCCATTCAAAGAATCCTCTTTAATATGTCTTATAGGGATTGCTTAATAGTCATGAAGTTTTTAGTTTTATCTGTCTGAGAATCTCTTTACCTTTCCTTCAATTTTGAATGATAGTCTTGCTGGATAGAGTATTCTTGGCTGAAGATATTTCCCTTTTGGCACTTTGAATATATCATGCCATTCTGTTTTGGCCTGCAAAATTTCTGATGAAAAATTGACTGATGGCCTTATGGGGTTTCTTTTATATATAACAGCCTTCTTTTCTCTTACAGCTTTTACATTATTGTTGTTGTTGTTATTTATTGCTACCTTTTGCCATTTTGATTCCTGTGTCTCTTGGTGTGGACCCCCTTGGGTTAGATTTTTAGGGGGATTTTTATACGTCCTGGATCTGTATCTCTGTTTCCTTCCCCAGATTAGGAAAATTTTTACCTACTATTTCTTCAAAAACATTGCCTGCCCCCTTTTCTCCCTTCTTCTGGGACACCTATAATGCGAGTGTTATTATACTTGATGGAATCACTGAGTCCCCTAAGACTATTCACAATTTGCTTAAGTTTCTTTCCTTTTCTTTGCTCAGCTTGATTACTCGTCATTTTTCTGTCTTCCAGGTCATGTGTTCATTCCTCTGCTTCATATAGTCTGCTGTTTATTCTGTGAATTGTATTGCATTTTTTGTGTTCTTGATCTCTGATTGGTTCTTTTTTATCTTTATGTTAAGGGCTCATTGATGTCTTCTACTCTTTTTTCAAGTCCAGTGAGTATCTTCATGATCATTTTTCTGAAATTAGCCTCTTGAAGGCAGCGTATAGGTGGGGTATGACCATTACGTTAAATTCTCTACCGGGCATATTACTTATAACTGTTTTGCTTTGGCCCCTTGCCATAGTTTGACTCCGTTCCTTCATTTGGGAGCTATTTCTCTGTCTGCTCCTCCTGTCTGACTTTCTGTTTCTGTTTTGTTTTGTTTTGTTTTTTTAGGGAATTCAGCTATTTCTCTTGTCCTTAATGATAATAGCCTTATGAAGAAGGAGTCCTGTAGTGCCCTGCAGAGCAGTGTAGCCTGTTCTCCAGGGCCTGGCAGTTCAGGGAGCATCTCCTATGTCTTATGTCTGCTCTCCTGTTGAGTCTTGGTCTATTTTTCCTTTCCAGTTGTCTGAAGAGGCTCTCTTTGCCTCTCATGGGCAATGTCTGGTCCTGAGCAGGGGTGGTGGGGTGCATTTTAACAAGTTGTGTGGTGCTCTGCTTGCTAAAGGAGACCTAGCACCCCCAAAAGTAAAGTCCCACAAAACACAAGGGTCAGGACATATGTTGGCAGGGTTTGCATTGCTCTCCTGAGGGTGGGATCTGCAGCACCAGGACTAAGGGGAGCATGACTGTGAAAGCCTTGGTGGGGAGGGGAGCAGGCTTGGTGCAAGTCAGTTAGATAATGAGTGTTGTGGCTAATTCCTGGAGTTGGTGGTTATTTATGCTGAGGGTGGGGAAAATGGCAACTGCCAGCTCCTTTGCTCCTGAAGGGCTCTCTCTGTGATCCTTCTTTCTCTGGGCCATGCTCTAAGATGAGCAAATCCCTCTCCCTCCCATCTGCTGCCTTCTCCCTGCCCCTGCCCCAACCCCCAGCATTTTTCAAACTGCTGCTTATAGGCTGTATCTGCATAGGTTATTTGTCCTACTATGTCTTTAAGGGCAGGGACTCTGCTTAGTAATGTCCTCTGAGCTCCCCAGGAACCCACAATTTGGCCCCTCCTGTTTTCACAGGCAAATATCACTGGGATTCATCCTCTCTGTGTGCTCCGCAGTGTGAAAGACTCTCTTCTGCCCTCCATCACACCAGTAGTTTCCTCCCCACATAAAAATCCTGCATACTCTATTTATCTTGAATACCTTGACCAAATTAGCATACCTTGTTAACAGTGGTAGACATGAGTAGTTGGCATACAACTGACCACCTGTGGGGGAAAATGTTTTAGCTACAGTCTGAGAACATAACACAGATGAGAATGTCAGTTAACACTCTGAAGATTGTATTATAGAGAAATCTACTGAATTGAAATATCCCCATGGAATCCAAAACTGTACAGCTTAAGTATTCACCACAATTATTAGGGAAGTTTATATTATTCACATTCTCATTTTTACTTTTAGGATTTCCTTCAGGATCAGCCTTTTTTGGGAGCATCCTTATAAATAGCTGTAGTAAAGGACATGAGTAACATGAAATTGTCCAAGGTCTATATGGCACATAATGTGTCTTGCAGAAAAATAAATTCAGTTATTTGCAGAAGACAGTGTTTTGGATGTCTCTGCTACAAAGATAGCAAATCAAAACATTGACAAGTAGCTCAGCTTGGGAAATGGAAAACTGACATGATTCTGAAGGCAGTCTTTATCAGTCACTAGTTCACTCATCCACTTAGCAATTTGGTCACTAAAAAGTTTTTCATTGTTCTTAAAAAAGGATGTATCTAGCTTTCACCTGCTCAATATAGTCCTCTTCAGTACCATTGCATTCTGTAGCAATAGTGGAACCTGAACGAAAGAGAAATCTAGAAAATACTCTTTGAATTTAATGATGTGAGCAAAATCCATAGGAGGAAAACAATGTTGATTGGCTTCATAAGATACTGAGTTGATTTACATATGATCCATGTGTTGCCATTGATTTCTGTTTAGAAAAAGTGTCTGGTAGGATTTCTTTGCTGAAATCTTCTGAGCTCACCTGTACAATATTCTCAAGCTCATAAAATTTAAGTACCTGGATACATAGTCTATATTATATATTAGTGTTAGGAAAGTTCATTTTCATGACTTCATTTTAGTACAAAAGTGTGAAATGTTGCTATAGGGTATTGCCTGTGGGACCTTTGCAATTATTTAACTTTTTGAATAATCTCTACTTCTTCAAGAAATGCTTTGTAAAATTATGGTGAAAATGGTTGAAGTTAACTATGATATAATAATTTTGATTGAATATAAAACAAAGTCAATCACCATTGGGTTGATATATCATCTGTTCCAGTCCTTATTTCTTTTGAAATTGAACACTTGGGTTAGTTACTCTCAACTTAATTAGTAACATGTACCATGCTTGATTAAATTAAGTGCAATGCAGTTGTAGCTTACTTCTTCAAAATGGGCTATTTATAATTAATGATATGAATTACTTTGTAGTCACCATTGATTACCCATGCTAATGCAGAGGCACAGAATTCATTGAAGCCATTATATTATTTTTTTGAAGTGCACAGTATGCTTTTATGTTGAATATTAGGAGATATGTAAATTGCTTCATTATCTGGGCCCTTATTTGGCCTTTCCCCTTGTATCATTTAGCGTCTACTAACTCAGTTGACAGTAGAGGATTCCTGCTGGTAGACACTGATAGCTTCTTTCTTTTAGTATCTTTTGTCTTTATAATCTGTCTCTTACTACTACTTCTTTCATTTTCTCCAAGGCGCACAATGTGTCCTGAGAAGGAGGCCTGAAGGCCAAGTAGAGACCGTGAGGCGCGAGCGGACTAGTTTACTCAGCTCCTGGCAGCAGTGCAGCCTGGGAGGGCCGGCTCCCCATGGCCACACTTTCTTTATATTATGTTATTTTTCACCTTCTTCCCTTCCTCCCTTCCTCTTTCTTCCTTCCTTCCTTTCTTTCCTTTTCTTCTTTCTTTCTTTCTTTCTCTCTCTCTCTTTCTTTCTTTCTTTCTTTTCCTTAACAGATGTTCTTTGTTGAATTTAGAGGGTGGGAATGACCTGGGAGATGGGGCAGAGAGAGAAGACAATTCCCCGCTGTGCAGGGAGCCCAATGCCAGACTGGATCCCAGGGCTTTGAGTTCAGGACCCGAGGTGAAGGCAGAGGCTTCACGGACTGGGCCCCCCCCAGGTGCCGCACCAGTCTTGATTTTTAAGAGGAATCCAAATTCCAGAGTTTTAGTTGCATTCCTCCACTTGATAAGAAATGCATGGGAGTAAAAATGGTATGTGAGATTGTGCCTATGTGGTGATAGTGTCTGTCGTCCAGTGTCTTGGGGCTGGGTCCCCGACCTCCCCGTGAGGATGTCAAGCGTGAAGGCTTGTGACCAGCTCAGGCTGACCCCAAGGAAAAGAGTCCGCAAATTCTGCCGGCAGCTGAGATCTAGTACCCTGTATACCCTAGAACTTGACCCAGCATGGGACTCCAGCTAGCTGTGGAAGCAGCCCAAGAGGTTAAGCTGGGGACCCCACAGTCTAGAGCCACTCTGGCTCCCTCCCACGGAACTCCCCGGAGGGCAGAGTAGCGCCAGCATTCATTCCCAAGGAAAGCCAGGTGCACACCCGTTCTCCCAGCCAGTCCGCCACCAGGACCCGGTTCAGAGCCCAAGAGCAGAACCAGTTCTGGAGTTGGCTTGGCGCCACTCCAGAAGGCTGTGGGCTGTTTCCTTCCAGAAGGCACAGGGATAGGCGGTCAGCCTGGTGACCTTCTCTCCTGCTTCGGCACCGTGTCAAGTTGCAGAACGGGCCGCTGGCCCAGGGTTGGTAAACACCCACTGGCAGAGGGGACCCAAAGCCCGCACCAGTGCCTGAGGCATCTCCAACCTCTTCCCAGAAGGGGCGGCATGCACAGTTACCGCCAAAGGCTGAAGTAGCCAAGATATTGACGAAAGGAGACAAGTCCCATTGTTAAGTAGTGTTTTTTTGTTTTCTTTTTTTGTTTCTTTTTTTTAACCAGGGACCTAAGGACAGAAGGATGTCTTGGGGACCAACAGACACAGTTCATCTCCACAAGCCCCTGTCTGGTGACACCTGTTCTCAGTCCCGGGAGGAGGATATGGGAGGACAGGTATGTGATACCAACTATCGCCAGGGTAGATGGAGGAACGTTTGGCCAGAGGCTGTCCTTAAGGGCTCGCAGATGGAAAGGAAATGCAAGGGGTAGTGGGGGGCAGCTGTGTTCAGGAGGTTGCAGTGGATCGCATCCATCACTTGGGCATTAGCGCTCTTCCACTCAATGCTCTCTCTAGCACCTCTGGGCTGGGAAACCCTGACAATACATCTTTAAAAACTGCGCCAGTATTTCTGGGGTGAATACCAGGACGAGTACTGCTAGGTGAAGATTGCAACGGCAGACTCGGATAGGAGTTGCCGACTGTTGTGCCAGACAGGGGGGCCCAACACCCTACCCTCCGGGGGAACTGCACTGGACTTTCGTGTCCACAGGTTCTGCCCAGGACGGCTGGATGCCAGGACAGACCTACAGGTCTGTGAGGGAACCATGCGAACTACACGAAGGGGAGGAGATGGAGCAGGGAAAGAGGTAGGGACAGGGGCAGTGGAAGGGGCTGGAGCTGGGGCAGGTGCCCCGGGCGATGTCCAGCGCAGGATCCAGGCCAGGAGCCGGGACTAGGTCAGAATTAGGGGCACAGGCGAGGACAGGGGAGGAGTCCGTGGCCTGGGTCAGGGCAGCCGAAGGGGCAGGATCAGGGACACCAGCTGGGTGTGGGGAAAGAAGAATGGCAGAAGCACGGGCAGGGGAAGGGGCAGCAGCTGTCTCCAGGGCAGGCGAAGGGGCAGGGGCCGGGCAAGGGGAATGAGTCCTTGCAGGGACTGGGGCAGGGGCTGGGTGTGGGGCAGTAAGAGGGGCGCAGGCCGGGGAAGGGGCCGGGGCCAAGGCCGAGGCAGGGGATGGGGCAGGGGCAGCAACAGGGTTTGGAGCTGGGTCAGGTGCAGTGGTGCTGGCTGGTCCAGGATGCAGGGCAAGAGCTGGGCCTGTGGCAGGATGAGGGTTCCAGGCAGGGACGGGTAAAGGCGCAGGATCTTGAGAGTAGCAGGAGCAGGGCCCGGGGCAGGAGCAAGCCCCAGCTCTTCCTGGGCAGCGTCAGGCTGTGCGGGGCCCAGTTCCTGGTCACCTGCTGGCGGCTGGTCCCCGGCTGAGGTGGCGGCAGGCACCGTCTCCCAATCCCCAGCTCCTGCTGATGTCAGGAGGGGCCCGAGCTCCTTGCCAGGAGCAGCTGGGAGAGGAGAGAAGGTCCCGCGCTTGCCTGCCTCTGCGTGTGCCTTGGCGCCCACAGGACCCAGGCGGGGCGTGGCAGAGAGGCCGCAGCCAGGGAAGGAACCCTCAGCGGGACGGCTCCCCGAGGGCAGTGTGCCCGCTGGGTGCTCTGAGCCCAGTCCTTGCTCCTGGCCCCCCACCAGACTGTGGGGCTCGTCCCTGTGGGCCCAGCACCGACCCGTCCCCGCACACGCCTAGGCACCCAGCCCGCCCCACCTTCTCACCCTGGGGCTCAGTTTCGGCAGGTGGCCTGGCAGGCTAGAAAGACTTTCCTGGGACTGCGGACTCCTGGGTCAGAGAGGAGGTGGTGTCCGCCTGCCTCTTCTCTTCCTCCCTGGCCTTCTGCAAAGACAGGGACCGGTCGCTGGCCCGGAGCCATCCCAGCCCCGCCTGGCCGACCCCACTGTCCTCTTGCCCGGGCCCCCTGCTGCTCCCACATGGGCCACAAACCTGTGCTTGCCAAGCGCTACCCCCGGTGCCGGAACCCACACCTGCAGGGCTCTGGGGATCGACCCTGGCCAGGAGCTCACATCCCCCACACCTGTCCCACCCAGCCAGCCTTGACCTTGACCGCGACCTGCCCACCAGGCATCAGACCCCTCAGACACCTGCTCCTGCTCAGGAAGGCCCCACCGCACGTGAGCCCTCCTTCCAGACACATGTATGCACAGGCAAGCTCACAGACACACACACACACACACACACACACACAGACACACAAACACACATACACACACAAAGCCAGCGGATGAGGGGACCCGTGGCTGCGCCGGTCGCAGGTGTAGGTGCAGGGGTTGGGACAGGGGCCAGCACAGGAGCTGGGCCTGGTGCATGAGCTGGGACCGGGGCAGGAGCAGGAGCAAGGGGAAGGACAGGGTCAGCAGGAGCGGCCCGTGCAGCATGCAGGGCTGGAGCTGGGTCAGGGCCAGGAAGAGGAGTGCAGGCAGGGCCAGGGGAAAGGGCAAGAGCAAGGGGCAGGAGCTGGGTGTGGGGCAGGAACAGGTGTCCGGTGGGAACAGGGAGAGGCAGGGGAAGAGACAGTGGCCCTGCGAGGGGCAAAGGGAGGGGCAGCGGTCCTGGCCGAGGCCGGGGAAGCGGCAGGGTCTGGGTGTGGAGCAGCAAGAGGGACCCAGGCAGGAGCAGGAGAAGGGGCAGGAGCAGGGGCAGGACCTGGGTCTCGGGCAGGAGCAGGGGCCCAGGCAGGGAGAGGCGAAGACACAGGGGCCCTGAGAGGGGCAAGGGAAGGGCCAGTGGTCCTTGGAGGGGCAGGGGAAGGGGGTGGGCAAGCGGCAGGGGCAGGGGCAGGAGCAGGAGGACGGGTGGGGTCTGGAGCAGGAACAGGGACCCAGGGAGGAACACGGGAAGGGGCAGTCTTCCAGGCAGGGAAAGGGGCAGGGGCAGGAAGAGGTGCAGGGCATGCGTGTGGGGCAGGAATCGGGGCAGAGGCAACGGCACGGACAGGGGCAGGGGCAGGGGCAGGGGCCGGATCCAGGGTAGGAACTGGGCCTGGGGCAGGAAGGAGGGCAGAGGCAGGGGCAGGGGAGTGGCCAGTGGTCCTGGCGGGGTTTGGAGAAGGGGCAGGAGCTGGGTCTGGGGCAGGAGCAGGGGCACAGGCCGGCGAAGGGGTAGGGGTCCTGGCAGGGGCAGAGGCAGGGGCAGGGCAAGGGGCAGGGATCCTGGCAGGGGCAAGGGAAGGGGCCGTGGAAGGGGCTGGAGCTGGGAGAGGTGTCCCGGCGATGGCTGGCGCAGGATCCAGGGCCCGAGCCGGGACTGGGTCAGGATCAGGGGCACAGGCGGGGACAGGGCAGGTGTCCGTGGCCGGGGTCGGGGCAGGCGAAGGGGCAGGATCAGATACAGGAGCTGGGTGTGGGGCCAGAAGAAGGGCAGAGGCACGGGCAGGGGAAGGGGCAGCAGCTGTCTCCGGGGCAGGCGAAGGGGCAGGGGCCGGGCAAGGGGAATGAGTCCTTGCAGGGGCTGGGGCAGGGGCTGGGTGTGGGGCAGTAAGAGGGGCGCAGGCCGGGGAAGGGGCCGGGGCCAAGGCCGGGGCAGGGGACGGGGCAGGGGCAGCGGCAGGGTTTGGAGCTGGGTCAGGTGCAGTGGTGCTGGCTGGTGCAGGATGCAGGGCAGGAGCGGGGCCTGTGGCAGGATGAGGGGCCCAGGCAGGGACGGGGGAAGGCGCAGGATCGTGAGAGGAGCAGGAGCAGGAGCAGGGCCCGGGGCAGGAGAAGGCCCCAGCTCTTCCTGGGCAGCGTCAGGCTCTGCGGGGCCCAGTTCCTGGTCACCTGCTGGCGGCTGGTCCCCGGCTGAGGTGGCGGCAGGCACCGTCTCCCAATCCCCAACTCCTGCTGATGTCAGGAGGGGCCCGAGCTCCTTGCCAGGAGCAGCTGGGAGAGGAGAGAAGGTCCCGCGCTTGCCTGCCTCTGCGTGTGCCTTGGCGCCCACAGGACCCAGGCGGGGCGTGGCGGAGAGGCCGCAGCCAGGGAAGGAACCCTCAGCGGGACGGCTCCCCGAGGGCAGTGTCCCCGCTGGGTGCTCTGAGCCCAGTCCTTGCTCCTTGGCCCCCACCAGCCTGTGGGGCTCGTCCATGTGGGCCCAGCACCGACCTGTCCCCGCACACGCCCAGGTACCCAGCCCCGGCCCGCCTTCTCACCCTGGGGCTCGGCTTGCGCAGGTGGCCTGGCAGGCTCGGAAGCCTTTCCTGGGCCTGCGGACTCCTGGGTCAGAGAGGAGGTGGTGTCCGCCTGCCTCTTCTCTTCCTCCGTGGCCTTCGGCAAAGACAGGGACCGGTCGCTGGCCCGGAGCCATCCCAGGCCCGCCCGGCCGACCCCACTGTCCTCTTGCCCGGTCCCCTGCTGCTCCCACGTGGGCCCCAGACCTGTGCCTGCCCAGCCCTACCCCCGGTCCCGGGACCCACACCTGCAGGGCCCGGGACCCACACCTGCAGGGCTCTGGGGATCGACCCTGGCCAGGAGCTCACATCCCCCACACCTGTCCCACCCAGCCAGCCTTGACCTTGACCGCGACCTGCCCACCGGGCATCTGACCCCTCATCCACCTGCTCCTGCTCAGGAAGGCCCCACCGCACGTGAGCCCTCCTTCCAGACAAATACCTGCACAGGCACGCTCATAGCCACACACATACACACACACACACACACACACACTCACACAAAAACACATACACACGCAAACCCAGCGGTTGAGGGGACCCGTGGCTGCGCCCGTCGATGCGAGCGTGTGGGGCTGGGCGGCCGGCTCTGGCCTCCCGGTGTCACCTTAGTCTCCTTTCGGCCGAAAGGCCAGAGGCGTCGGGCAGCCCTGAAAGGACCTCCCGAACGCGGGGAAGTGGTAGGCGGGCGCGCTGTCCTCCGTCTCCACCGTCCCGAGTTTGGGAGGCAGCATGCGAACATGGTGTCGGTTGGACGATGTCCAAAGCAACGAGCTGCGCAGGGGGGCGTCCCTGGAATGTGGGTGCCTGGTGACGTGGGTTCCAATTCTGTTGGGCTCTGTGGTCAGGGAAGTGAGGTCACCGCTTCCTGGGGACCCCTGCCCCGACTTCCTCCTCACACCGGAGCCCCCGAGGGCCCCTCCCCCAGCCGCTCCGTGCTCACCCCCACCCCATGCCGCGTCCAGACAGTGGCCCCCACACATCGGACTTGTTTCGGTGGTGCTGACGGCAGCAGGCCACCGCGCTGAGCCCTGCCCGCATGCAGGGGCCCGTCGGTGTTGGGCATGCACCCGCGTGTGCAATGGGGTGGGGGGGGGCGGTCAGGGAGTCAGCGTGGGTCCGGCTCGGGAGATCCTCCCGAGGAGACTCCCAGGTTCCCACTCACAGCTGCGTGTGTGTTCCCGTGGGTCCACGCCCTGTCCGAACCCGGGGTGTGCTCAGCGTGTGCGTTTCAGCCACGTGGTCTGTGCCAGGAGGGGTCTCACGGGGATGCCGTCGCAGGAGGCAGTTCCTGGGCAGGAGCGACGGGGTTCTTCAGGAACCTCGAGACCGTCAGCGAGCATCTCTTCCCACGACGGGTCGAGGGACTCGTCGTGGGCTGCGCGTGCGTGGGTGTGTCCCTGCGTGGGTGCAGGCGTGCACGGGGCCCGATGGGAACGGGGTTCCGGACCCGGCAGTGGCCAGGGTGTGTGTGGGGTGCTTCGGGGGACGGGACCGAGCTAGGCCAGGGCCTGGCCATCCCTGCTGAGGGGAAGGTGAGCCAGCCCACACGGAGGACCGGCGGGCAGGAAGAGCCTTGTGGCCACGGGGCCGGCGAGCCCGGGCTGGTCCTTCCTTGGCAGGACGCATGTGGGCAGCTCCGGTTCCCTGCTCGGAGCCCGGGGGACCCGCGGCCCCCACGGGAGATCGTTTCTTGTGCAGCGGAAGGCCTTGTGCCCTCGGGCTCCCGGCTCCCGGGAGCACAGCTGAGGATGAGCCCATCCTCGGAGCCGCCATCCGCCGTGGGTGCGGGGGTCCTCCCACGCCGGCCCGTCCACAACTCCGTCCTTGTTGTCGGCATAGTCGATGCAGGGAGGGCGGCAGAGGGGGCCGTGGGTGAAGAGCCCGGCGTGGGAAGTGGGGCCCACACTCACGGTGCTGGGGGTTCCTGCTTCCGAGGAAGCCGGGGCAGGACTCCAGGCAGAAGCAGAGGGGGAGCTGGGGCATGGTGGCCGCCCGGTCCCTCACCGGCTGAGCGAGGTCGTGGATACCCCCAGGCCCCTCTGGTCCTTGTTTTGGACCTCAGTCCACAGAGGGTAGCCGCTCGGTCAAGGCAGGATGGCAAGTCCGGTGCAAAGACAGCAAGCGGCCGAGACCCGGCACAGTGGGGTTGTCCGTGGAGACAAGAGGGTGCGGTGGCCAATGCTGGAGAGGTTCTCGGCCTTGGCCTCGGGGCACCCGGGCTGGCGCGGCTCTGCCTTCCCGTGGAGGCCCTCGCGCGCCGCCCGCCCTCGGGCACCTGCCGCCGCGGGAGCACCTGCCCCCTCCTCTCTGCCGAGGGCTCTCTCCTGTGCCAGCCGTGCCTCCTCCCACGCCAGCCAGCGGCTGCCGGCCGTGCAGCCCGCGAGCCTGGACACCCCGACGACCACCTTCCCCCGCCGGGGGACCGAGCCGTGCGGGGGGGATGCGGTCTCCCAGTGGGCCTGAGGTCAAGGCCCCCCCACGGCGCTCCCTGCCCTGCTTTGGGCTCATTGCGCCCTGTCCCCACTCAGCTCCCTGGGCCCAGGTCCTCCTCCGTTGGTGGAACAGCCTCGGCCCGGGCTCCCCACAGTGGGCCCGGGAGCGGCTCGTCCGGACCTTCTGGCCTGGCGCCTCCCTGCCTGGCCTAGTGACCCCCCGGTTGGCCTCCCGGGCTGGTCCGAGGCGACCCAGCGCAGGCAGGCTCAGGGCACTGCACCGGAGATGTCCGGGGACCCCCGAGCGAGCGCCCGGGCCTGGCCCAGCGCACCGGGCTTGTGAGGGGCCCAGCGCTGGAGGCGGGCGTCCCGCCACGGGGCACGGGGTGTGTCCCGGTCATGGCGGCCCCATGTGGTGGGTGTGGCCCCTGAGGGATCCCAGAAGAGGCAGGAGAGACACGGGGGTCGACAGGACATTGCTTCCCAAGGAGGACAACGTCAGGCTCAGAGCACCTGCGAGGTCCTTAGGAAAACTCGGAGGCCCTGGGGATGTTGGCTGCGATGCTGTCCCTGGGGCCCAAGAGTGGTGCCCCAAAGCCCCAGTCAACACGGCCCGACGCAGTCTTTGGGGCTTCGGGGGATCGGGGCCGGTGGGCCATGAGGAATCCCAGGGCGTCACGTGGAGGATATCCTGACTTGGTGTCCCTTTTCGGGACTCGATGTTTCTGGAGGCAGTGCTAAGCCTCGTTCTCTTCCGCCCTCTGTGCAGCCGGCCCCCGTGTTCCGCAGCGGATTCCAGGTGGCCATCCCGCTGCTCACCCTGAGGACCGTGCCCCGTCAGCGCCCACAGTGACCGTGAGTGCCCCGGGGACAGGGACCATGTGGTTGGGGCTGCTCCCCCGGGATGAAGCCCCAGGGCTCAGTTGCCCGCTGGGACCCCAGAGCCTCTGCTGGCTGAGGGAGGAATGGAGGGAGTCAAGCTGGGGGAGAGGGAAGAAAGGAGGGAGGGAAAGAAGAGGAAGGCCTAGACTAGACGGGGAGGGGGGGTAGGAGGGAGGGAAGGAAGGACTGAGGGACTGAAGGCCTGAGGGAGGGAGGCCGTGAAAGCACAGGAGTGCGGCCCATGCCTCTGGAGTCCTTGGGTGGAGGGAGGTGCGAGGGCGTCCCCGGCCAGACCCTGGATGGTGGCTCAGGGCAGGTGCATCTGTCCTCGCCGTCCTGCCCTTCCTCCTCCTGGGCCATCCTGGATGGCCTTCTGCCATCCTGGACCCTGTCCACCTCCTCGTCCACCAATTGTGACTGTTCCCAGGAGCAGGGGGGGCAGGAGGGCTCTCAGGAGGGGCTTCCGGGATCCGGTGCCCCGGAGGAGACTGGGACGGTTGGCTCCAGGACGTTGTCACCTGAGCACTGGGACCGAGGACGGCGTCCACGTCCCTGGGCATGAGCGCTCCCCGACTGTCTCACCCTGCTCTCTCCCTTCTGGCGTGAAACACCGTGCCAGAGGTGGCGGGCTGAGTCCCCGGACGAGCACTGCTAGGTGATGGGTGCCCCTGCGGGCTGGGATGGGTGCTGCCCGCTGTGGTCCCAGACAGGGGTGCCCGTCCCCCTTCTCTCCGGGGGACGTGCCCTGGACCTCTGTGTCGGTACGTTCTCCCCAGGGCTGCTGGTCCTCAGGCCAGACACCGGCCGGTCGGAGGGGGACGCGCGCTACCTCCGTAGGGTTTCCTTGGCCAGAGGCCTTCCCGGGGAGCTCCCGCATCGCTGACTCGGGCTCCCCGCGTGGCCTGTCCGCCCCCGGCCCCCCGCACCCCCCCCCCCCAACCACCTGGCATGCTTTCGGTCTGTGTCGTTGTGGGACCCGGTGCCTTGGAGCCTGGTGGGCTCCAGAGGCCGGGGAGAGCTTTCTCTGGCCTTGGGTTGTGAGCGATGGGTATGCCGTGTGGGGTGTGTCTTCCAGCTGTGTGCCTCGCCCTGGTGTGTGTGCAGGCCCCAGGAGGAAGCTGCCGGGTCGCGTCTGGGGTCCGGCTGTGGTGTCCCGGCGGGAACAGGGGTCTCGGCCCCGACCTTGGGCCCCTCTGCACTCAAGGGCCCTCCGTGATCCCGTCTCCTCTAGAACCCTTCGGGGTTTTCGGTATGGCAGGGGGCAAGTTCCACGTCCAAGTCGCCCAGGACAAAACCCAGTCCCCTTTGAAAAGAGGTGGGCAGACACCCGGGCACCTCCAGAGTCATTCCCCTCCCAGAAATGTCCAGATCCGGGGAAGGAAGGGAGAGAGAAAGCAGCTGAGGCGTGGCGAGGGGCCGGACTAGGGGAGCAATGGGCAGGGAGGGCTTGGGCTCAGGGTCCCCTTCGGGGAAGGAGTTGTTCCACAGCGATGTTCTGGGCTGTTGGGGGGCGGTGGGGGGGGCGGGGGGGGCGGCGGCGCCGGGGACGGACTTAGGGTTGAGCACGGGTTCCACGGAAAAACGATGCATTTTATTTAAAAGAGATAGGCGAGAGCGTCGAGGGCATGCAAAGCTAGGATGACGGTGAGACCGAAGCAGAGAGAAAGAACCCAGGCGGAGGGGAGGAACCGTGGCAGCGGGCCATCGGGGTCGGGGCATGGAACGGAGGGTACCCGTCCAGGGAGCTCTCCCCGCAGAGCGGGGGGCTCTGGATGGGGCTCTGGGAGCCCTGCAGGAGCAGGGGTAGGGGCAGGGGTTGGGACAGGGGCCGGCACAGGAGCTGGGCCTGGTGCATGAGCTGGGACCGGGGCAGGAGCAGGAGCAAGGGGAGGGACAGGGTCAGCAGGAGCGGCCGGTGCAGCATGCAGGGCTGGAGCTGGGTCAGGGCCAGGAAGAGGAGTGCAGGCAGGGCCAGGGGAAAGGGCAGGAGCAAGGGGCAGGAGCTGGGTGTGGGGCTGGAACAGGTGTCCGGTGGGAACAGGGAGAGGCAGGGGAAGAGACAGTGGCCCTGCGAAGGGCAAAGGGAGGGGCAGCGGTCCTGGCCGAGGCCGGGGAAGCGGCAGGGCCTGGGTGTGGAGCAGCAAGAGGGACCCAGGCAGGAGCAGGAGAAGGGGCAGGAGCAGGGGCAGGACCTGGGTCTCGGGCAGGAGCAGGGGCCCAGGCAGGGAGAGGCGAAGACACAGGGGCCCTGAGAGGGGCAAGGGAAGGGCCAGTGGTCCTTGGAGGGGCAGGGGAAGGGCGCGGGCAAGCGGCAGGGGCAGGGGCCGGAGCAGGAGGACGGGTGGGGTCTGGAGCAGGAACAGGGACCCAGGGAGGAACACGGGAAGGGGCAGTCTTCCAGGCAGGGGAAGGGGCAGGGGCAGGAAGAGGTGCAGGGCATGCGTGTGGGGCAGGAATCGGGGCAGAGGCAACGGCACGGACAGGGGCAGGGGCAGGGGCAGGGGCCGGATCCAGGGTAGGAACTGGGCCTGGGGCAGGAAGGAGGGCAGAGGCAGGGGCAGGGGAGTGGCCAGTGGTCCTGGCGGGGTTTGGAGAAGGGGCAGGAGCTGGGTCTGGGGCAGGAGCAGGGGCACAGGCCGGCGAAGGGGTAGGGGTCCTGGCAGGGGCAGAGGCAGGGTCAGGGCAAGGGGCAGGGATCCTGGCAGGGGCAAGGGAAGGGGCCGTGGAAGGGGCTGGAGCCGGGAGAGGTGTCCCGGCGATGGCTGGCGCAGGATCCAGGGCCCGAGCCGGGACTGGGTCAGGATCAGGGGCACAGGCGGGGACAGGGCAGGTGTCCGTGGCCGGGGTCGGGGCAGGCGAAGGGGCAGGATCAGATACAGGAGCTGGGTGTGGGGCCAGAAGAAGGGCAGAGGCACGGGCAGGGGAAGGGGCAGCAGCTGTCTCCGGGGCAGGCGAAGGGGCAGGGGCCGGGCAAGGGGAATGAGTCCTTGCAGGGGCTGGGGCAGGGGCTGGGTGTGGGGCAGTAAGAGGGGCGCAGGCCGGGGAAGGGGCCGGGGCCAAGGCCGGGGCAGGGGACGGGGCAGGGGCAGCGGCAGGGTTTGGAGCTGGGTCAGGTGCAGTGGTGCTGGCTGGTGCAGGATGCAGGGCAGGAGCGGGGCCTGTGGCAGGATGAGGGGCCCAGGCAGGGACGGGGGAAGGAGCAGAATCGTGAGAGGAGCAGGAGCAGGAGCAGGGCCCGGGGCAGGAGCAGGCCCCAGCTCTTCCTGGGCAGCGTCAGGCTCTGCGGGGCCCGGTTCCTGGTCACCTGCTGGCGGCTGGTCCCCGGCTGAGGTGGCGGCAGGCACCGTCTCCCAATCCCCAGCTCCTGCTGATGTCAGGAGGGGCCCGAGCTCCTTGCCAGGAGCAGCTGGGAGAGGAGAGAAGGTCCCGCGCTTGCCTGCCTCTGCGTGTGCCTTGGCGCCCACAGGACCCAGGCGGGGCGTGGCGGAGAGGCCGCAGCCAGGGAAGGAACCCTCAGCGGGACGGCTCCCCGAGGGCAGTGTCCCCGCTGGGTGCTCTGAGCCCAGTCCTTGCTCCTGGCCCCCCACCAGCCTGTGGGGCTCGTCCCTGTGGGCCCAGCACTGACCCGTCCCCGCACACGCCCAGGCACCCAGCCCCGCCCCGCCTTCTCACCCTGGGGCTCGGCTTGCGCTGGTGGCCCGGCAGGCTCGGAAGCCTTTCCTGGGCCTGCGGACTCCTGGGTCAGAGAGGAGGTGGTGTCCGCCTGCCTCTTCTCTTCCTCCGTGGCCTTCGGCAAAGACAGGGACCGGTCGCTGGCCCGGAGCCATCCCAGGCCCGCCCGGCCGACCCCACTGTCCTCTTGCCCGGTCCCCCTGCTGCTCCCACGTGGGCCTCAGACCTGTGCCTGCCCAGCCCTACCCCCGGTCCTGGGACCCACACCTGCAGGGCTCTGGGGATCGACCCTGGCCAGGAGCTCACATCCCCCACACCTGTCCCACGCAGCCAGCCTTGACCTTGACCGCGACCTGCCCACCGGGCATCTGACCCCTCATCCACCTGCTCCTGCTCAGGAAGGCCCCACCGCACGTGAGCCCTCCTTCCAGACACATACCTGCACAGGCACGCTCACAGCCACACACACAAACACACATACACACACACACACACACTCACACAAAGACACATACACACGCAAACCCAGCGGTTGAGGGGACCCGTAGCTGCGCCCGTCGATGCGAGCGTGTGGGGCTGGGCGGCCGGCTCTGGCCTTGGTGTCACCTTAGTCTCCTTTCGGCCGAAAGGCCAGAGGCGTCGGGCAGCCCTGAAAGGACCTCCCGAGCGCGGGGAAGTGGTAGGCGGGCGCGCTGTCCTCCGTCTCCACCGTCCCGAGTTTGGGAGGCAGCATGCGAACATGGTGTCGGTTGGACGATGTCCAAAGCAACGAGCTGCGCAGGGGGGCGTCCCTGGAATGTGGGTGCCTGGTGACGTGGGTTCCAATTCTGTTGGGCTCTGTGGTCAGGGAAGTGAGGTCACCGCTTCCTGGGGACCCCTGCCCCGACTTCCTCCTCACACCGGAGCCCCCGAGGGCCCCTCCCCCAGCCGCTCCGTGCTCACCCCCACCCCATGCCGCGTCCAGACAGTGGCCCCCACACATCGGACTTGTTTCGGTGGTGCTGACGGCAGCAGGCCACCGCGCTGAGCCCTGCCCGCATGCAGGGGCCCGTCGGTGTTGGGCATGCACCCGCGTGTGCAATGGGGTGGGGGGGGCGGTCAGGGAGTCAGCGTGGGTCCGGCTCGGGAGATCCTCCCGAGGAGACTCCCAGGTTCCCACTCACAGCTGCGTGTGTGTTCCCGTGGGTCCACGCCCTGTCCGATCCCGGGGTGTGCTCAGCGTGTGCGTTTCAGCCACGTGGTCTGTGCCAGGAGGGGTCTCACGGGGATGCCGTCGCAGGAGGCAGTTCCTGGGCAGGAGCGAGGGGGTTCTTCAGGAACCTCGAGACCGTCAGCGAGCATCTCTTCCCACGACGGGTCGAGGGACTCGTCGTGGGCTGCGCGTGCGTGGGTGTGTCCCTGCGTGGGTGCGGGCGTGCACGGGGCCCGATGGGAACGGGGTTCCGGACCCGGCAGCGGCCAGGGTGTGTGTGGGGTGCTTCGGGGGAGGGGACCGAGCTAGGCCAGGGCCTGGCCATCCCTGCTGAGGGGAAGGTGAGCCAGCCCACACGGAGGACCGGCGGGCAGGAGGAGCCTTGTGGCCACGGGGCCGGCGAGCCCGGGCTGGTCCTTCCTTGGCAGGACGCATGTGGGCAGCTCCGGTTCCCTGCTCGGAGCCCGGGGGACCCGCGACCCCCACGGGAGATCGTTTCTTGTGCAGCGGAAGGCCTTGTGCCCTCGGGCTCCGGGCTCCCGGGAGCACAGCTGAGGATGAGCCCATCCTCGGAGCCGCCATCCACCGTGGGTGCGGGGGTCCTCCCACGCCGGCCCGTCCACATCTCCGTCCTTGTTGTCGGCATAGTCGATGCAGGGAGGGCGGCAGAGGGGGCCGTGGGTGAAGAGCCCGGCGTGGGAAGTGGGGCCCACACTCACGGTGCTGGGGGTTCCTCCTTCCGAGGAAGCCGGGGCAGGACTCCAGGCAGAAGCAGAGGGGGAGCTGGGGCATGGTGGCCGCCCGGTCCCTCACCGGCTGAGCGAGGTCGTGGATACCCCCAGGCCCCTCTGGTCCTTGTTTTGGACCTCAGTCCACAGAGGGGAGCCGCTCGGTCAAGGCAGGATGGCAAGTCCGGTGCAAAGACAGCAAGCGGCCGAGACCCGGCAAAGTGGGGTTGTCGGTGGAGACAAGAGGGTGCGGTGGCCAATGCTGGAGAGGGTCTCGGCCTTGGCCTCGGGGCACCCGGGCTGGCGCGGCTCTGCCTTCCCGCGGAGGCCCACGCGCGCCGCCCGCCCTCGGGCACCTGCCGCCGCGGGAGCACCTGCCCCCTCCTCTCTGCCGAGGGCTCTCTCCTGCGCCAGCCGTGCCTCCTCCCACGCCAGCCAGCGGCTGCCGGCCGTGCAGCCCGGGAGCCTGGACATCCCGTCGACCACCTTCCCCCGCCGGGGGACCGAGCCATGCGGGGGGGGGGGGATATGTTCTCCCAGTGGGCCTGAGGTCAAGGCCCCCCCACGGCGCTCCCTGCCCTGCTTTGGGCTCATTGCGCCCTGTCCCCACTCAGCTCCCTGGGCCCAGGTCCTCCTCCGTTGGTGGAACAGCCTCGGCCCGGGCTCCCCACAGTGGGCCCGGGAGCGGCTCGTCCGGACCTTCTGGCCTGGCGCCTCCCTGCCTGGCCTAGGGGCCCCCCGGCTGGCCTCCCGGGCTGGTCCGAGGCGACCCAGCGCAGGCAGGCTCAGGGCACTGCACCGGAGATGTCCGGGGACCCCTGAGCGAGCGCCCAAGCCTGGCCCAGCGCACCGGGCTTGTGAGGGGCCCAGCGCTGGAGGCGGGCGTCCCGCCACGGGGCACGGGGTGTGTCCTGGTCATGGCGGCCCCACGTGGTGGGTGTGGCCCCTGAGGGATCCCAGAAGAGGCAGGAGAGACACGGGGGTCTACAGGACATTGCTTCCCAAGGAGGACGACGTCAGGCTCAGAGCACCTGCGAGGTCCTTAGGAAAACTCGGAGGGCCTGGGGATGTTGGCTGCGATGCTGTCCCTGGGGCCCAAGAGTGGTGCCCCAAAGCCCCAGTCAACACGGCCCGACGCAGTCTTTGGGGCTTCGGGGGATCGGGGCCGGTCGGCCATGAGGAATCCCAGGGCGTCACGTGGAGGATATCCTGACTTGGCGTCCCTTTTCGGGACTCGATGTTTCTGGAGACAGTGCTAAGCCTCGTTCTCTTCCGCCCTCTGTGCAGCTGGCCCCCGTGTTCCGCAGCGGATTCCAGGTGGCCATCCCGCTGCTCACCCTGAGGACCGTGCCCCGTCAGCGCCCACAGTGACCGTGAGTGCCCCGGGGACAGGGACCATGTGGTTGGGGCTGCTCCCCCGGGATGAAGCCCCAGGGCTCAGTTGCCCGCTGGGACCCCAGAGCCTCTGCTGGGTGAGGGAGGAATGGAGGGAGTCAAGCTGGGGGAGAGGGAAGAAAGGAGGGAGGGAAAGAAGAGGAAGGCCTAGACTAGACGGGGAGGGAGGGCAGGAGGGAGGGAAGGAAGGACTGAGGGACTGAAGGCCTGAGGGAGGGAGGCCGTGAAAGCACAGGAGTGCGGCCCATGCCTCTGGAGTCCTTGGGTGGAGGGAGGTGCGAGGGCGTCCCCGGCCAGACCCTGGATGGTGGCTCAGGGCAGGTGCATCTGTCCTCGCCGTCCTGCCCTTCCTCCTCCTGGGCCATCCTGGATGGCCTTCTGCCATCCTGGACCCTGTCCACCTCCTCGTCCACCAATTGTGACTGTTCCCAGGAGCAGGGGGGGCAGGAGGGCTCTCAGGAGGGGCTTCCGGGATCCGGTGCCCCGGAGGAGACTGGGACGGTTAGCTCTAGGACGTTGTCACCTGAGCACTCTGACCGAGGACGGCGTCCAAGTCCCTGGGCAGGAGCGCTCCCCGACTGTCTCACCCTGCTCTCTCCCTTCTGGCGTGAAACACCGTGCCAGAGGTGGCGGGCTGAGTCCCCGGGCGAGCACTGCTAGGTGATGGGTGCCCCTGCGGGCTGGGATGGGTGCTGCCCGCTGTGGTCCCAGACAGGGGTGCCCGTCCCCCTTCTCTCCGGGGGACGTGCCCTGGACCTCCGTGTCGGCACGTTCTCCCCAGGGCTGCTGGTCCTCAGGCCAGACACCGGCCGGTCTGAGGGGGACGCGCGCTGCCTCCGTAGGGTTTCCTTGGCCAGAGGCCTTCGCGGGGAGCTCCCGCATCGCTGACACGGGATCCCCGCGTGGCCTGTCCGCCCCCGGCCCCCCGCACCCCCCCCCCATCCACCTGGCATGCTTTCGGTCTGTGTCGTTGTGGGACCCGGTGCTTTGGAGCCTGGTGGGCACCAGAGGCCGGGGAGAGCTTTCTCTGGCCTTGGGTTGTGAGCGATGGGTATGCCGTGTGGGGTGTGTCTTCCAGCTGTGTGCCTCGCCCTGGTGTGTGTGCAGGCCCCAGGAGGAAGCTGCCTGGTCGCATCTGGGGTCAGGCTGTGGTGTCCCGGCGGGAACAGGGGTCTCGGCCCCGACCTTGGGCCCCTCTGCACTCAAGGGCCCTCCGTGATCCCGTCTCCTCTAGAACCCTTCGGGGTTTTCGGTATGGCAGGGGGCAAGTTCCACTTCCAAGTCACCCAGGACAAAACCCAGTCCCCTTTGAAAAGAGGTGGGCAGACACCCGGGCACCTCCAGAGTCATTCCCCTCCCAGAAATGTCCAGATCCGGGGAAGGAAGGGAGAGAGAAAGCAGCTGAGGCGTGGCGAGGGCCGGACTAGGGGAGCAATGGGCAGGGAGGGCTTGGGCTCAGGGTCCCCTTCGGGGAAGGAGTTGTTCCACAGCGATGTTCTGGGCTGTTGGGCGGCGGTGGGGAGGGCGGGGGGGGCGGCGGCGCCGGGGACGGACTTAGGGTTGAGCACGGGTTCCACGGAAAAACGATGCATTTTATTTAAAAGAGATAGGCGAGAGCGTCGAGGGCATGCAAAGCTAGGATGACGGTGAGACCGAAGCAGAGAGAAAGAACCCAGGCGGAGGGGAGGAACCATGGCGGCGGGCCATCGGGGTCGGGGCATGGAACGGAGGGTACCCGTCCAGGGAGCTCTCCCCGCAGAGCGGGGGGCTCTGGATGGGGCTCTGGGAGCCCCGCAGGAGCAGGGGTAGGGGCAGGGGTTGGGACAGGGGCCGGCACAGGAGCTGGGCCTGGTGCATGAGCTGGGACCGGGGCAGGAGCAGGAGCAAGGGGAGGGACAGGGTCAGCAGGAGCGGCCGGTGCAGCATGCAGGGCTGGAGCTGGGTCAGGGCCAGGAAGAGGAGTGCAGGCAGGGCCAGGGGAAAGAGCAGGAGCAAGGGGCAGGAGCTGGGTGTGGGGCTGGAACAGGTGTCCGGTGGGAACAGGGAGAGGCAGGGGAAGAGACAGTGGCCCTGCGAGGGGCAAAGGGAGGGGCAGCGGTCCTGGCCGAGGCCGGGGAAGCGGCAGGGCCTGGGTGTGGAGCAGCAAGAGGGACCCAGGCAGGAGCAGGAGAAGGGGCAGGAGCAGGGGCAGGACCTGGGTCTCGGGCAGGAGCAGGGGCCCAGGCAGGGAGAGGCGAAGACACAGGGGCCCTGAGAGGGGCAAGGGAAGGGCCAGTGGTCCTTGGAGGGGCAGGGGAAGGGCGCGGGCAAGCGGCAGGGGCAGGGGCCGGAGCAGGAGGACGGGTGGGGTCTGGAGCAGGAACAGGGACCCAGGGAGGAACACGGGAAGGGGCAGTCTTCCAGGCAGGGGAAGGGGCAGGGGCAGGAAGAGGTGCAGGGCATGCGTGTGGGGCAGGAATCGGGGCAGAGGCAACGGCACGGACAGGGGCAGGGGCAGGGGCAGGGGCCGGATCCAGGGTAGGAACTGGGCCTGGGGCAGGAAGGAGGGCAGAGGCAGGGGCAGGGGAGTGGCCAGTGGTCCTGGCGGGGTTTGGAGAAGGGGCAGGAGCTGGGTCTGGGGCAGGAGCAGGGGCACAGGCCGGCGAAGGGGTAGGGGTCCTGGCAGGGGCAGAGGCAGGGTCAGGGCAAGGGGCAGGGATCCTGGCAGGGGCAAGGGAAGGGGCCGTGGAAGGGGCTGGAGCTGGGAGAGGTGTCCCGGCGATGGCTGGCGCAGGATCCAGGGCCCGAGCCGGGACTGGGTCAGGAACAGGGGCACAGGCGGGGACAGGGCAGGTGTCCGTGGCCGGGGTCGGGGCAGGCGAAGGGGCAGGATCAGATACAGGAGCTGGGTGTGGGGCCAGAAGAAGGGCAGAGGCACGGGCAGGGGAAGGGGCAGCAGCTGTCTCCGGGGCAGGCGAAGGGGCAGGGGCCGGGCAAGGGGAATGAGTCCTTGCAGGGGCTGGGGCAGGGGCTGGGTGTGGGGCAGTAAGAGGGGCGCAGGCCGGGGAAGGGGCCGGGGCCAAGGCCGGGGCAGGGGACGGGGCAGGGGCAGCGGCAGGGTTTGGAGCTGGGTCAGGTGCAGTGGTGCTGGCTGGTGCAGGATGCAGGGCAGGAGCGGGGCCTGTGGCAGGATGAGGGGCCCAGGCAGGGACGGGGGAAGGCGCAGGATCGTGAGAGGAGCAGGAGCAGGAGCAGGGCCCGGGGCAGGAGAAGGCCCCAGCTCTTCCTGGGCAGCGTCAGGCTCTGCGGGGCCGAGTTCCTGGTCACCTGCTGGCGGCTGGTCCCCGGCTGAGGTGGCGGCAGGCACCGTCTCCCAATCCCCAACTCCTGCTGATGTCAGGAGGGGCCCGAGCTCCTTGCCAGGAGCAGCTGGGAGAGGAGAGAAGGTCCCGCGCTTGCCTGCCTCTGCGTGTGCCTTGGCGCCCACAGGACCCAGGCGGGGCGTGGCGGAGAGGCCGCAGCCAGGGAAGGAACCCTCAGCGGGACGGCTCCCCGAGGGCAGTGTCCCCGCTGGGTGCTCTGAGCCCAGTCCTTGCTCCTTGGCCCCCACCAGCCTGTGGGGCTCGTCCATGTGGGCCCAGCACCGACCTGTCCCCGCACACGCCCAGGTACCCAGCCCCGGCCCGCCTTCTCACCCTGGGGCTCGGCTTGCGCAGGTGGCCTGGCAGGCTCGGAAGCCTTTCCTGGGCCTGCGGACTCCTGGGTCAGAGAGGAGGTGGTGTCCGCCTGCCTCTTCTCTTCCTCCGTGGCCTTCGGCAAAGACAGGGACCGGTCGCTGGCCCGGAGCCATCCCAGGCCCGCCCGGCCGACCCCACTGTCCTCTTGCCCGGTCCCCCTGCTGCTCCCACGTGGGCCCCAGACCTGTGCCTGCCCAGCCCTACCCCCGGTCCCGGGACCCACACCTGCAGGGCCCGGGACCCACACCTGCAGGGCTCTGGGGATCGACCCTGGCCAGGAGCTCACATCCCCCACACCTGTCCCACCCAGCCAGCCTTGACCTTGACCGCGACCTGCCCACCGGGCATCTGACCCCTCATCCACCTGCTCCTGCTCAGGAAGGCCCCACCGCACGTGAGCCCTCCTTCCAGACAAATACCTGCACAGGCACGCTCATAGCCACACACATACACACACACACACACACACACACTCACACAAAAACACATACACACGCAAACCCAGCGGTTGAGGGGACCCGTGGCTGCGCCCGTCGATGCGAGCGTGTGGGGCTGGGCGGCCGGCTCTGGCCTCCCGGTGTCACCTTAGTCTCCTTTCGGCCGAAAGGCCAGAGGCGTCGGGCAGCCCTGAAAGGACCTCCCGAACGCGGGGAAGTGGTAGGCGGGCGCGCTGTCCTCCGTCTCCACCGTCCCGAGTTTGGGAGGCAGCATGCGAACATGGTGTCGGTTGGACGATGTCCAAAGCAACGAGCTGCGCAGGGGGGCGTCCCTGGAATGTGGGTGCCTGGTGACGTGGGTTCCAATTCTGTTGGGCTCTGTGGTCAGGGAAGTGAGGTCACCGCTTCCTGGGGACCCCTGCCCCGACTTCCTCCTCACACCGGAGCCCCCGAGGGCCCCTCCCCCAGCCGCTCCGTGCTCACCCCCACCCCATGCCGCGTCCAGACAGTGGCCCCCACACATCGGACTTGTTTCGGTGGTGCTGACGGCAGCAGGCCACCGCGCTGAGCCCTGCCCGCATGCAGGGGCCCGTCGGTGTTGGGCATGCACCCGCGTGTGCAATGGGGTGGGGGGGGGCGGTCAGGGAGTCAGCGTGGGTCCGGCTCGGGAGATCCTCCCGAGGAGACTCCCAGGTTCCCACTCACAGCTGCGTGTGTGTTCCCGTGGGTCCACGCCCTGTCCGATCCCGGGGTGTGCTCAGCGTGTGCGTTTCAGCCACGTGGTCTGTGCCAGGAGGGGTCTCACGGGGATGCCGTCGCAGGAGGCAGTTCCTGGGCAGGAGCGACGGGGTTCTTCAGGAACCTCGAGACCGTCAGCGAGCATCTCTTCCCACGACGGGTCGAGGGACTCGTCGTGGGCTGCGCGTGCGTGGGTGTGTCCCTGCGTGGGTGCGGGCGTGCACGGGGCCCGATGGGAACGGGGTTCCGGACCCGGCAGCGGCCAGGGTGTGTGTGGGGTGCTACGGGGGAGGGGACCGAGCTAGGCCAGGGCCTGGCCATCCCTGCTGAGGGGAAGGTGAGCCAGCCCACATGGACGACCGGCGGGCAGGAGGAGCCTTGTGGCCACGGGGCCGGCGAGCCCGGGCTGGTCCTTCCTTGGCAGGACGCATGTGGGCAACTCCGGTTCCCTGCTCGGAGCCCGGGGGACCCGCGGCCCCCACGGGAGATCGTTTCTTGTGCAGCGGAAGGCCTTGTGCCCTCGGGCTCCGGGCTCCCGGGAGCACAGCTGAGGATGAGCCCATCCTCGGAGCCGCCATCCGCCGTGGGTGCGGGGGTCCTCCCACGCCGGCCCGTCCACATCTCCGTCCTTGTTGTCGGCATAGTCGATGCAGGGAGGGCGGCAGAGGGGGCCGTGGGTGAAGAGCCCGGCGTGGGAAGTGGGGCCCACACTCACGGTGCTGGGGGTTCCTCCTTCCGAGGAAGCCGGGGCAGGACTCCAGGCAGAAGCAGAGGGGGAGCTGGGGCATGGTGGCTGCCCGGTCCCTCACCGGCTGAGCGAGGTCGTGGATACCCCCAGGCCCCTCTGGTCCTTGTTTTGGACCTCAGTCCACAGAGGGGAGCCGCTCTGTCAAGACAGGATGGAATGTCTTGTGCAAAGACAGCAAACAGCATATTTGACTGTAGTTCATGAAACCAGCTGTGGTCGGCCTACAGCAATAGCCCCGTAGAAGGCGTGACCAGCACCGTCTCTCTTTTCTTTTAGGAAGGAATCTGAGGGGTGTGGTTGGGTCCCAGCCTCGGGTCCCTCCACTCCGCGGGTCATGGGCTTGCAGCCAGCACCCTGCTCAGCTCCCCGATGACTTATGGGCACTTATAGGAGCCAGGGTTGTGGTGGGCTTCGGTTTCCGAGCTGGAGATCCTGTTAGGAACTTCAGTTACTTCAGCACAGGAAACTCCCATCACGCTTGAAGTACATCTGTGGACGACAGAGAAGACCTTTTTTCTTAAAACTGCATTTTATTAGTTTAAAAGAATAAGTATATTTTATGTTTTAAAACAAACTTAGTAACTTGCATCCCCTTAAAAAATAGGATCTGATGGATCCTTCTCCTGTTCACTGTCCTTACCCCCAAGGTGACACTGTCCCCGTCCTCGCCTTTGCAGTGGATGCTGAACTTTGGCATGTGGAGTTCAGACCGCAAGCAGGCGCTTGCGTTTCGGGGTTCAGCTTGAGAGCTCTACACATCGTCACTGATGACTTCCATAAAGAAATTGGTTACTGGGATCCCTGGGCGGCTTGAATGGTTAAGGGTCCGACTCTTGTTTTTGGCTTAGTTTGTGACCTCAGGATCATGAGATCGAGCCTCATGTCGGGATCCGCGATCAGTGGGGGAGCCTGCTTGACAGTCTGTCCCTCTCCCTCTGCCCCACCTTACAACACTCACACTCTCTCCAAAAAAGAAAAGAAAAGGAATCTGTTCGAGTGGGCTTCCATTTACCAGACCTTCATTCTGTGCGAGGCACTGAGGAAAATGCTGATGGATGCTCTCGTGACTTTTCCGGCAACCTAGAAGATGATATGTATCATTGTCCCCATTTTACTTCCGAGAAACAAAGGCCCCAGAGGTTCCGGTGACACCCAGGTTCCAAGGTGGGAAGTGGCCAGGCCCAGATGTGGACCCCTCCACACCCACTTCCCTGGCCCTGGAGGGAGAGCCGGTCTGTGCTCACATCTCTTCTCAGGGCTGACGGTTCAGCCAGGGTTTGATTTGGGAACAGTGCTCCTGAGCTGTGGCAAGATCAACACATTCACTTGGGCAGGTGTTTACTGAGCCTGGTGCTCTGGTGGGATAGCTCCCAGTGCTGAACAGTGTCAGGTCTGGCAGGGTGAGTGAACAGATAGGCTGTCACGTGAGTGATCTCCTGGGGTAGGGAGACACTCTTTGACTTGCCAGAGCTGGAGACTTACTGGGGCTTCCAAGAGCGAGTCTGGCCTAAGCCACATGGGCAGCCACTACATGTGAAAGAGAGATGGGGCTCTTGACATTCCAGGTGGTCTCTGCCCACTACGTGGGGGCTGCCGAGCCACAGGTGGACCTCCTGAGCTGCTGTGCTGTCCTCCCGGGGTGTCTGGCCCCCACTCAGGGCTTGCCTGTGTGGTGCTGGGGTCACGGGGCTGAGTTGGCTCCACAGCCTGTTCTGCAGGTGAGCCGCCCGCCCCCGCACCCGGAGCTTCGTGTAGCAGGAGAAGCGCGTTCTCGGAAAGCAGCCTGTCCCACAGTCTGAATCAGAGCGTGTCCTCACACTGCACAAGCCCGTTCTTCCTATAACAGAAGGACCCCAGGGAGCGCCGAGAGACCTGTGCCCAGGTCTTGCGTTCAAGAATTTGGAGCCCCATGTCCCCGTGCCCTGCAGCTTCCTTGTGTGACCAAGCTCTGAACACTTCACCCCCTCTGGCCTTGCTGCTGTTCACAATGAATGTGACAGCCAGCTGCCCAGAGCGTTGGCCCAATGGTTCTGGGTCTGGAGCCTGGGGCCGGGGCCCAGAGGTCTCACGTTGGGGTTCTGGCGTCTCATGTTGGTGTCTGGGGTCAGGAATCAGGGGTTGGGACCCTGGGGTCGGGGTCTGGGATCGAGAGTTGGGTGTTAGGTGTCTGGTGTTGGGGGCCAGGGGTCAGGAATCAGGAGTCTGGCCTCTATTCTTGACCTAGATGCCGGGGTTCATTTGACGTAGTCTTCCAGCTCCCTCTTCCTCCGCATTGTTCCGTGTTTACATCTCATTTTGTCTTCTTTTCCCCTCATTTTGACATACCCTGGATTGCCTTGTTAGATTTTTTAGACTGGTAAAGGTTTAGAACCTGAAAGATTCACCTGATTATTTTCTTTTTGATATAAATTTTCTTTTAGAGCAGATTTTTTTCCCCTTGGACTTTGCCTCTTCATGTGCTCCTTTCATAAGTTTACTGTGGGTGTAGAATTTTTACATTTTGTTTGAGTGTAACTGAAAAATCCCATCCTGATGTGAATAAGCCCATACTTTTGGGCACTTTTCAAGAGCTCACAATAAGAGCTCTTTCTTTAGATGAAGACTTACAGTTTAAAAGATGACCTCAATATGAAAAGAGTGATTTAAAAATCTTTCAATGCCTTTTTTTTTTTTTTTTAATTCTCGAAAACCAGGATAAATCCTCGGACAGAATTCTTCGATGGGAAAATTACCATCTAATTTGGCAACAGGAAGAAAGTCCCACACTGACGGAGCCTCAGAGGGAGCCAGGTCTCCTTTCTAACTCCCCAGGGGTCTGCCTCCAGGCTCCTGGGGTGGCCGTGACCTCTTCCGTCTGATCTGTGCCCATCGGAGCCCCACCTTCCTCTGCAGTGCGTGCTGGAGAGCGGTGCCACCAGGAGATGTAGTTCAGACAGGGGGTCCGGTCAGGGAGGGGGCGTGACGGGAATTCTGTTTTGCCCGCTTTGAGTTTGAGGAGACTGCGGACCTCCAGTGAGCGGTCTGCGTGGACAGAGAGGATGTGAGGTATATCCTCACCGGTGGGTGCTGCTGTCCGAGAGGTGATGAGGTCACGAGGTGGGCAAGGTCGCGGGGGATATAGACCCCATGTTCTCCCCGTGGGTCGTCCTCTGCTGCCATCATCAGCTCAGCCGCCTCTGTGCAGTCACCCCTGTGTTGCTCATATGTTCTCTCGCTCCAGACCTGTGGGGCTCCAGGCCGGATACCTGCCCCAAGGCGGTTCAGACCCTGTCCTTGCTCCCCAGGCGGCCATGTGGAGGGGCTGAGGTTAGGCCCTCGTACCCTAACCCAAATCCCACCCACAGTGCAGGGAGAGGCCACTTCACAGGAACACACAGAAGCTTCTTGGAGGAGGAACCAGCTGTGCATGGATGGGGGGAAGCCATGGCAGGGGAGGGGAGGACAGGAGAGCGAGTCACGTCAAGACTGGGGTTCGAGCACTACATGGCACATCCCCGCTGTGTCCCCAGGTTTCCTCCCTGCTCTGTCACTCAGCTGGCAAGCCACGGAGCTGGTGACCTGCCCTTCGGCTTCTGCTCTCTATGTGACAACATTGTTAGAAAACAGAGGAGGCGGGGCTCTCGAGTTCAGAGTGCCTGCAGACCCCCGGGGGGCTTGTTCAAAAGAGAGGTTTCTACTCACACCCCTCCTCACTGCTCAGGGCTGTGCCGGGATCTGGAGTCGCACCTAGGTGAATCTGATGCCAGGGTCCCCGTTCTTGCTATTGGTTACTATGGTGATAAGATGGGGTTACAATGGCCCGGTTGCCTGGTAGAGGTGGGGTGGGGGTCAGCAGGGCTCTGCCTGGGCCCCACGTCTATTCCCTCAGGAGCCAGAGGCCGAAAGGCTCAGAGTATGTGTGTCCAAGTCTCAGCCTGTCTGTGCCCCAGCACAGCGAAGACTCAACTTCTTATTCTTGTTTGTCCCCCAGCAATGTTTTCAGCCTGATTCCTGGATGGGGGCAAAGAAGAGCATCTCAAAGGTAACGGCAGAGTCTTTGGAGTCAGGGTGGTTCCTTCTAGAAAGATCTAGAACCCAAGTAGAAATACATGTATGTATCCAACTCCAGGTAATTATAGCCAAAGAGATCCTCGGTTCCCAGGGTGACTCCGAGCTCCTCCCTCTTGTGATTTCTCGAATCTTGACAAAGGACAAGGCAGAGCTCTGACCTCTGTTGGAGTGGATGTGGTCAAAGAGTTAACACGCGGCCCAGCGGGCTGCACGGGGATCCCAGAGGGATGGCACGCATGCTGGTTCCGGCCTCCCTTCAGCTGCTTCAGTGGGGCCAACTGGGGATGAGGAACCCTCTGACCCCACAAGGGCGCAGGCAAGGGAAGCCCCACTGTCCTCTCAGAGCTAATTTCTTCTGGCTGGCTGCCAGCAGGTGAGGCGAGCGCCCCCAGCCAGCACCGCGAGTGAGCCGGCAGGGCTGGGCCCGAGAGCCAAGTCCCGACCCCAGCTCTCCTCCCTCTGTCCTACTGGTTGGATGGACAGGTGGCTCTTGGGGCCGAGCTGCCATGACTGCTCTCTTCAGCAGAGGCGAGGTCCCCCAACTGCAGGGCCAAGGGAGAGCCCACCGCTGAGGTGATGATAGCTTTCTGTCCCTCCTCTCCACTCACTGAGATGGGCCTTCCTTGGCCTTCCAGACGGAGGACGGCTTCCCCACACCTTCTCCGGGAGCCTGCCTCCCCGTCGCCCTTCACAGGGCCTGGCTGGGGTCAGCAGGGATGGGGGCAGGGACATACTCCTCCCCTTCACCTGGGGCGCCTCCCCTTGAGGAACTGTGTTAGCGGTCGCTACTATTCATGAAGTAAGTGACTCAGAGGGCACCTTTCCTCTCTTCAGCCAAGATGACCACCCTGTGGTCCCACAGCAGAAGTTTGAGGCAAAGCTGTCCAGGTGAGGGGCGGGGAGCTGGGATTGCAGGTTTGGGAGGGCCTGGGGGATGTTGCCGGGCTGCTGGGTATTCCAGGGCACCCCCGGGCACCCCAGCTTCTGCCCTCTGGTCTCCGTACCTCCTCCCTGCAGGGAGGGGCTCTCCCCAGGCTGCTGTCCCCCTCTGGTGGGAAGGCCCCTTGGGTGGAGCTGTGCCCCAGCTCCCACACATGGCCAGCGTGTCCAGGGTCCCTCTGTCCTGTGGCAGACTCCTGCTCTACTTGCCTGGCCACACGGCCAAAGCTTTGTCTTACATGGGGAGCTTTTCTCCGCAGGGGCCACGCGTGGGGACCCCTGGAGGAGTCCTGCCTGTCTGGCTCAGCAGCATTTCTCCCAGGACCTGGCCCTGGACTCTGAACACTGTTTTCCCTCAGCGAAAGTGACTGCCACCGAGACACCTGCAGAGTCCCTGAGGTACCCAGGTACCCAGGTACGGGGGACACTTCTTTCGCCTGTTTCTGTGCCTCTTTCCAAGCAAGGGAACAGGTGCCTCCCTCCTCCCCTTCCTCGTCCCTCTGCCCCTCCCAAGGCTGGTTCACAGGGAAGGAAGGACAGGGACCCTGGGATAGGAGGAGAATGAGGGTCAAAGAAAAACAGGGGAAGACGTTCGATGGTGGGAGTCACAGAAGTCTCTTCTTGACCTCATGCTTTGTGGCCGCCCCAGCTCAGGTGTGGCATCTGTGGGGGACTCAGCTGAGGGGAAAACTGGACGGTGTGGTCATCGTGGTCTGGGGGACAAAGGAGGCTGCCGGTGGGTGGGTGGGGGTAAGGCGATGAGGTAGATGCCAGCACAGTGTAGGGGTGGATGGGGTGGGAGTGGGCCAGCCCTCATTCTCCCAGCCCGCAGATAAGAGCAGGACCCAGGACTCAGTCACAGTGAGATGGGCCCATGTGAGAACTGAGAGCGCACAGGGAGAGAAGGAGGAGATGTGGGCGTCTAGAACCTCAGCAGTCCTCACAGACCACGAGGGGTGACCCCTTCCTTTGCTGGGGCTTTAGCCTCATCAGTGTATCACTGGGAAGCCTGCAGCATCCTTATGGCTGGGTGGGCAGGCGCCGTGGAGGTGTGGGTGTGAACAAGGCAGATGGAGGAGGGGAGGAAGGGAGGAGGGAGAGAGGGAAGAAGGGAGGAGGAAGGGGGTAGGAGGAAGAAGGGCAGATTGGAAGGAAGGGGGTAGGAAGGGAGGCATAAATGGGGGAGGGAAGGAGGGGGGCAGGACTGCAGGAGGCAGGTGAGGGCCTGTGGCTGGATGCTGGCTCCCAGCAGAGCTTGCCAGCTGGACAGGGAGGACAGCACCTTGCAGCTGTGTTGAAGAGGGGCGCATGCCCCGGGGAACCCAGGAAGCCCTCCTGTGGGGCCAGGGGCGCATGTCACCAGGTGTCGCTCTTTTCCAGGTTGAGGTGCTCTTGGGGTGCAGGGAGTCAGGGGTGGCTTGGGATGCAGGTGAACTCAGTGGGACTTGCAGGGGCCGCTAGGCACATCCCTGCTGGAATTAGCGGCCCCACACCTGAGAGTCACCTGCCCCAGAGCTCAGGGCGTGGGACTTTGAGGGTCGGGCAGCCTCCACTGACCGCCCACAGGGGCCAGCCACTGGGCTGGGAGCTGAGCACCCCAGTCCCTCAGCAGCTGCTCTGTCGCCCTGACCCTGTCCCAGACACGCCACCCGAGGCTTCGTGTCCTAGTTGGCCGCAGCGGGTTTACCAGGGGGCCGAGCTGGATCCGAGCCCTCCAGGACTTCAAGGGTGACTGGTTTGCTCTGCAAACCTGCTTGTGTCTCACGAAGCATATCTTCACCTTCACGTGCCGCCGCTCAGGCAGCTTTGCCCTCTGACGCCGGCGGACCGTCCTTGTTCCTTTGGTGGGCAGCCTGCTCTCCTGCCCGGGTGCTCTGCCCGGCTCGGGCTGCTTCACAGAGGCCCACGCAGCACAGAGGCCCACGCAGCACTGTGACAAACAACACCGCGGCACGAGAATTCTAACCATGCGGCCAAGTTGCGGAAGTGTCCCGGGAACGTGTGCATGTCCCCCACTGACATCCCCCCCGATGTTCTTTCCTCTCTCTCCCTCATTCTCCCTAGTGTTACTGGCATATAACGGACAGGTCACTTCGTGTACGTGTAGAGGGAACGACACAGTGATTTGACGGGCGTGGGTACAGCGCGTTAGCTGCCGTCGCCACTGTATGTCTCGTTCCCAGAACTTACCGTCTTCCGTCTGGAAGATGCTACCATGCAGCCCCTCCACCACATCCCAGTCCTGCCATCCTGCCTCTGGTTAGCTGCTCATCTGTTCTCTGTTGCCATGGGTCAGGTTGTCTTAGGTTCCACGTGCGGGTGTGATCGTACCATGTTCCTCTGTCTCTGTCTGACCCACGCCATAGAGCCTAGTGGCCTCAGGTTTCAAGTGTGTTCTACAAACGGCAGGGCTGCTCTCTTTTTCGTGATGGAGTGACGCATGTCTCACGCCTTGTGTGTCCAGTCAGCTGCGGATGGATGCTTCGGTCGTTTCAGTGTCTTGGCTCTTGTAAACAACACTGCAGCGCACGTGGAGAGATGTCGTCGCTTCGAGATATGGCATTAATCTTCTGTCCCGTGCTTGGGAGTGGGGTTACTGAAGTCCCCAATCAATATGGTATTGCTGCTTATTTCTTTTTGAGTTTTGTGAGTATTTGCTTTATGGGTTTGGGCGTGCCGATGTTGGGTGCATAAGTGTTTACAGTTGTCATTTCTTCTTCAGGGATGGAGCGCTTATCGTCATATAACATTCTTTGTCTTGTTTGATCATTTTTAGTTCAAATCCCACGTTGATGTCAGTATAACTATCCCCCTGTTTTGGGGCCACTGTTTGCTTGAAATTCCTTTCACTTTTTCTTTGCTCTTGCTCTGTGTCTCTAAAGCTAGAGTGAGTCTCTCCCAGAGAGACTCCCAGAATATCATTGGATCTTTTGGAAAAAAGCAATGTATCCTTTCACCACTCAGTGTCTCTCAATTGCAGAATCCTCTTACATTTAAAAACCTTTAATTATTGAGAGGGAAGGACTTACTTTCTCCGTTTTGCTCAGTGTTTTCTCCTTGTGGACCTTTGTTGCTCACCTCTCTTTAGCTTTGACGCCTTTATCATAATCTTTTGTGGGTCTGTGACCGGCGTTGCTGCTGCGGTTGTCGGGTTACATAAAATATCTTCTCCTAATAACCAGCTGATAACGACCTGACTTCAATAGCCTCCATAAGGTCTCTTTTTCATCCTCTCTCCCTCGATGTTCCATGATTGATGCTCCAATTTGTGCATGTTTAAATATTGTGTTTTCATGAACAAATTATTGTGGTTATGATTCGTTTTTATGTTTGTTTTTTAACTTTCGAGCTAGGGCTGCAAGTGCCGTACGCACTGCCGTGACACTCGTGCGTCTGACTTTGACTGAAGCTCACTGTAACCAGCGAGTCGTCTACATGCATCAGTGCACTCACAGGAGGTCATGGAACCCGTTTCTTTCTGCTGGAAGAGTGGGATGCCCTGGGACATTTCTTGTAAGGCATGCCCGGGGCTGACGGACCCCCAGCTTTTGTTTGGGAAAGGCTTTATCTCTCTTTTTCTGAAAAGCGGCTTTGCTGGGGTAGGGTTCTTTCAATACTTTTACTTTTGTTTTTGTTTTTTGGAGAAGGAGAGAGCATAGGAGTGGAAAGGTGGGGCAGAGGGAGAGAATCTTAAGCAGGCTCCTGATGAAGGGCTTGATCCCACAACCCTGAGATCACGACCTGAGTTGAATTCAAGAGTCAGACACCCAACCGACTAAGCCACCCAGGTGCCCCAGTATACTGAATACATCCTCTCACTCTCCCCTGGCCTGCAACGTTTTGTTGAGAAATCTTCCCATAGTCTTAAGAGAGGATTTACCTTATATGTGATGACTTGTTTTTCTCTTGTTACTTTGAACATTTTCTCCTTGACTTTGACTTTTTTAAGTTTATTCATTTTTTTTAGTAATGGCTATACCCGATGTGGGGCTCAAACTCATGACCCCAAGGTCAAGAGTCTCATGGTCTTCCGACTGAGCCAGCCAGGCGCCCTCCTTGTCTTTGACTTTTGGCAATTTAATTCTAATGTATCTCTCTGTAATTCTTTTCAGATTCAGATTATTTGGGGTCCTTTGAGCCTCATGAATCTGGATGTCCCTGGCTCATTTGGGAAGTTTTCAGCCATTATTGCTTTAAATGTATTTTCTGTCCCTTTCTTATTCCCTTTCTTCCCTTTTGGGATTCCCATATTGCATACACTATTTCTTTTCATGATTTACCATAAATCTGTAAGCTTCACGATTAACATTTTATTATGCTGGCATGATCGCTCATCTGCCCACCTGTCATCCTTCTGTCCATCTGTCAGTTCTTACTGCTTTTGATATACACGAAGGTAAATCTGGGACATCAGCAGTGATCATCTACTAGAATTCAAGATGTGTTTATGGCTTTCCTTCTTTCCAAGTAAAATGTATACACAAACGTTTGCTGAGTCTTGGCAAATGCATATAGTTGTGTAACCAGAATCTTTTTCTACCCATATGACATTCCCACCACCCCCCATAAAGTTCCCTCGTGCCCCTTGCAAGCCAATGCGTCCCCCTCATTCCTCCTCCACATAAGTGTTTTGACTGTTTTCCCACTCTTTAAGATGATTTTTGCCTACTGGAATTGTAAAGTGCATACTGTTTTGTGTTGTCTTTTCTCACTCAGGATCATCACGTGGGGATTTACTGTGATTTTGCATGAATCAGCAGCTCTGTTTTGTTGCTTAGCATTCTATCACGTGGGTGTACTGTAGTTGGGTAACCCATTTTCCTTTTGCCAGACACCCCGTTTCCAGATTTTGGATATTATGAGTAAATATGGATGGTTGGACAGATCTTTTGTGGATGTACATTATATTTTTCCTTGATTGAACATCCAGGAGTGGAATTGCTCAGTCCTAGGTCAAAATCACGTATAGTTTTGTAAAATATTCCCAATATTTTCGTGTATTGGTCATATGATTTTCCATCCTCATCTGCCATATAGGGAGGTTCTGACCACTCCGCATGCGCCACAGAATTTTGTGATGTGAGTCACCTGTAAACATTTATACGTGGGTCTTTGTTCTGACATATGAGTGGATCTCTGGAGTGGAGTCCTGGAAGTGAAATTGGGGAGAGAATAGACACATTTAAAGCTTTGGTATATTGGTGGCTCTCAGTCAGTAGGGCGTTCATCTCTTGATTTCGGATCGGGTCATAATCTAGGGTTGTGGGATCAAGCCCCATATTGGGCTCTGTGCTCAGCAGGGAGTCTGCTCCTCCCACCCCCAAGAACCCTTTCTCAGTAAACAAATAAATAAGGGGTAGAGAAGATGGCAGGGAAGTAGGAGGAGGCGCCCTTTCAACCTGTACCCTAAAGTGAGCTGATTACCTACCAAAGAACTCCTATCACCCATGAAATCAGCCTGAGATCAGAATTATACACGTCTGAATCTCTACAGGAGCAGAAGACACCAGTGGCAGGTAAAGCAGAGTGGGAACATCGGACTGATATCGGAAGATAAACAAAAGGGGGAGGGAGCCACCAGAGGTGACCGATTGGAAAGTAATACCCCAATACAAGAGTGCCCTGCGACTGGGGACCAGCATTAACTTGGAGTCTGGTAGAAAGCACTCAAAAAAAAAAGAGCAAAGGATCATGGGGGGTAATAGTGGGAATTGGGGTGATTAGGGACAGGGACATAAGTCCCTGGACCCAGGACAGCCTCCCCTGGCCCAGAACCAGAGAGAGTGCAGTGGAGAAATCAGGTCTTGGTCCCTGAGCCACCAGCACCCGTGAGCTGCCAGTGTGCCCAAGAATGCATGGGGTCCGGCTCCCCTGAGGTGCTGGGAGCCTGGCCAGACAGCAATCCTGAAACGCGCGCCTCCCACACCCTCCCCTGGGAGAGGTGCTCACAGGTGCTAGCCTGGAGCTCTGGCATCCGGAAAAACCAGACATTCCCAGCCCAGGACAGCGGGACAATCTCAGTGTGCGATCTCTGCTTGGAACCTCTCTGGCGGTCTGGAGCTGCCTAGACAGCCGCCGCTGCCCCGGTATTGGGTACAATGAGGAGCTCCTGCATCCCCAGGGACAGTGACTCAGAGCCGACTCTGCCAGCAGCTCTGCAGAACATTCTCTGAGAGGGAGGTCTGGGTGCAGTTTGCTCTCCTCTAAAACTCCAAAAACCATCAAAAGCTGTCAAGGCAAGAGAAAAGAGATGAAAGAACATAAGAACCCCAGAGAAGAAAAGCCTGAAGAAAACAGTTTCCTCAGAGCCCACCCCCTTCAGGGGAGCGGGAGGACCTAACTCAGGGAACATCATTGTCTGAAAACCCACGTGGCAGGCCCCTCCCCCAGAAAACCAACCAGGAAGGAAGGAAAAAAAAAAAAAAGAAGAAGACTACAACAGAACAATCAACACTACTTGATAAATACAACTTCTATTTTTAACTCTTTGCCAATATTCTGCTTCTTTTTTTTAATACATACAGATAATTTTTTAACCTATTTACCATCACACTGAGATGTCCAGTACATCAAATTCCTTAATAACCTTCTAACCTGAACTTTTTGATACATACACCCGTGTTTTTATTTGCTTTTCTATTCTTTTTTAATTTTAACTTAGTTTAGTCTAGTTTATTCTTTTTTAATTTTTATTTTCTACTATACATATAGAGTTAAACTTCAAGGTAATCCCCTTTCCCCAATCAATGCTACCCCTATAGGCAAACCAGTTTCTAATCCCCCTGGAACTTAGGAAAGATGAGTCACTTAACAAAACCATCAAGATACATCCAGGAAGAATCAAAATAACCTTCCTTGCCCACACTGAGAATTTAAAACCACTCTCCTAATTTTTCCTTCTGCCAGTGTTTCTGTGAATTTGTGTTTGTCCTGATAGAATATAAATCTTATACTTGGGGTTCTTTCTGATGAGGGTATTCCCTTTTTTTTTGCTTACATATATATATTTTTTCTCTTCTCATATACATTTATCAGTCTTTTCGTTTGTCTGTTTTTGTTTGTATACCTCATAAATTACCTTGGGGCCCATTTGGGCTGAGCCTTCCCTTTTATCTTCCCTTTTTTCCCTGTATCTCTCTCTCTCTTTTTTTTTCCTTTTTCCTTTTCCTTTTTTTTTCTTCCTTCTTCTCTATTTCTTTTTCTTTTCTTTTTTCTCTTATTTGGGTGGGGTACCCTGATTGCACAGAAGTGTTCCAGGGTGCACCTTGACTGCACCACAGTCGATACATCCAGCTGCATCCTTTCAGTCATCTCTTCCCAAAATGACTAGGAGGATGAATGCCCAAGAGAGGAAAAATACAGAGGATGGACCTTCTGCAACAGAGCTAATGGCAATCGACATAGACAATATGTCGGAAAAGGTATTCAGGCTAACAATTATCCAGGCAATAGCTAGGTTGGAGAAAGCCATGGATGACCAAACAGAATTGATTAGGACAGAACTGAAAGCCAACAGGGATGATGTTCACAATGCTCTCAATGAGTTCCAATCTAATCTAAATTCTCTAAAAGTTAGGGTAACTGAGACAGAAGATAGAATTAGTGATCTGGAGGACAAACAGATAGAGAGAAAGGATCAGGAGGAAGCCTGGGACAAACAGCTCAGAAGCCACAAAAACAGAATCAGGGAACTAAATGATGCCATGAAACGCTCCAACGTCAGAATTATTGGAATCCCTGAAGGGGAGGAAAAAGAAAGAAGTCTAGGAGATATAGTGGAAGAAGTTGTCTATGAAAATTTTCCCAATCTCACAAATGGAAACAACATTCATGTACTAGAGGCAGAGAGATTTCCCCCCAAGATTTTAGATTCTCGAAAGTCCTCGTGACACCTTATAGTTAAAATGAGGAATTATGTTTCAAGACAGACCCTCTTAAAATTAGGACAAAGAAGCGCCTTACATACAGAGGAAAGCCCATTAGAATAATTTCAGACCTGTCCACAGAGACCTGGCAAGCCAGGATGGGCTGGCAAAATATATTCAGAGTACTAAATGAGAACATGCAGCCAAGAATACTCTATCCAGCAAGATTGATGTTTAAAATGGATGGAGAGATAAAGAGTTTCCAAGACCGGCAAGGCTTAAATGACTATGCAACCACCAAGCCAACAGTGCAGGAAATATTAAGGGGGTCCTATAAAAGAGAAAAAATCCGAAGAATATCATTGAACAGAAATATAGAAACAATCTACAGACAGAAAGACTTCAAAGCTAACACGATGTCAATAAAAACCTATCTCTCAATAATCACTCTCAATGTGAATGGCCTAAATGTGCCCATAAAACAACATGGGGTTGCAGATTGGCTAAAACGACAGGACTCATCCATATGTTGTCTACAAGAGACCCATTTTGAACCTAAGGATACACCCAGACTTAACGTGAAGGGATGGAGAAGCACTTTTCATGCCAGTGGGCCTCAAAAGAAGGCTGGGGTAGCGATTCTCATATCAGATAAATTAGATTTTAAACTAAAGACCATAGTCAGAGATACAGAAGGACACTACATAATTCTTAAAGGGACTATCCACCAAGATGACCTAACAATTGTAAATATCTATGCCCCCAATATGGGAGCACCGAATTACATAAGAAAACTATTAATCAAGATAAAGAGTCATATTGATATGAATACAGTTATAGTAGGAGACCTTAATACTCCTCTCTCAGTAATACACAGATCATCGAAGCAGAAGATTAATAAAGAAATAAGAGCATTGAATGAAACATTGGACCAGGTGGACCTCATAGTATACAGAACACTCCACCCTAAAACAACAGAATACTCATTCTTCTCAAGTGCACATGGAACCTTCTCCAGAATAGACCACACACTGGGTCACAAAGCAGGACTCAACCGATACCAAAAGACTGACATTATTTCCTGCATATTCTCCGATCACAATGCTTTGAAACTGGAACTCAATCACAGGAAAAGTTCAGAAGGAACTCAAACACCTGGAAGCTAAAGACCACCTTGCTTAAGAATGCTTGGATCAACCAGGTGATCAAAGATGAACTTAAACAATTCATGGCAACCAATGAGAATGAAGACACTTTGGACCTAAACCTATGGGATACAGCAAAGGCTGTTCTAAGGGGGAAATACATAGCCATCCAAGCCTCCCTCAAAAAAATTGAAAAATCCAGAATACACCAGCTGTCTCTACACCTTAAAGAACTCAAGAATCAACAACAAATTAAACCAACTCCACAAGCAAGAAGGGAAATAATCAAGATTAGAGCAGAGATCAATGAGGTAGAAACGAGAGATACACTAGAACATATCAATGAAACTAGAAGCTGGTTTTTTAAAAGAATCAATAAGATCGATAAACCATTGGCCACACTAATCCAAAAGAAAAGAGAGAAAGCCCGAATTAATACAATTATGAATGAAAAGGGAGAGATCACAACTAACACCAAGGAAATAGAAACAATCATCAGAAATTATTACCAACAGTTATATGCCAATAAACTAAGCAACCTAGATGAAATAGTTGCATTCCCGGAAAACTGTAAATTCCCAAAATTGAACGAGGAAGAAATTGACAACCTGAATAGACCTATATCTAGTAATGAGACTGAAGCAGTGATCAAAACCTCCCAAAAATCAAGAGCCCAGGATCTGACGGATTCCCTGGGAATTCTACCAAACTTTCAAAGAAGAAATAACAGCAATTCTTCTAAAGCTGTTCCAAAAAATTGAAGCAGAAGGAAAACTTCCAGACTCTTTTTATGAAGCCAGCATTACCCTGATCCCCAAACCAGGCAAAGACCCTACCAAAAAGGAGAATTTCAGACCCATATCACTGATGAATATGGATGCAAAGATTCTCAACAAGATTCTAGCAAACAGGATCCAGCAACACATTAAAAAGATTATCCACCATGAGCAGGTGGGATTGATCCCTGGGTTACAAGGTTGGTTCAACATTCACATATCAATCAGTGTGATAGAACAAATCAATAAGAGAAGAGAGAAGAACCACATGGTCCTCTCAATTGATGCAGAAAAAGCATTTGACAAAATCCAGCATCCGTTCCTGATGAAAACGCTTCAAAGTATAGGGATAGAGGGAACATTCCTGAACTTCATAAAATCTATCTATGGAAGACCCACAGCAAATAACATCCTCAATGGGAAAAAATTTGCAGCCTTCCCATTGAGATCGGGAACTCGACAAGGATGCCCACTCTCACCACTCTTGTTCAACATAGTATTAGAAGTCCTAGCAACGGCAATCAGAAAACAAAGAGAAATAAAAGGTATCCAAATTGACAGTGAAGAAGTCAAACTCTCTCTCTTCGCAGATGACATGATTCTTTATATGGAAAACCCCACAGACTCCATCCCCAAACTACTAGAACTCATACAGCAATTCAGTAACGTGGCAGGATACAAAGTCAATGGACAGAAATCAGTGGTTTTCTTATACACTAACAATGAATATATAGAAAGGGAAATTAGAGAATCGATTCCATTTACTATAGCACCAAGAAACATAAGATACCTGGGAATAAACCTAACCAGAGAGGTAAAGGACCTGTACTCGAGGAACTACAGAACACTCATGAAAGACATTGAAGAAGACACAAAAAGATGGAAGACCGTTCCATGCTCTTGGATTGGAAGAATAAACATTGTTAAAATGTCTATAGTGCCTAGAGCAATCTTTACTTTTAATGCCATTCCGATCAAAATTCCATCGGTATTTTTCAAAGAGCTGGAGCAAATAATCCTAAAATTTGTATGGAATCAGAAGAGACCCCGAATTGCTAAGGAAATGTTGAAAAACAAAAACAAACCTGGCGGCATCACGTTACCCGATTTCAAGCTTTACTACAAAGCTGTGATCACCAAGACAGCGTGTTACTGGCCTAAAAACAGACACATTGATCAGTGGAACAGAGTGGAGAGCCCAGATATGGACCCTCAACTCTATGGTCAAATAATCTTTGACAAAACAGGAAAAAATATACAATGGAAAAAAGACAGTCTTCTCAATAAATGGTGCTGGGAAAACTGGACAGCGATATGTAGATGAATGAAACTCGACCATTCTCTTACACCGTACACAAAGATAAACTCGAAATGGATAAAAGACCTCAACATGAGACAGGAATCCATCAGAATCCTAGAAGAGAACATAGGAAGTAACCTCTTCGGTATCAGTCACAGCAACTTCTTTCAAGATATGTCTCCAAAGGCAAAGGAAACAAAAAAAAAAAAAAAAAAAAAAAAAAAGAAGAACTTTTGGGACTTCATCAAGATCAAAAGCTTCTGCACAGCAAAGGAAATAGTCAACAAAACAAAAAGGCAACCCACGGAATGGGAGAAGATATTTGCAAATGACAGTACAGACAAAAGTTGATATCCAGGATCTATAAAGAACTCCTCAAACTCAACACACACAAAACAGATAATCATATCAAAAAATGGGCAGAAGGGGCACCTGGGTGGCTCAGTGGTTTAGGCCACTGCCTTCGGCTCAGGTCATGATCTCAGGGTCCTGGGATCGAGTCCCACATCAGGCTCTCTGCTCGGCGGGGAGCCTGCTTCCCTCTCACTCTCTCTGCTTGCCTCTCTGCCTACTTGTGATCTCTCTCTGTCAAATAAATAAATAAAATCTTTAAAAAAAATGGGCAGAAGATATGAACAGACGCTTCTCCAATGAAGACATACAAATGGCTATCAGACACATGAAAAAATGTTCATCATCACTAGCCATCAGGAGATTGAAATTAAAACTACATTGAGATACCACCTGACACCAGTTAGAATGCCCAAAATTAGCAAGACGAGAAACAATGTGTGTGGGAGAGGATGTGGAGAAGGGGGAACCCTCTTCCACTGTTGGTGGGAATGCAAGTTAGTGCAGCCACTTTGGAGAACAGTGTGGAGATTCCTCAAGAAATTAATAGAGCTTCCCTATGACCCTGCAATTGCACTGCTGGGTATTTACCCCAAAGATACAGATGTAGTGAAAAGAAGAGCCATCTGTACCCCAATGTTTATAGCAGCAATGGCCACGGTCGCCAAACTGTGGAAAGAACCAAGATTCCCTTCAACGGACGAATGGATAAGGAAGATGTGGTTCATATACATAATGGAGTATTATGCCTCCATCAGAAAGGATGAATACCCAACTTTTGTAGCAACATGGACGGGACTGGAAGTGATTATGCTGAGCGAAATAAGTCAAGCAGAGAGAATCAAGTATCCTATGGTCTCTCTTATTTGTGGAGCATAACAAAGAACACGGTGGACATGGGGAGATGGAGAGGAGGGGGAGTTGAGGGAAACTGGAAGGGGAGATGAACCATGAGATACTATGGACTCTGAAAAACAACCAGAGGATTTTGAAGGGGCAGGGGCCTGGGAGGTTGAGGAACCAGGTGGTGAGTAATAGGGAGGGCACATACTGCATGGAGCACTGGGTGTGGTGCAAAAACAATGAACACTGTTTCGCTGAAAATAAACACAAAAAAAAAAGTAAATAAAAAAATTATACAAGTTATGCCTCAATGAATTGGTTTAGTTCTTCATTTTTGTCATTTCAAGATATTTCTTGTTTCCTATCTATTTCAGTCTTAATCTTATTTTCTCTTATTCCCTGCAACAGTACAACTTTAATCAATACTGTAGAGAATACACACATCACTTCCAGATCCTCTCAGTGAAATCTCATCCATGTCCCGCCCCAATACCAAAGTTGCCCTATGTGGTTTTGCTTACAAAGGTCAACCTCCTCTTTATTTTCTCCCCTGTAAATTGCTTTGTAAATGTATATATTCAGTTTATTCCTTCATCATAATGAGAAAAGTCCTCGAAATAATGTAACTTATACATAATTTGCATATTACCATTTTGAATTGATCTTAATATCATTTCATAAGCATTATTAATATTACAGATATTCTTTTTCCTAGGTTTCCAATGGTCCTATTCAATTGCACATAAGACTTGAAAAACCTCTCACTTTATTGATTCACATATTTACAGAATAAAGTGATTTTTCACATATAGGATCATTATCATAAAGATTAGAAGTGGATTCCATGTGATGAGAAGTAATTCAGTTAAAACTATATATGATCCATTGGCAAATCTAGAAGTGTGTTCTCTAGATACCAGACAATGTAGAATTTTATTCAGAAGCAAACGAATCTCAAAAAAAGTTCATTCAGAGCACTAAATAAGTCTGGTCACTATTTTGTCTGATTATTGCATAGTTGCAACAAGAATGCACATTTAACAGAAATTTTTATCATTTTCCTAAAATTTTATAAGAGATCTCAGACTAAACTTTAATAAGCATTTAAATGTAAAAAACAAAAATCACCAATTTTCATATAAATTTGGGTTGCTTCTTCTCTTTTCAAGAACTCTGTCATACTTTTTTGTGAACTTTACCAAAATAAACTTGTTTACCCACTTATAGGGGAAAAGTTCTCTAAAAGACCTAGCAGACATTTTCCCACAGGTCTACAATGAACCTATTGGCTGCACAAAGCCTACCTTGGGTCTTTGAAAAATTGTTCATACTTGTATCTGCATGCCCATAGATAATAATTATTTTTGCATTGCTATCCATTATCTAGATTTTATGGTATTATGAAATGACTTCCCTAGAATGTATCAGGTTGCCAAGAGGACAATCCTCTCGAGTCCAGGCAAGCATGGTTCCCTACAGTATCTCTGCAATGAGTCATACATGAAATTTTTCATGCCTACTAATGTTTCCACAACAGTTTCTATTAAAGAGGACAAAAAAATTGCAGAGTTCAGAATGCTTTCATGACTTAGGAATTAAGGCTCATTTAAACTAGTTAACCAATGTGTATTTTTTGTTTTTTTAGATGGTTATAAAGCTTGTGATCCTAAGGATTTTATTGTACACAGATCTAAAATGTATAGTATTCATATGTGCATATATCCGTGTGTTTCTGTATATACATCTTTATGAAATATCACATCAGAGAATGAGTACTAATAAATAGGTAAGTAGGTAAAGAGATATGGAGAGATATCTGATTTATCAGTATATACTTTGTCTTTAGATTCAGACTGAAGAGAAGTTTATTTTGCTTTATTGTAAAACATGCTGCAGATTTTAGGAGCCAATGTTAGATCTAATGCTAGCTGTCACTATAAATGTAAACTTGGATTAATGAATTCAACTCTTTGAGATTTTGACTCATCAGGAGAGCAGATCAGAATCATGAGATATGATCTCACACTTCTTGGAATGATTGTTATCAATAATGGAATACAATGGTATCTGTTGGAGAGAATGGGGAGAAAAAACAACACTTGATGGGAATATAAATTAGTATAGCCATTATGGAAAATAGTAAAGTTTTTCAAACATTTAAAAGTAAAACTATCATAAGTTCCAACTTCCCACTTCTGGATGTCTACAGAAAGGAAATAAAATGATATGAAATAAAATTTGAAGCTATACTTTACTCTTGTAATCATTATTGCAGTGTGACTCACAATAGATAAAATGTGGAAATTAATTTTTTAAAAATATTTTATATATTTATTTGACAGAGAGAGATCACAAGCAGGCAGAGAGGCAGGCAGAGAGAGAGGAGGAAGCAGGCTCCCTGCCAAGCAGAGAGCCCGATGTGGGACTCGATCCCAGGACCCTGAAGATCATGACCTGAGCCGAAGGCAGTGGCTTAACCCACTGAGCCACCCAGGCGCCCTGTGGAAATTAATTTGACATATTCATTGACGAATGGAAAAATGAAATAAAAGTAACATGGATGAACCTGGAGGGCATTGAGAGAAGTGAAATAAGCCAGACATAGAAAGACAAACACTTTATAATTACAATTGTAAATGGAATCTAGTAGTCAATCTTTAGAAGAGTAGAATGGCAATTGTCAGTGACTAAAGGCAGGGAAAATTGGGAAGATGTGGGTCAAATGCTAAGTTTCCAGTATACATGTTGAATAAGTTATATTTACAGCAATTTATATATAGTTAACAACACGGTATATTGGAAATTTCCTGTTACTGGAGATCTCACCAGTTTGTAGTATTTTTACACACACACACACACACACAACATACAAAAGCTAAGTGAATTGGTGGGTATGCACTTTGTAGTGATTATTGGAAAGTGTAATTCTTAAATGAAACCGTGTACCATATTGTCAATTATAACTAAATCTGAATAAAAAGCAAAAAAAAATGACAAGACTAAATGGGATAGTTTATGCTGGATGTGTCGAATCTGAGTGGCATGAGTGACCCATGCACAGATGCTGTGATATTTTTTTTTACCATCTTCACCATTGCCACTAAAATCAGCATAGTAACCATCATACATTTTTATCCATACACATGTCATCCTTGCATTTCTCAGGGACTTTGTTCCCGAAAAGTCTCAATACACTCTTTGGTTTTAACAAAGTATCCAACTTTGCTCTATTAATATTGCTGTCACTATGACTGCACTGGAAAATTAGTGACAGGCAAAGAAAATTATATTTCATTTTCTTATTTTTACTTATTTTTTAAATTAACTTTTTAAAAAAATATATATTGTATTTGTTTCAGAGAAAGCACAAAGGGAGCAGGAGAGGGGTAATCAGGCACCACACCAACCAGGAAGCCAGATACAGGGTTCACTATCAGGACCCTGGGATCATGAGCTGAGCCTAAGGCAGAAGTTTAACCAATTTAGCCACCCAGGAGCCCCAGAGTCATTTTTTTAAAAATACTATACCTAAATACAGAAAGTAGTACAACTAGGTAAATTTTCTGTTAAATCATCCTATCACTTTGGGCACACCCATCTCCTTCATATATAGGCATGTCCATAGATTGACAAAGAAAGTTTATATTTTAGAACAAAGATGTAATGTAGGCAAATAAAAATTAATAATGATTCAAAATTTATAAACAAAAGAGAACCATGGCAGAGGAAGGTGTTTAAGGTCACTTGGACCTGTTGGAATGGGGTAAGGGAGTGTTTTAGGATGGGATCCGTGGGGAAGGAGGGGGAAACAAATTTGTCGCTTAAAAAAAAAAAAAAAGTCCTTGAAATCAATCCCTGATTGTAGACAAGTTCTCCAAAACCAGTGTCTGGCACCCCTGCAACAAACTTGAGAAAGTTCCTGGATTATCTCAACAATTGGGCCCTTTTCCTTGCTGCCTCCACCAGGGGGCTTCTGGACTGCACTTGGCTGGGCCTCCTCTGTGGGGGCTGTGCAGGCTGCCCAGGATTACCTGACTCTCCCCGCCTTTTGGGGCTGGGCCTCCTGTGGGTCGCCCCTGCGCCCCTCTTTCTGTGCAGCCCACTCCATGCCCAGCACCAACGCCAGCTCCCCCAGGCCAGGCCCATCTCTGAAGCAGATGGAGCAGCGCCTCTGGAGGTCAGGTCCACACCGTTCCCTCCCAGACCTGCTGCCACCTGCTTCCAGAGGCAGTGCCCATCCCTGTGGAGGCTGGAGCGGTGCCCCTGGAGGTCCTCAGAGGCTCTGGCCTCACCGGTGGTTTTCCCCCCACCCGCTGCTTTTCCGCAGTCTCTCTGCTCTGCCTGGAGGAGAAGCTGCTCCCTTGGAAAGACTCCTGGAAGGAAAAGCGCTCCTTCCAATTTCTCGGGGTCTTACTGCTGGGTGAGCCCCAATCCATTCCACAGCCTTCTGGGGAAACTTCGAGGAGGCGGCTCAGGTGGCCTCTGCATCAGCGGCACAACCTAGCCCGTCTTGCTGGCCTCACCCTGGGGCATCACAATGCCTTCTTGTGATGTCACCACCATGCCCTGGTGAATCACCCAGGCACTCACAAATTGGTCTCATTCAGGTGGCCAGTCACCACGTAGCTCAGCTGGCCAATGACCAAGGGCTTTTTCAGTGACCCTTCTGACATCATCGAATGGAAAACAGGTTAACTTATTTCAGGATGAAAAATTCATCTTTGGGATGTATTTATAGTGAAGTTCATGGTGAGGCTGAAAGACTCAACCAGTGTAAAGCTAAATGTATCACTCAGCATCACCATTCCCTGAAATGCTATCGCCAGTATTCATGAAGACACGGACCATTAAACCCCATGAACTGTCACATTTCATGGGTAAGTTCATAATATGACATTCAAGTAAATGCTACTTTCCACTCCTCCATTAAAGCTTAAATATAAATGTAGAAAATGGTAGCTATTATGTTTGCTACGTCTTCCCAAAATAAGCTTAAACCAAGAAAGGATGATGCTGTGTCCCAAGTCATTATCTTTTGCCAAAACAATATTCAGCTCTCATAGACGGGGGCGAACAAAATCCAGCCTGTCAGCAGGTTCACTGTCTTCATGTCTAGCTTCCAACACAAAGCAGTGGGAGGAGGACTTAAGTTTGTCTCCTCCCTCAAATACAAGTAAATATTTATCAGATCATTCAGAACACACAATAAATGAATCAGAGATCTGAGAAAACAATGCTGCAGGTCTACAAATAGAAAAGGACCCACCATTCGGAAGGGAGGTGGTGTTCAGATTTGAATCTGGTGTTATATGGCTTAGGGGTGGAACCTGCCTGGGGAAGCTACCACAAAGTCTTCTTAGCAGCAGATCAGAAAATGGTAACATTTAGAAGTCTGCTACTGTGGGGGTGTCCCTGGCTTAAAAATGCTCAGGTAGGGAAGCCAGGTGGAATCCTGAGTGTGACAAGATTGGTCGCAGGATCCCTGGGGTGACATGAAAATGGGTGGTGCTGAGTATGGCAGAGTTCCCAGACTTCAGAAAGTTAAAAACAAACAAACAAACAAAAACAAACAAACAAGCAAACAAAAACTACCTTACCACCAAGCTTTAGGAGCAGGAAACCTGCCTGAGAACAGAGTGTCTAGATGCCAGTTTTCTGCTCTGTGTTGACATCAACTGCTTGCTACTGCATGGTTGTACGATTATTTTCCAGGGATAGGGAGGCAAAAGGCAGAAGCATAGAAGATCCGCTATGAGAGAAACCACACATTTCCATGCTGAACATTTGGACATCGGTGGTGAGAGTGGACAAACCTGGTGTTTTTGTCAGGGAAACATGTAGGGGAAAATCAGTCTTTCTCTGTTGAGGATTATATCTATTGTGGGTCTTTCCTATATGGTCTTTATTATGCTGAGTTATATTCCCTCTCTTTCTACATGGTAGAGAGTTTTTTTTCAAAGAAGATGCAGTATTTTGTGAAATGCTTTTTCTGCATCTACGGAGAATGTCATATGGTTCTCTCTCTTTTTTTGTGTGTGTCCTTTTTTTAATGTGATGTATCTCATTGATTGACTTGCTGAGGTTGAGTCACTTTTCAGTGCAGGAATAAATCCCTCATGGTCATATTGAATAATCCTTTAAATGTACCATTGGATCCTGTGGGCTAGTATCTTGGTGAGACTATATGCATCCTTGTTCATCAAGGATACTGGTCTGTAATTCTCCTTTTTAGGGGGCATCCTTCTGTGGTTTTGGCCTCAAGGCAATGCTGGTCTCATAGAAGGAGTTTACTGTTTTCCTTTTTTCTATTTTTTTGATACTTTAAGAAATATGTGCATTAATTCTTATTTTATTACTTGGCAGAATCCACCTGGAAAGCCATTTGTCTCTGGATACTTTTTGGGAAATTTTTGGTAACTAATTCAGTTTTTTCCCCTTTTTTGCTGGTTTGGGTCTGTTTAGGTTTTCTGTTTCTTCCTCATTGAATTTTGGTAGATTATGTTTCAAGGACTGTATCCATTTCTTTCAGCTTGCCCAGCTTTTTGGCATGTAATTGCTCAATATTTCCTTATGATTGTTTGCATTTATGGGGTGTTCACTGTGTTTTCTTCTCTCTTGTTTATGCTTTTATTTAGTTGAGTCCTTTCTCTTTTATTTTTGGTGAATCTGATTAGAGGTTTAACAATCTTATTAATTCTTTCAAAGAACCAGTTCATCATTACATTTCTCTGTTCTTTTCTTTAATTTCTGTTTCTTTGCTTTCTGCTCTAAATCTTTTAATTTTTTAAAAGATTTTATTTATTTATTAGACATACAGAGATCACAAGTAGGCAGAGAGGCAGGCAGAGAGAGAGGAAGGGAAGCAGACTCCTTGCTGAGCAGAGAACCTGATATAGGGCTCAATCCCAGGACCCTGGGATCATGACCTGAGCTGAAGGCAGAGGTAACGCACTGAGCCATCCAGGCACCCCTCTGCTCTAATTTTTATTATTTCTCATTTCCCACTGGATTTAGGGTTTATGCCCTTTTTATCTCCAGTATCTTTAGGTATAAGATTAGGTTGTGCATTTGATAGTTTTCTTGTCTCTTGAGAGGGGACCTGTATTGCTATATACTTACCTCTTAGAACTGCCATCGCTGCTTCCCAGTGGTTCACAACTGTTGTGTATTCGGTTTCATTTGCTTCCATGAATTTTTTTAAATTATTATCAATATTTTATTTTCATCATATAAACATAAAAAATCAAAATTCGAACCACCAGTGTCCACCACCTAGAGACCATTATTAACACATCCTTGATATTAAGATAACCACATCTATCCATATCTATATTTAATTTATTACATCCCATAAATTTTTATCTCTTTTACATACGACTTTTCTCAGATGTGCCATGAATATTCTACTACGTTGCTAAGGATAAATATGCATCCACATTTTCTTTTATTTGTTTATTTACAGCATAACAGTGTTCATTGTTTTGGCATCACACCCAGTGCTCCATGCAGTACTTGCCCTCCCTATTACCCACCACCTGGTTCCTCAACCTCCCACACCCCCGCCCCTTCAAAACCCTCTGGTTGTTTTTCAGAGTCCATAGTCTCTCATGGTTCATCTCCCCTTCCAGTTTCCCTCAACTCCCTCTCCTCTCCATCCCCCCATGTCCTCCATGTTCTTTGTTATGCTCCACAAATAAGTGAGACCATAGGATACTTGACTCTCTCTGCTTGACTTATTTCGCTCAGCATAATTTCTTCCAGTCCCGTCCATGTTGCTACAAAAGTTGGGTATTCATCCTTTCTGATGGAGGCATAATACTCCATTGTGTATATGGACCACATCTTCCTTATCCATTCATCCGTTGAAGGGCACCTTGGTTCTTTCCACAGTTTGGCGACCGTAGTCATTGCTGCAATAAACATTGGGGTACAGATGGCCCTTCTTTTCACTACATCTGTATCTTTGGGGTAAATACCCAGCAGTGCAATTGCAGGGTCATAGGGAAGCTCTATTCTTAATTTCTTCAGGATTCTCCACACTGTTCTCCAAAGTGGCTGCACTAACTTGCATTCCCACCAACAGTGTAAGAGGGTTCCCCTTTCTCCACATCCTCTCCAACACACATTGTTTCCTGTCTTGCTAATTTTGGCCATTCTAACTGGTGTCAGGTGGTATCTCAATGTGGTTTTAATTTGAATCTCCCTGATGGCTAGTGATGATGAACATTTTTTCATGTGTCTGATATTTTTAAAGCTCTTCTTTAATTTTCTGGTTGACCCATTCATTCTGAAATAGGATTCCTTTTAACCTCCATGCATTTGTGGCCCTTTTATGTTTTCATACGTTAGATTTCAAGTTTCAGATCATTGTGGTCTGAAAATATGTATGGCATGATCTCAATCTTTTTCAAAAAGTTGAGGTCTGATATATGATCCAGTATGTAATCTGTTCTGGAAAACTTTCCATGTGCACAGAAGAAGAATGTGATTTCTGTATGCTTTAGGATGAAATGCTCTGACTATATCTGTTAAGTCCAGCTGGTCCAGTGTGTCAAAGCCCTTGTTTCATTGGTTATCTTCTGCTTAGACAATTTGTCCATTGCTATGATTAGGGTGTTAAAGCCCACAACTATTATTGTAGTATTTTCAATGTCCTTAAGGTTTATTATTAATTAATTTATACATTTGACTACTCCTATGTTATGGGCATAAATATTTACATTTGTTAGATCTTCCTGTTGTATATACCCCTTTATAATCATATACTGTCCTTCTTCTCTTATTGTAATCTTTGGCCTAAAATCTATTTTCTCTGGCAAAAGGATGGTTACTTCGACTTTCTTTTGATTCCATTAGTATGATAAATCATTCTCTACACCATCACTTGAAATCTGGAGGTGTCTTTCTCTCTGAAATGAATCTCCTATAGGCAGTGTACTGATGAGTCTTTTTTTTTAACTTTTTAATCAATTATGTTATCCTTTGTCTTTTGATTGTAGCATTTTATCCAATTACATTTAGAGAATTATTAAAATATAAATTTAGTGCCATTTTATTACAGGTAAGGTTGCTGTATGTGCGGATTATCTCTGTTCCTTTATGGCTTTTGTTACTTTTGGGATCTCTTTTTGCTCTATGGGTCCCTTTAATATTTCTTGCAGGGCTGGGTTAGTGTTCATGAATTCCTTTATTTATTTATTTATTTGGTCTGAATGACAGCCTAGCTGGATATAGTGTTCTTGGCTACATATTTTTCTAACTTAGCACATTGAATATGCCAGTCTTTTCTGGCCTGCCAGATTTCTGTGGACAGGCCTGCTGCCAGCCTTATGTGCCTACATGTGTAGGTAAGTACATCTTGTCTCAGGTTGATTTTAGGATGTTCTCTTTATCTTTGAAATTTCACTTTGAATTTTCACTCTAGTATGTCATGGTGTTGACTTATTTCTGTTGATTTGGGGGGGAGTTCTCTGTGCCTCTTGTACCTGAATACCTGTTTCCTTTTTTGGTTTAGGTAAGTTCTCAACTATAATTTGTTCAACTAAACCTTCTGCTTCTTTTCTACTCTTCTTCTGAGACTCCTACAATACAGATATTCTTTCACTAGGAGAATGCTGAATTCCCTAAGTGTACCTTCATTATCTAAGAGTTGTCTATCTTTCCTCTGATCAGCTTCATTATTTTCCATAACTTCGTCTTCTGTATCACTAAATTCCTCTTCTATTTCATTCATCCTCATTTATATGGTCTCCACTTGGGACTGCATCTCAGTGATAGCATTTTTAATTTCAGCATGTCTATATTGTAGTCCTTGTATGTCTATAGTGATGGATTTCCTAGTGCCTTCTATTTGTTTTTAAAACATAGCTAGTATCTTTATAATCTTTGCTTTAAATTCTAGTTCAGACTTCTTACTTGTAACTGTATGATTAAATCTGTGGCTATGAGAACCACTTCCTTACTCTTGTGATAAATTTCTCCAACTCATTGTTTTTTTTTTTTTTTCCAAGATGGCAAAAGAATAAAGAAGAAGAAAACACAAGAAAAAACAACAACCAAAACAAGAAACTAGATATCTTTGTGTCTTCATCTGCTTGTTTAGAGAAACTAGATCCCAACGTGTTAAAAAAATAAGAATTAAAATGTAATAAAAGCAAAAAAATACATAAAATATATAAAAATTAAAATTAAAAAAAATTGTTCTGATTTTATGCTTCACTACTTCTAGTACTTTGCAATAGCATTTCTAGGAGGATTTCCTCCCATCCCCTCTATCATTAGCTGTATCACACCAGATTCAAGTCTCTGCACCTTCTACCTTCCAAAACGAGGTCACTTTCCTACCTGTAGCTCTGCAGCATTTCTTTTCTCAGATCTCTAGTTGATTTATGAGGTTTCAGAATCTAGCTCTATTCAAGAAATGAGAAAAACTTAGAATCCCTACTCCTCTGCCATCCTGACTCCTATTTATCCTTTTCTTGAAGAGAAAGTGTGTTCACTTTGGTTTCTTGTGAGGAAATTTTGAGAATTAATGGAATTAGTGGAATCTCAGAATGCAGTTGCTGTAGTAAAACATTGCTTTATAATTGCCTGATATAAATGATTCTATAAGGTGGGGTGCCTGGGTGGCTCAGTGGGTTAAGCTGCTGCCTTCAACTCAGGTCAGGATCTCGGGGTCCTGGGATCAAGTCCTGCATCAGTCTCTCTGCTCAGCAGGCAGCCTGCTTTCCTCTCTCTCTGCCTGATTCTCTGCTTACTGGTAATCTCTCTCTGTCAAATAAATAAAAATAAAATCTTTAAAAAATAAAAAAATAAAAAATGATTCTATAAGGCAAAAATTGTATACTTGATTAAATAGCTTTAACTTGTTTACCAAGTGTTTAACCTATTATATTACATATATCTTCAAAGCAGAACCAAATAACAAATAGTTGCCACAAATACAAATCTGTACCCACAGAACACTTGGGATCTACACTTTCTCTGGGTCCTAGATAAGTATCAGGATAATAATATTTGCTTACCACCACCACATTATCCAAAATTTCAGCAACACAAGTCAGTTACTTGTAAAACAACATATCTGTGTATAGAATTATTTAATAATTATATGTGATTCATTTTAAAGATATAAAGTATGAATCACAAGCCATATCCCTCCAAAAATAATAACAATGCTCCCTCCAAAAATAATAACACATATTCAATAAAATAACATAAAAATTTTAATATATCAGTCCATGGCATACATACATGGACACCTCTAATTAATGCCTACTTTCCATAAAAACTATCATGTACTGAAAAAGAAAGTACTCCTGTGGGATATACAAATAATGTTTTTTTTTTTTTTTCCCTTTTTATTTATTTATTTTTTTTTCAGCGTAACAGTATTCATTCTTTTTGCACAACACCCAGTGCTCCATGCAAAACGTGCCCTCCCCATCACCCACCACCTGTTCCCCCAACCTCCCACCCCTGACCCTTCAAAACCCTCAGGTTGTTTTTCAGAGTCCATAGTCTCTTATGGTTCGCCTCCCCTCCCCAATGTCCATAGCCCGCTCCCCCTCTCCCAATCCCACCTCCCTCCAGCAACCCCCAGTTTGTTTTGTGAGATTAAGAGTCATTTATGGTTTGTCTCCCTCCCAATTCCATCTTGTTTCATTTATTCTTCTCCTATCCCCCTACCCCCCCATGTTGCTTCTCCATGTCCTCATATCAGGGAGATCATATGATAGTTGTCTTTCTCCGATTGACTTATTTCACTAAGCATGATACGCTCTAGTTCCATCCACGTCGTCACAAATGGCAAGATTTCATTTCTTTTGATGGCTGCATAGTATTCCATTGTGTATATATACCACATCTTCTTTATCCATTCATCTCTTGATGGACATCTAGGTTCTTTCCATAGTCTGGCTATTGTAGACATTGCTGCTATAAACATTCGGGTACACGTGCCCCTTCGGATCACTATGTTTGTATCTTTAGGGTAAATACCCAGTAGTGCAATTGCTGGGTCATAGGGTAGTTCTATTTTCAACATTTTGAGGAACCTCCATGCTGTTTTCCAGAGTGGTTGGACCAGCTTGCATTCCCACCAACAGTGGAGGAGGGTTCCCCTTTCTCCACATCCTCTCCAGCATCTGTCATTTCCTGACTTGTTAATTTTAGCCATTCTGACTGGTGTGAGGTGATATCTCATTGTGGTTTTGATTTGTATTTCCCTGATGCCGAGTGACGTGGAGCACTTTTTCATGTGTCTGTTGGCCATCTGGATGTCTTCTTTGCAGAAATGTCTGTTCATGTCCTCTGCCCATTTCTTGATTGGATTGTTTGTTCTTTGGGTGTTGAGTTTGCTAAGTTCCTTATAGATTTTGGATACTAGCCCTTTATCTGATATGTCGTTTGCAAATATCTTCTCCCATTCTGTCAGCTGTCTTTTGGTTTTGTTAACTGTTTCCTTTGCTGTGCAAAAGCTTTTGATCTTGATGAAATCCCAATAGTTCATTTTCGCCCTTGCTTCCCTTGCCTTTGCCGTTGTTCCTAGGAAGATGTTGCTGCGGCTGAGGTCGAAGAGGTTGCTGCCTGCGTTCTCCTCAAGGATTTTGATGGATTCCTTTCTCACATTGAGGTCCTTCATCCATTTGGAGTCTATTTTCGTGTGTGGTGTAAGGAAGTGGTCCAATTTCATTTTTCTGCATGTGGCTGTCCAATTTTCCCAGCACCATTTATTGAAGAAGCTGTCTTTTTTCCTTTGGACATTCTTTCCTGCTTTGTCGAAGATTAGTTGACCATAGAGTTGAGGGTCGATTTCTGGGCTCTCTATTCTGTTCCACTGGTCTATGTGTCTGTTTTTGTGCCAGTACCATGCTGTCTTGATGATGACAGCTTTGTAATAGAGCTTGAAGTCCGGAATTGTGATGCCACCAACTTTGGCTTTGTTCTTCAATATTCCTTTGGCTATTCGAGGTCTTTTCTGGTTCCATATAAATTTTAGGATTATTTGTTCCATTTCTTTGAAAAAAATGGATGGTATTTTGATAGGGATTGCATTAAATGTGTAGATTGCTTTAGGTAGCATAGACATTTTCACAATATTTATTCTTCCAATCCAGGAGCATGGAACATTTTTCCCTTTTTTGGTGTCTTCCTCAATTTCTTTCATGAGTACTTTATAATTTTCTGTGTATAGATTCTTAGTCTCTTTGGTTAGGTTTATTCCTATGTATCTTATAGTTTTGGGTACAATTGTGAATGGGATTGACTCCTTAATTTCTCTTTCTTCAGTCTTGTTGTTGGTGTACAGAAATGCAACTGATTTCTGTGCATTGATTTTATATCCTGACACTTTACTGAATTCCTGTACAAGTTCTAGCAGTTTTGGAGTGGAGTCTTTTGGGTTTTTCACATATAGTATCATATCATCTGCGAAGAGTGATAGTTTGACTTCTTCTTTACCAATTTGGATGCCTTTAATTTCTTTTTGTTGTCTGATTGCTGAGGCTAGGACTTCTAATACTATGTTGAATAGCAGTGGTGATAATGGACATCCCTGCCGTGTTCCTGACCTTAATGGAAAAGCTTTCAGTTTTTCTCCATTGAGAATGATATTTGCGGTGGGTTTTTCATAGATGGCTTTGATAATATTGAGGTATGTGCCCTCTATCCCTACACTTTGAAGAGTTTTGATCAGGAAGGGATGCTGTACTTTGTCAAATGCTTTTTCAGCATCTATTGACAGTATCATATGGTTCTTGTTCTTTCTTTTATTAATGTGTTCTATCACATTGATTGATTTGCGGATGTTGAACCAACCCTGCAGCCCTGGAATAAATCCCCCTTGATCGTGGTGAATAATCCTTTTAATGTACTGTTGAATCCTATTGGCTAGTATTTTGGCGAGAATTTTTGCGTCTGTGTTCATCAAGGATATTGGTCTGTAGTTCTCTTTTTTGGTGGGATCCTTGTCTGGTTTTGGGATCAAGGTGATGCTGGCCTCATAGAATGAGTTTGGAAGTTTTCCTTCCATTTCTATTTTTTGGAACAGTTTCAGGAGAATAGGAATGAGTTCTTCTTTAAATGTTTGGTAGAATTCCCCTGGGAAGCCATCTGGCCCTGGGCTTTTGTTTGTTTGGAGATTTTTGATGACTGTTTCAATCTCCTTACTGGTTATGGGCCTGTTCAGGTTTTCTATTTCTTCCTGGTTCAGTTGTGGTAGTTTATATGTCTCTAGGAATGCATCCATTTCTTCCAGATTGGCCAATTTGTTGGCGTAGAGTTGCTCATAGTATGTTCTTCTAATTGTCTGTATTTCTTTGGTGTTAGTTGTGATCTCTCCTCTTTCATTCATGATTTTATTGATTTGGGTCCTTTCTCTTTTCTTTTGGATGAGTCTGGCCAGGGGTTTATCAATCCTATTGATTCTTTCAAAGAACCAGCTCCTAGTTTCATTGATTTTTTCTATTGTTTTTTTGGTTTCTATTTCATTGATTTCTGCTCTCATCTTTATGATTTCTCTTCTCCTGCTGGGTTTAGGGTTTCTTTCTTGTTCTTTCTCCAGCTCCTTTACGCGTAGGGTTAGGTTGTGTACTTGAGACCTTTCTTGTTTCTTGAGAAAGGCTTGTACCGCTATATATTTTCCTCTCAGGACTGCCTTTGCTGTGTCCCACAGATTTTGAACTGTTGTGTTTTCATTATCATTTGTTTCCATGAATTTTTTCAATTCTTCTTTAATTTCCTGGTTGACCCATTCATTCTTTAGAAGGATGCTGTTTAGTCTCCATGTATTTGGGTTCTTTCCAGCTTTCCTCTTGTGATTGAGTTCTAGCTTCAGAGCATTGTGGTCTGAAAATATGCAGGGAATAATCCTAATCTTTTGATACCGGTTGAGACCTGATTTGTGACCCAGGATGTGATCTATTCTGGAGAAGGTTCCATGTGCACTAGAGAAGAATGTGTATTCTGTTGCTTTGGGATGAAATGTTCTGAATATATCTGTGATGTCCATCTGGTCCAGTGTGTCATTTAAGGCCTTTATTTTCTTGTTGATCTTTTGCTTGGATGATCTGTCCATTTCAGTGAGGGGAGTGTTAAAGTCCCCTACTATTATTGTATTATTATTGATGTGTTTCTTTGATTTTGTTATTAATTGGTTGATATAGTTGGCTGCTCCCACATTAGGGGCATAGATATTTAAAATGGTTAGATCTTCTTGTTGGACAGACCCTTTGAGTAGGATATAGTGTCCTTCCTCATCTCTTATTATAGTCTTTGGCTTAAAATCTAATTGATCTGATATAAGGATTGCCACCCCAGTTTTCTTCTGATGCCCATTAGCATGGTAAATTGTTTTCCACCCCCTCACTTTAAATCTGGAGGTGTCTTCGCGTCTAAAATGAGTTTCTTGTAGGCAACATACTGATGGGTTTTGTTTTTTTATCCATTCTGATACCCTGTGTCTTTTGATTGGGGCATTTAGCCCATTAACATTCAGGGTAACTATTGAGAGATATGAATTTAGTGCCATTAGTAGCCTGTAAGGTGACTGTTACTGTATATTGTCTCTGTACCTTTCTGATCTACTACTTTTAGGCTCTCTCTTTGCTTAGAGGACCCCTTTCAATATTTCCTGGAGAGCTGGTTTGGTGTTTGCAAATTCTTTCAGTTTTTGTTTGTCCTGGAAGCTTTTGATCTCTCCTTCTATTTTCAATGATAGCCTAGCTGGATAGAGTATTCTTGGCTGCATGTTTTTCTCGTTGAGTGCTCTGAATATATCATGCCAGCTCTTTCTGGCCTGCCAGGTCTCTGTGGATAAGTCTGCCGCCAATCTAATATTTTTACCATTGTATGTTACTGATTTCTTTTCTCGGGCTGCTTTCAGGATTTTCTCTTTGTCACTAAGACTTGTAAATTTTACTATTAGGTGACGGGGTGTGGACCTATTCTTGTTGACTTTGAGGGGGGTTCTCTGCATCTCCTGGATTTTAATGCTTGTTCCCTTTGCCATATTAGGGAAATTCTCTCCAATGATTCTCTCCAATAGACCCTCTGCTCCCCTCTCTGTTTCTTCTTCTTCTGGAATCCCAATTATTCTAATGTTGTTTCGTCTTATGGTGTCACTTATCTCTCGAATTCTCCCCTCATGGTCCAGTAGCTGTTTGTCCCTCTTTTGCTCGGCTTCCTTATTCTCTGTCATTTGGTCTTCTATATCACTAATTCTTTCTTCTGCCTCATTGATCCTAGCAGTGAGAGCCTCCATTTTTGATTGCACCTCATTAATAGCTTCTTTGATTTCAACTTGGTTAGACTTTAGTTCTTTAATTTCTCCAGAAAGGGCTTTAATATCTCCAGAGAGGGTTTCTCTAATATCTTCCATGCCTTTTTCGAGCCCGGCTAGAATGTTCAGAATCGTCATTCTGAACTCTTGATCTGACATAGTACCAATGTCTGTGTTGATTAGGTCCCTAGCCTTCGGTACTGTCTCTTGTTCTTTTGTTTGTGGTGATTTTTTCCGCCTTGTCATTTTGTCCAGATAAGAGGATATGAAGGAGCAAATAAACTACTAATAGGGTGGCAAATACCCCGGAAAAATGCGCTGTAACCAAATCAGAAGAGACCCCAAATTGTGGGGGGGGGGGGGAAGGGGATAAAAAACAGGTTCTGAAAAAAAAAAGAAAAAAAAAATTTAAAAAATAAAACAAATAAAAAAATATAAAAAAGAAAGAAAAAATATATATATTTAGATGAACTAGTCAAAAAACGTTAAAAAAGAAAAGGGTAAAAGTTTTTAAAAAAATTTAGCAGAAGAAGAAAAAAGAAAAAAGAAAAAAAAATTGAAAAAAGAAAAAAAAATAAAAAATTGAAAAAAGAAAAAAAAAATTGAAGTAGCGGCAAGACTAAAGAATCATGGGGAGAAAGCCATGAGTTCCGTGCTTTGCTTTCTCCTCCTCTGGAATTGCTCTGCTGTCTTAGGAATTGAATCTGCTTTCTCCTTGATAGATGAACTTCGTCCTGGCTGGATATTTTGTTGATCTTCTGGGGGAGGGGCCTGTTGTAGTGACTCTCAAGTGTCTTTGCCCGAGGCGGGATTGCACCGCCCTTACCGGCGGCCGGACTAAGTAATCGGCTCGGGTTCGCTTTTGGGAGCTTCTGTTCCCTGAACGCTTTCCGTAGAGTTCCGGAGGACGGGAATGAAAATGGCGGCCTCCCAGTCTCTGGCCCGGAGGAGCCGAGAGCCTGGGGCCCCACTCCTCAGTGCGCCCCCAGAGGACAGCACCCAATCACTCCCGTATCCCCAGCCTCTAGCCGCGCTCCGAGCTCACCCAGCCCGCGACCAGTTCAAGGTAACCCCGAGCTGAGAGTTCAGTCCTCGGCTCTGTCTTTGCAGCCGGTTTCTCCGTTCTAATACCTGCGAGCTCTCTGACACTCTGACACCCCCGATCCTTCTGTGACCTTGCGGGGCCTGGGGCCACGCTGGCCCCGCGTGGGCTTCACCCCGGTTTAGCCCCTGGAGCAATGTCCCTCAGTGGAACAGACTTTTAAAAGTCCTGATTTTGTGCTCCGTTCCTCCGCCACTTGCCGGGAGCCGGCCCCTCCCCCCGCGGTCTATCTTCCTGTCGTTTTAGATTCACTTCTCCGCCAGTCCTACCTTTCAGAAAGTGGTTGATTTTCTGTTTCTAGAGTTGCTGTTCTTCTTCTCTTCGCTCTCCCGTTGGATTTGTAGGTGTTTGCTATGTTTAGATAAGCTATCGAGCTGATCTCCTGTTACCTGATGTAGTCTCAGGCTGCTACTTCTCCGCCATCTTGACTCCTCCCCTCCGTTTGTTTTGTTTTGATTGTTGCTAAGGTGGATGACTTTTACATATTTGTGTTGTCTGGTTGTTGTGCCAAGACTTCCAGTAGTATGTTAACCAACAGCTGTGGGTTGCATCCCTGTGTTGCACTTGACCTTAGAGGAAGCGCCTTCAGTGTTTCCTTTTGAGGATGATATTAATTCTGGGGTTGACATATATGGATTTTATTGAGGTTTCTTCCCTCTAAAATTACTTTATTGAGGCTTTTTCCCATAACTGGATGCTGTCCTTTTTCCAAATATATTGTTTTCATCTAATGAAAGGATCATACAGTTCTTATCCTTTCTTTTATTATGTGGTGTATCAAATTGATTGATTTGTGAATACTTAACAATCATTACAACACAGGAATAAAACCCACTTACTTATGGTAAGTGTTTTAAGGATTTTATTTATTTATTTGATAGAAAGACAGTGAGAAAGATCATGAGTAGCTGAAGAGGCAGATGGAGAGGGAGAAGCAGACTTCCCTGTTAAGCAGGGAGCCTGATGCAGAGCTTGATCTAAGGTCTCTCAGATCACGGTCTTAGTTGAAGGAAGTTGATTAAATAATTGAGCCACCCAGGCACCCCAGGTAATTTTTTAATGTATTGTGGGATTTGGTTTGCTAGTATTATATTGAGAATTTTGCTTCTCTAGTCAGGGAAATTGGTGTGGTTTGTTTATTTATTTATTTATTTATTTATTTATTTATATTATTTTTCTTTTTACTGTAACAGTATTCATTGTTTTTGCACCACACCCAGTGATCCATGCAATACATGCCCTCTCTATTACCCACCACCTGGTTCCCCAACCTACCACCCCCCACCCCTTCAAAACACTCAGGTTGTTTTTCAGAGTTCATAGTTTCTCATGGTTCATCTCCCCTTCCAATTTCCCTCAACTCCTTTCTCCTCTCCATCTCCCCATGTCCTCCATGTTCTTTGTTATGCTCCACAAATAAGTGAAACCATATGATATTGACTCTCTCTGCTTGACTTATTTCGCTCAGCATAATCTCTTCCAGTCCCATCCATGTTGCTACAAAAGTTGGGTATTCATCCTTTCTGATGGAGGCATAATACTCCCTTGTGTATATGGACCACATCTTCCTTATCCATTCATGCGTCGAAGGGCATCATGGTTCTTTCCACGGTTAGGCGACCGTGGCCATTGCTGCTATAAACATTGGGGTACAGGTGGCCCTTCTTTTCACTACATCTGTATCTTTGGTTAAGTACCCAGCAGTGCAATTGCAGGAAAGCTCTATTTTTAATTTCTTGAAGAATCTCCACACTGTTCTCCAAAGTGACTGCACCAACTTGCTTTCCCACCAACAGTGGAAGAGCGTTCCCCTTTCTACACATCCTCTCCAACAGATGTTGTTTCCTGTCTTGCTAATTTTGGCCATTCTAACTGGTGTGAGGTGGTATCTCAATGTGGTTTTAATTTGAATCTCCCTGATGGCTAGTGATGATGAGCATTTTTTCATGTGTCTGATAGCCATTTGTATGTCTTCATTGGAGAAGTGTCTGTTCAGTATCTTCAAAAAATGGTGCTGGGAAAACTGGACAGCTATATGTAGAAGAATTAAACCCACCATTCTCTTACACCTTACACAAAGATAAACTCGAAATGGATAAAGTCCCTCAATGTGAGACAGGAATCCATCAGAATCCTAGAGGAGAACATAGGCAGTATCCTCTTCGAGATCAGCCACAGCAACTTCTTTCAAGATATGTCTCCAATAGCAAAGGAAACAAAATTGAAAGTAAACTTTTGGGACTTCATCAATATCAAAAGCTTCTGTACAGCAAAGGAAACAGTCAACAAAACAAAGAGGCATCCCATGGAATGGGAGAAGATATTTGCAAATGACAATACAGACAAAAGGTTGATATCCTGATTCTATAAAGAACTTTTCAAACTCAACACACACAAAACAGATAATCATATCAAAAAAAAAATGGGCAGAAGATATGAACAGACACTTCTCCAATGAAGACATACAAATGGCTATAAAACACATGAAAAAATGCTCATCATCACTAGCCATCAGGGAGATTCAAATTTAAACCACATTGAGATATCACCTGACACCAGTTAGAATGGCCAAAATTAGCAAGACAGGAAACAACATCTGTTGGAGAGGATGTGTAGAAAGGGGAACCCTCTTCCACTGTTGGTGGGAAATCAAGTTGGTGCAGTCACTTTGGAGAACAGTGTGGAGATTCCCAAAGATATTAAGAATAGAGCTTCCCTATGACCCTGCAATTGCACTGCTGGGTATTTACCCCAAAGATACAGATGTAGTGAAAAGAAGAGCCATCTGTACCCCAATGTTTATTGCAGCAATGGCCAGGGTCGCCAAATTGTGGACAGAACAAAGATGCCTTCAATGGATGAATGGTTAAGGAAGATGTGGTTCATATACACTATGGAGTATTAAGCCTCCATCAGAAAGGCTGAATACACAACTTTTGTAGCAACATGGATGGGACTGGAAGAGATTATGCTGAGTGAAATAAGTCAAGCAGAGAGAGTCAATATCATATGGTTTCACTTATTTGTGGAGCATAACAAAGAACATGGAGGACATGGGGCGATGGAGAGATGAAGGTAGTTGAGGGAATTTGGAAGGGGAGGTGAACCATGAGAGACTATGGACTCTGAAAAACAATCTGAAGGTTTTGATGGGGAAGGGGGTGGGGGGCTAGGGGAGCCAGGTGGTGGATGTTGAGGGCACATATCGCATGGAGCACTGGGTGTGGTGCAAAAACAAGAATACTGTTACACTGAAAAGAAATTAAAAAAAACATTTTTTTTATTTCCCTCTTTTTTTTTCCATTTTATTTATTTTTTCAGCGTAACAGTATTCATTCTTTTTGCACAACACCCAGTGCTCCATGCAAAACGTGCCCTCCCCATTACCCACCACCTGTTCCCCCAACCTCCCACCCCTGACCCTTCAAAACCTTCAGGTTGTTTTTCAGAGTCCATAGTCTCTTATGGTTCGCCTCCCCTCCCCAATGTCCATAGCCCGCTCCCCCTCTCCCAATCCCACCTCCCCCCAGCAACCCCCAGTTTGTTTTGTGAGATTAAGAGTCATTTATGGTTTGTCTCCCTCCCAATCCCATCTTGTTTCATTTATTCTTCTCCTATCCCCCTACCCCCCCATGTTGCTTCTCCATGTCCTCATATCAGGGAGATCATATGATAGTTGTCTTTCTCCGATTGACTTATTTCACTAAGCATGATACGCTCTAGTTCCATCCACGTCGTCGCAAATGGCAAGATTTCATTTCTTTTGATGGCTGCATGGTATTCTGGTTTCTCTTCAGATCGCATAAATCTTTCGCCTTTTACTAAAAAAAACATTTTATGTTGGAAATTTTCTGTTACTCTTGATCTCACCAGTTGTTGGTATTCTTATACAGACACACACACACACACACACACACACACACACACACACGAATTGTTTTATATGCACTTTGTAGTGATTATTGTAAAGTGTAAGTATCTTAAATGAAGCTGTGCACCTTAAAATTATAAAAATTTTGTGAATTATACCTAAATCAATCTGAAGAAAAAAAATATGACAAGTCTGATTGGCATAGTTTATATAGATATGTCAAATCTGAGTAAATTAGTGAGCCATCCACAGAAGCTGTGTCATTTTTACCATCTTCACCATTGCCACGGAAATTAACATAGTTACCATCACATATTTTTGTCCATACACATATCATCCTTGGAATTCTCAGGGACATTGTTCTTAAAAAGTTTAAAACACTTATTGATTTTCACAAATCTTCATACTTTGATTTCACAAAGCATCCTACTTTGCTATCACAGATGTAATGACTACTGCAATGGAAAGTTAGTAATAGGCAAAGAGAAGTTTATTTATTATAAATTTATTTAATTTATTATAAATAATAAATTTATAAATAATATAAATAATTATAAATAATAATTATAAATAATAATTTTATAAATTTTATAAATTTATAAATTATAAATTAAATATATTAAGTATATTTAATACATATATAATACATATATAAATATATACAAATATATTTAAGTATATTTAATAATTATTATTTAATATAATTAATATAATATAATGTAAATATATTTAAATATATATTTTTATAGTATTTATATATTTTATATTATATATTTTATTTAATTTTAAAATAATTCTATTTTATTTTTAAATTTCATTTTATTTTATTTTTTCAGTGTTCTAAAATTCATTGTTTATGCATCACACCTAGTGCTCCATGCAATAATTGCCCTCCTTAATACCCACCAGCAGGGCCAACCAGCCCCACTTCCCTCCCTTCCAAAATCCTCAGTATCTCAGCGTCCACAGTCTCAAAGAAAGTTACATTTCGAGTGAAGTTATAATGTATGTAAAAAATAATAATACTAATGCAAAAAATTTAAAGAAGGAGAACCAAAGTAGAGGAAGGTGTTTAAGTTTCTTTTAACCTGCTAGAATGGTGGTAACAGAATAATTTGAGATGGGATCTGTGGGGAAGGAGGGGGAACCAAATTTGCTCTTTTTTTTTTTTTTTTAAATTTTATTTATTTATTTGACAGAGAGAGAGAGATCACAAGTAGGCAGAGAGGCAGGCAGAGAGAGGAAGGGAAGCAGGCTCCCTGCTGAGCAGAGAGCCCGATGCGGGACTCGATCCCAGGACCCTGAGATCATGACCTGAGCCGAAGGCAGCGGCTTAACCCACTGAGCCACCCAGGTGCCCCCAAATTTGCTCTTAAAAAAGAAAATCAATAAAAACCATAAATGACTCTTAATCTCACAAAACAAACTGGGGGTTGCTGCGGGGAGGTGGGATTGGGGGAGGGGGAGCGGGCTATGGACATTGGGGAGGGGAAGCGAACCATAAGAGACTATGGACTCTGAAAAACAACCTGAGGGTTTTGAAGGGTCAGGGGTGGGAGGTTGGGGCAACCTGAGGGTTTTGAAGGGTCAGGGGTGGGAGGTTGGGGGAACAGGTGGTGGGTAATGGAGAGGGCACGTTTTGCATGGAGCACTGGGTGTTGTGCAAAAAGAATGAATACTGTTACGCTGAAAAAATAAATAAAATGGGGTAAAAAAACCCAAAAAGTCAAAAATAAAATAAAATAAAATAAAATAAGACATCTTTACAATCAATCACTGGTGGTAGACAAGTTCTGCAAAACCAGTACCTGGCACCCCTGCAATGAACAAACATGGAGAATAGCTATTGGATTATTTCAACAATCTGGTCCTTTACCTCTGCTGCCTCCCCTGGGGACGCTTCTGGACTGTGCTAAGCTGGGCCTCCTTGCTGGGGCTGTGTAGCTCACCAGACTGACCCTGTCCCCCTATTCCTGGGGTTGGGCCTCCTGCTGTTTGCGCCCCTAGCCCCTTCCTCCCCTGCCATCACTCCTGCCCTGCTGCCCCCTACACACAGGGCACACTGTGTGCTCCCCAGGGGCCTTGGATGATTCTGGGACTGTGCGGGGCTGGAGTGGTGCTCCTGAAGGTGTAATAGAATTCACATCTTCATTTCTCTTTCTCCATTCACATGGTTAGTGTATAGAAAAGCAAGTGATTTCTGTGCTTTGATTTTGGAATCCTGCATGTTGCTGAATTGCTGTGTGAGTGCAGGTAATTTATGGGTGGAGTGTTTTGGGTTTTCCACACAAAGTATATTGTCATATGCAAAGAGAGACAATTTGACCTCTTCTATTTTGAAGGGCTTGGACCCCTTTTATTTGTTATTGTTGTCCAAATGCTGAGGCTAGGACTTCTAATGCTATGTTCAATAAAGTTGGAAAGAGTGGGCATCTCTGTCATGTCCTTGACCTGAAGATAAACGCTGTCAGTTTTTCTCCATGAAGAATGATATTTGCTGTGGGCTCTTCATAGATGGTTTCCATAACATGAGATATGTTCCCTCTATCCCTATATATCCTGAGGAGTTTTAATCATGAGAGGATGTTGTATTTTGCCAAATGCTTTTTCTGCATCAAATGAGAGGATGACATGGTCCTTGTCTTTTTGTTTGTTTGTTTGTTTATATGACCTATCACAGCAATTGATTTGTGAATGTTGAACCACCCTTCCATCCCAGGAATAAACATCAATTGGTGGTGGTGAATAACCCTTTTAATGTACCGTGGAATCCTACTGGCTCGTATCTTGTTGAATATTTTGGTATTCATGTTCACCAGGCTTATTCATCTGTTCTTCTCCTTTTTCATGGGGTCTTTCTTTGTTTTTGGGACCAAAGTATTGCTGGTCTCATAAAATGAGTTTGGAAGCTTACTTCCAGTTCTAATTTTTAGAAACAGCTTCAGTAGCATATATTATGACTTATTCTTAAAATATTTGGTAGAATTCCCCTGGGAAGGTATCTGGCCTTGGACTCTTGTTTTTTGGGAGATTTTGGTTACTGATTCAATTTCCATGCTGGCTGGTTATAGGTCTCTTCAGATTGTTTATTTCTTGCATTGGGGTCTCTGACTCTTCAGGTTTTATTATTAATATTATTCTTTATTTTTTAATAGTTGGCTGCTACCATACTGGGAGCATATTTACAGTTGCTAGATTTTGTTATTGGATAGATCCTTAAAGTATGATATTTTATCCCTCTATACCTCTTACTACAGTCTTTGCTTTAAAATCTAACTTGTCTGATATGAGAATTGCTACCCCAGGTTTTTGATGTCCTTTGGAATGAAGAGTAGTTCTCCATCCCCTTACTTTCAGTCTGGAGATGATTTTAGGTTCACAATGAGTGTCTTATATACAACATATGGATGGGCCCTGTATTTTTCTTCCAATCAGATACCCTATGACATTTCATGGGAGCATGTAGCCTGCTCACGTTTTCAGCAAGTATTAAAAGATATACTTTATGGTCATCATGTTGCCTGTGAAGTCCCTGTTTCTACAGATTATCTCTAGAATTTTCTGGTCTATATTACTCTTGTCATTCTTCTTTCATAGAATTCCCCTTAATATTTCTTGCAGGGATGGCTTAGTGGTCACATATCCTTTCAGTTTCTATGAGTCATGGAAGGTCCTTGTCTCTTCATCCATTCTGAATGGTAGCCTTACTGGATAACATATTTTTGGCTGCATGTATTTCTCAGATAGCACCATGAATATGCCTTGCCAGACCTTTATGGAATGTCAGGTCTCTGTGGACAGGTCTAATGTTATTCTAATATTTCCCCCACTGTACATACTAAATCTCTTCTCTATAGAAGCTATCAAGTAGTTTTGTGGTTTTAAGATTTTCAAGTTTCACTATTATATGCCAGGACATTGGTGTATATTTATTGACCTTCTTGGGGGTCCTCTCTGCCTCATGGACAGGAATTCTTTTTTCCTTCCCCAACATAGAGCACTTCTCTGCTCGGATTTGCTCCAATATATATCTTCTAGTCTCTCTCAACATTCCCCCAGGGATCCCAATATTTCTGAAACTGAACCATTTTGTGGCATCATTGTTCTCTCTAAGTCTGTTCTCATGAGCTTCTAGCTATTTGTCCCTGTCCTCCTAAAACTTCCTTGCTGTCTATCAGCTTATCTTCTAGCTCACTACTTCATTCTTCTGCGTCTTTTACCCTGGCTGTCTGAGTTTCCAGTTTAGAATGCATCTCATTCATAGCATTTTTAATATCATACTGATTAGATCTCATGTCTGCCCATCTATATTGTATGTTTTCTCTAATGTTTTTTCTCAAGCCTAGCCATTGACTTCGTGATTGTTACCTTGAAGTCTATCTCTGATATCTTGCTTATATCCATACCCATTAGATCTGTGACAGGGACCACTGTCTCTGGTGTTCAATTCTTAGTTAGGTGTTCTTTCCCCATGTCATTCTGTTGAGGGCTGGTTGAGGGAATATAAGAGTCCAAAATATCAAGGACAACGCGAGCAAAATACACCCATGAAAAAAATCCAATGTTGTCCCAACCTACCACCAATACACCACCAAAGCCAACACGATCCAAACAATAAAAAATAAAGAATAAAGGAACAAGACAAAAGAGAGAGAGAGAGAGAGAGAGATGAGATGGAGCAACAAGAGAAATTATAATCTCTGAGGTTGGGAACAGCAGGGTGATCTGCCAATTCATGCTTTATTTTTAGTGTTAGAAGTCACTGTATCCCAAAATTGCAAAGAAGTCAGAAGTTAGATATATAGCAAGATAAAGTTGAGTAGAGTGAAAAATGGACTGCTATGGGGCAAAGCTCTATAACACATATACATCAAAAAGGAGATAATAGTTAAAGATGGAGGAGTTAGTGTGATACAGTGAGTGCTGTGAAGTGTGTAAACCTGGTGATTCACAGACCTGTAACCCTGGGGCTAATAATGCATTATATGTTAATTGAAAATGAAAATAAAAGTAGGGAGGGGCTAGATGGCAGAGAATACGAGACCCTTTTCCAACTTGTCCCCTGAGGTGAGCTAAATATTTAACAGAACATTCTGAACACCCATGAAATCAGCCTGAAATGTAAGATTATACACTTTTGGATCTCTCCAGGGGCACGAGATCCTCAATGGAGAGGGACAATGGAGTGAGAGCAGTCAGATTGATACTGGAAGGGATACCAGAAGGGGAAGGCAGCCACCAGAAGTGACCCACTGGAAAGTAATACTCCAATATGAAAGCACACTGTGCTCGAGGACCAACATTTACTTAGAGTCTAGTTAAAAGCACTCAAAAAGAACAAATGTTCTTAAGGGGCATTAGGTGGAATTGGGCAGCCATAAGCATGGGCCTAAGACCATGGCCCAGGGTAATCATGACCAGCACCCACCATACCTGAGAGTGACCATCAGGTGTTCCTGTCAGTGGCTCCTCAGGATGCAGCATTTTGCTGTTTGCACCTATGTGAGGGCTGCACACACCCCTGCCCGTACCTAAGAATTATTGGCATCCCTTAGGGGGTGGAGAAGGAGAGGAAGACTAGAAGATATAGTTAAACAAATTCTGGATGAAATTTCCCCCAATCTGGGGAATGGAACAAGTGTTCATGTCCTAGAGTCAGAAAGGAGAACCCCCCGCCAAGGTAAGTGAATCTAGAAAGTCCTCCAGACACTTAATTGTGAAATTTGTTAATCATCATTTTAGACAGGAGGTCTTAAGGGAAGCTAGGGGGTAGAGATTCTCTATGACTTATAGGAAGGACCATCAGAATAATGTCAGACCTGTCCATGGAAACCTGGCAAGCCAGAAAGGCCTGGTGAGACATAACTCAGGGCACTCAATGAGAAGAACATGAGTCCAAGAATACTTTATCCAGCAAGACTGACATTTAGAATGGGTGGAGAGATAAAGAGCTTTCAAGACTGGCAAGGTTTAAAAGACTATATGGCCACCAAGCCAACACTGCAGGAAATATTAAGGGGGGTTCTTTAAAAGAAAAAATAATGCAAGACTGACATAGAACAGAAATTTACAGATACAATCTATAGAAACAAGGACTTCACAGGCAACAGGATGTCAATAAATCTTATCCTTCAATAATTACTCTCAATGTGAATGGCCTAAAGGCTCTCATAAAACTGCACAGGGTACAGACTGTATAAAACAATAGGACCTGTCCATATGCTATCTACAAGGGACACATTTGGAACCTAAGGATGCATCCATACTGCAAGTGAAGGGATGGAGAGCCATCTTCCATAACAAGAGGACTCAAAAGAAAGCTTGGGTAGTGATTCTCATATCAGATAAATTAGATCTTAAGCTAAAAACTGCAGTCAGAGATACAGAAAGACACTACATCATTCTGAAACGGTCTATCCTCCAAGATCTAACAATTGTAAATATTTATGACCCCAACATGGCAGAACCAACTACATAAGCCAATTCTTTTTAAAAAAAAAATATTTTATTTATTTATTTGCCAGACAGAGATCACAAGTAGGTAGAGAGGCAGGCCGAGGGGGAGGGGAACAGACCCCCTGCTCTGCAGAGAGCTCAATGTGGGGCACAATCCCTGGACACTGGGATCATGACAAGAGCTGAAGGCAGGGGCTTTAACCCTCTGAGCCACCCAGGTGCCCACATAAGCCAATTCTTAACCAAAATAAGGAGTCATTTTCTCTGAGGAACTAACTGAGGGTAATGGAAAGGAGGGTTATGGGAGGTAGGGTAAGCCTGGCGGTGGGTACTGTGGAGGGCATGTATTGAATGGACCACTGGGTTTCATGCTTAAACAATGAATTCTGGAATACTGAAAAGAAATTTAAAAAATAAATAAAAATCTTAAAAATAAATAAAGAGTCACAGTGATAAAATATGTTAATTATATGGGATCTTAACACACAACTATCAGCAATGGACACATTATCTAAGGAGAAAACCAACACAGAAACAAGAGCTTTGAGTGATACACAAGGCTAGATGGACATCATAGATATATGCAGGACCTTCCACCCAAAAACAAGATACACTTATTGAACACACATGGAACTTTTCCAGAACAGATCACATACTAGGTCACAAGATAGGGCTCAACAGATATCAAAAGACTGAGATCATCCATGCATATTCTCAGACATCATTTTTTTTTTGAAACTTGAACTCAAATAGAAGAAAAAGTTTGGAAAGAATTCAAACGCTTGGAAACTAAGGACCATCCTTCTCAAGAATGTCCAGATCAACCAGGAAATCAAAGAAGAACTTAAAACAATTTATGGAAACCAGTGCGAATGAAAACACGTTGGTCTAAAATCTGTGGGATCCAGCAAAGGCAGTCCTTAGTCCTAAATCCTAAGGGGGAAATAGGTATCTGTCCAAGCCTCACTGAAAAGAATTGAAAAACCTTGAATACAGCAACTTCCTTTACACATTGAAGAACTAGAAAATAATAAAAAAAAAAAATAAGCCAAAGGCACAGAAAGAATCAAGATAAAAGCAGAGAACAATGAGTTAGAAACTAAAGATACAGTAGAACACATCAATCGAAATAGAAGATGGTTCATTGAAAGAAATAAATTACATTGATAAACCACTGGCCAAACTATTCCAAAAGAGAAGATAAAGGTTCCAAATCAATAAAATTATGAAAAGGGAGAATTCATGACTAATACCAAGGAGATAGAAACGATTATCAGAAATTATTATCAACGACTATATGCCAGTAAGTTAAGCAACCAGGAAGAAATGGAAAATTACTCAGCCATAAAAAGGGATGAGATTCTTTGTCCTTTTAAACATGGATGGACTCAGAGGGCATACACTAAAGTGAAATAGGTAAGATATGAAAGACAAACACTAGAGGATTTCACTCATGTCTGGATTCTGAAAAGCAAAACAAGCGAATAAACAAACAAACACAAAGCAGAATCAGAATGTAAATATAGATAACAAAAAGATGTTTCTATGAAGGGAGGTGAGAGGTCAAGGAAGAAATAGGTGAAGGGGTGTAGGAGACACTGTCTTCCCATTGTGGTTTGAGTAAGTCACAGGAATGAAAGGCACAGCATAGGGAATATGATCAATTGCATTGGAATAGTGTCTCTGGTGATGGATGGTGTCTACACTTCCAGTCATTATAAGGCAAAAACTTGTCCAGTCATTATAATGTTCAACTGACATTAATAAAATATTGCAGGTCAACTATACTTCAAAAAATAATGAGTCAGAAAGTATACATATATAACAGGAATGGGTTTGTCTGAGAGTGACTGAAACCTAAAGGCAATCCAGCTGGGATTATCCTCACTCCACCACTCTAGGGGCAAAAAGTAACTGTTCTCTTGGGGAGACCCCACTCTTCACTTCTGAGGGAATTTACTTCTAGTTCACATCTTTGCAGATTTCTGTTTCAGCACCTGTTGCCAGTTTTTTCCTGTGTGCCCCTTTGGTTCGTGTTCAGTCCCATGCCACAGGCTCTGCTTCTCTTCATGGTCCACATGGGGAAGCCCATCTGCTCCCGTATTTTGAGAGTCCTTCTCTGTTCATATTCTTCTCTCCCCTGAGCTCTAGAGCTTGTGTATCTGCACAAGAATGAGATGGCTCCATCTGAAAGCTCACTCGTTCAACAAGTACTTTATGGAAACTTCCTATGTGCAGGTGGAGAAGAGCAATGAAACGCCCCTGAAAACATGCTTTTTTGTTTGTTTGTTTTTAAGTTTCAGGGTGCAATTTAGTGATGCATCAGTCGCATATAATATCTAGTGCTCATTTCATCAAATGACATCTGTAGTTCCCACCACCCAGTTACCCCATGTCCCAGGTACCTCCTTTAGAGCAGCCCTCAGTTTGTCCCTGGACGTTGAGTCTCTGATGGTTTGCCTCCCTCTCTATATTCATCTTGTTTTATTTTTTCTCCCCTTCCCCTATGTTCATTGATTTTGTTTCTTATACTATGCTTATGATAGAAAACATAAGGCATTTGGCATTCTGTGACTGACTTCTTTCCCTTAGAATTATACCCTCTGGTTCCATCCTCATCCTTACAAATGACAAGATGTCAGTTTTTGGGGGGCTGATTAATATTCCATTATATCTATGTACCACCTCTTCTTTATCCAGACTTTAAAAAGTTCTGCTTTTGCATCCAACTGTTTATAATACTTTGTGGTGTCTTCCTGAAGCAGACTCACTCCCGTCCATGGTATCGTCTGCTTTACCACACCAGATTCAAGTTTCCATCCTCCTTCCTTCCCAATGGTGGTAATTTTTCTACTTGTAGCCTTGCAGCATTTATATGATAACACCTTTGATTGATTTCTAGAGTGTTCAGAATGATCTGGTAAGTATGTACTTGTATTTGAGAGAGGAGAACAATGCAATTCTCCCCCTGCCCCAGAATTTCCAGATTGGTTGCTCGACATGAACACTATGAACTTGGTGACAGGATGGATTTTGTTGTTTCCCTTCTATGAGAGCTGAATACCACTATGATATTGGCAAGCATTTAGTTACTGGTGACACTGCTTCATCCCTTCCAGGCTGACGTTTATTGTGGGAAGATGTATTAAACATAATGCCTATCATTTTCTCCACTTATTATAAAAGCTTGGATGGATGAGCTGAGAGGAGCATTTATTTCTACGGCCATGTTGTTTGATTTACATACAACTGTGATCTTTCATGGGGTCTAAGGCACCATGATTTCATTAATATCCATGTCAGTGTTCTAATTTATGGTGCCTCTGTGTGGCACATTTATCTTTGCAGTGTTTGAGTCTTTCAGCCTCTCTATGACCATCAGTATAAATATTTAAAAATATTAACTTTTCTTCTTGAAGGACTGTTACCGCTTTTCCTTTAAAAGATGGTTTCCAGGTGATGATATCAGTAAGGTTGTCACTGAGAAAGCCATAAGTAATTGGCCAGCTGATCTGCCTGGTCACTAGTATGAGCCCAATCTGAGAAAACCCTGGTGATTGGCCAGCACATAGTGGTGATCACAGTTGTATGTAAGTCAAACATGAAGAAGGTGTTGTGATGTCCCAGGGCAGTTATAAAAGATGGCAACAGCCCAGGCTGCAGAGAGGAGACAGATGGCGGTTCACTCACAGCTCTTCCTGCTCTTCCTCGACTTCTATGTCCTGTTCCCTGTCCCTGCCCATGGCAATCTCCCTGCCCACTCCTCTTGCCCTGGGCCTCTCTCCAATATGCAACATACCACCTTCATGTTAGCACCTAAGTTTGTGCCCCTCTGTGTTCCGGAGTGTCCTCAAACCCCTCCACAGTGACTCCTAGGCCCATTTCATACAAGGAGAATGACCCAGGTCCTCAGGGAGGCATTCTCACTCTCATTCTCATTCTAAGTCTAATTTGGTAGTGGGACACTGGCTACCAGAGTACCATGGATTCTCAGCCAGCTGGGCCCCACACCTCTTGGGTCACAGGCGTGTTCAGTACAGGAAAGCTGGGCCCACATCCTGATGGAACACTGGGCACACTACTACTCTGAAGACCATATCCTGGCTCAGCACAGGGCACATGAATGCTATGAATATCCAGCCTTCCCAGATGTTCACAGTGTGGGGAATGTCTGAAGACACCAGGCAGAGAGGGAATTGTATGAAATAAGTAGGTACTGGGAAAAGGAATCACCACATCTCTGTATACAGTGTTAGTCACTGCAACACTGGCCCTCAGTCAATGGACTGTCTGAAACAGCTCAGCAGTGGATGAAATAATTCCCCAGAAATCTTGCTAACTCCGAGATCACAGACCATCAATCCTCAAACACAGACTAACAAAGAGAAATTCAGACCTCAGACAGAGCACCTGCCAGGAACCCAAAGACTGGGAGGCTTCTGATCCCATTTGACACTGAGCAGATTAGTCACACAGATACTTGGTGGACAAGGAGCCTCCATACCTCAAGTTGGCCAGCCCAGTGCAGCACAAGGCAAGTAGCCCCGAGAAGAGGCTTGCCAAGTGCCCAAAACCCATGAGTCATGCATCTCAGCACTGTACTGGGAAAATGTTTCAACTCAACAGAAGCATTACCATGGGCCTTTATTTCCAGTGTACAAGAACTCAGTTCTCCCCTAGGACAAGCAGGCACCTGGACAGCTGGCCCATTATGTGCCTGTGGACCTGGAGACCAATAAAGGAACTCTGGCTAGGCCAAGCAGACACCGAGACAGGTGGCTCACAATGTGCCCTTGGGCCTCAAGACATACAACTCAGCTCTAAAGCTTGGCCAAGGGCACACACTGACAGTAGGCTCATCATGGGCCCATGTACCTGGAGACCAGAATCTGAGCTGTATGCTAGGTTAAGCTGTCCCCTTGGCATTGGGATAAGGATGTGCTCTTGGACCTGTAGACCAACAACACAGCTCTATGACAAGCGAAGCAGGAAACTTCACAGCTGGTTCAACATGTGCCCATGGACCTGGAAGCCACAAAATCAGGTCTCTCCTCAGCCAATCAGGCACCTGGCCAGCATGGTCCCCATGTGACCTTTGACCTCGAGACCAACCACTTAACTCTCTCTTAGGTCCAACAGACATTTGGAGAGCAGGCTTACCATGAGACCTTGGACCTAACAACCATAAAGCGACTCTTGGTTAGGCCAAGCACTTACCTTGAGAGTGGGATCACCATGTACCCTTGGACTTGGAAACTAACAACAGAGGACTCTGCTAGGCCAAGAGGTCACCTGGATAGGAGGCTCACCATGTGTTCTTTAACAGCAATAAGAAACACACAGTTCTGCACCAGGCCAAGCAGACAAATAGTGGGCTCACCATGTGCCCTTGGACCAGGAGAAAAACTGAGCTGTCTGGTAGGCCAAGCAGACACCTAGGCAGCAGGCTCATCATGTGCCCTTGGACCTGGGGTCAAACTCAGCTGTCTGATTTGCCAAGTAGGCTCCCGGTAGACAGGGGCACCATGGGCCCTTGGGCCTCAAAACCAACAACTGAGCTCTGTGCTCAAGCAACTAGGAATGTTGATAGCAAGCTTACAATGGAAACTTGAACCAGGAGATCAAAAAATAAGCTGAGTGCTAGGCCAAGTTGACATGATGAAAGTGGATTCACATTATACCCTTTGATCTGGAGACCAAGAAGTGAGCTGTCTGATAGGCCTAGCAGGCACCTGGACAGCAGTCTCACTGTGTTCTCATGGACCTGGAGACCAACAATGTAGCTCTGCACTAGGCCAAGAAGGCAGCTGGACAGTGAGTTCAGCATGTTGTCTTGGACACAGATCCTTCCTTCTCCCCAGAGTACAGGGCTCTCAAACAATGGGCTTTCCAGCTGGCATCAGATTAGGAGACCTGCAAACCTGCTCAGCATTGCACCAATTTGTCCAATGCAGTCATGGAGACCTGGAAGCCTCCAAACCATGAGCCCTCCATCCAAGGATAGCACGGGACTAAGAAGACACTGGAACACCAGGTTGATCCAAAAATCTATGACTGCATGCTTTTCACCTCTGCAGAAAAGTGAGCATTCAGTCTCTTCTCACTTTCGATGTCCTTCCACCTGAGGTCCTTGTGGCCTGCTATCTTCGCATTATTCATTTTGTGGGGATGTCTCCTCCTGAGAAGAAAACTACACCATACCTTAGGAGATGAAACTGGCTAGTAATATGAACACTTTGTTTTCAAATTCATGGCAGAAAATGAAGAGGGGCAATGGTAGGAAGGAGTGCAGGAGACCCAGGGTCTGAACTATGTGGAGTCCTTGGAAGAAATCCTCCAGTTGAAGGAGTAGTGTTCCAACCTGAAGGGAGAGTTGGGGGCCTTAAAGCAAGAAGCCAAGCAGTGCATTGAGGGGTAGGCTCAGCTCCATGATGTGGAGAGTTTCTTCATTCAAATGAAGGTCTTCCTAAATATGTCTGCCTTAGACGAGTGCCCAAGGGTCAATGTTTGTGCACCCACCCAGGCATTGAAGGCATTGAAGGGGAGTTGGGAAATAAGTTTTCATCTCCCTGATTGATTGTATGTTATGAATTTAAATATTAGGCAAATAAGCTATTTAAAATAAAGAAGATTAAAAATAAACTACACAATTGATTATTTCTAAATAACTGATTTACAAAAAACAAACCCTGTGTGATTATAAAGGGCAGCCTGTCTTAGAGTCACTATTATCCCTTAAGATTCATTGCATTCTTTTGAGGTTGGGGTGTCCATGGCTCTGAGAATATGTCGATAAAGTATGCAGAGTTGAAATTGAGTATAAACTGCCTGACCTCATCACCACTTTCAGATGTACTGATACTAGAAGCAAAGCAGAAGACCTAAGTTCAGCAGCACTCTGATTGGAAGGAATAAAGAATCTGTGTGTCTCTTCACAGGTATTTCTGCCTAAAGTATTGGGAAAGACAAATTTCTCAGATTTTGGTAAGTTGGAGGTTGGCCCCTGATGTTATGGCTTCAGATTTTGGCCAGGAAAACAGCTGTTGGTCCAGGAGAGATTCATCTGTGATGCAGTCCTTAGAAGAACAAATGTGACAAGACCAAGCAAGAAGGATGGAGTGACTCCAGAGGTGGGGGATGATTCCCTGTCTCTGGGTGGGTAGGTATGGGGTCAGAGCAGGAGGCAGAATGGTATGAGTGGCCAGGCTGGTGGGCAGCATTCTGACCAAAGAGGCACTGCAGGAATTGGGGAGAAAAGTGGGATTCACATTGGGTGCTTTAGGTGCATTGGGGTTTGCACAAATTAAGGCACAGTGGGAAAAGAAGCCCTTTGGAGACTTTAGGGTCTGCTTGGTTATGAAGAATGGGCCCACTTCCAAGAGTCAGTGCTGCCCTTCTGATAAGTTGGACATGGGGAGAGGGGGTCAGAATGGAGTTGAAAGGTGAGATTCCTGGCTGACCGCTCCTGGGCTATGCTCCCTCTTGGCTCCAGGATGTGGAGTGGGAATGCAGGTGGGGTGCAAATACCAGTAATCTGGCATCTACATTTGACTCCAACTGAGATTGTAGGGGAAGTGCCTAGAGCTGTGGCTCCTGGGCTGAGCTCACTAATGACAGTGTGCTCATAATACCTGGGCATACCCAGATGGGAACCATGAGGAAGTTTCCTCTGGGTGTCGAAATGAACTTCAAGGAAACTTGGAAAGTGGGAGACGTGCAACCATAAGATGGATGATGTCTGGGCTGATTGGAGGAGGCTGCTTCCAGGAGCCTGTGTGGAGGCTGGTAGAGTCCAGGACACTTAAATGTAAGGGGGATATGGGTTGCTTATGTGATGCTAGCACTCAGAAACTCCTGTGATTAGCTGCTCAGATCATGCTCACCATACCAACGGTTCCACAAACATCAGGCCCCTGGGTGGGCTGTCACCCCAGAGCTGCTCACCTCATGAAGGAACAGGGACTGAAAGGTCCCTGTTCCTTCATGTCGAAAACGAGGGCAACTTTCGTAGGAGGTGATTGTGTGAGCAGGAGGCAGGAGAAGGCAGGTTTGGGGAGGGGATCTACAAGTGCAGGGAGAAATGCAGTCTAGAGCAGGGAGGGAAAGGGGGACAGTAGACTGTGTGGCAAGTCCTTGTCCCGGCCTTTTCACCCCAAAGGCAAAATATCAGCTTTGGGAAGGCAGTGTGTGAGATGGCGCTGTCCCATACCAAGCCTTCACTGCCCCTTTGGACTATATGGCATTACAGGACAGCATCTGCCATGTCACAGACCAGCACCAGACCCATCCTGCCTCCTTCAGTATTGCTTGACACCCATACCTTAAGGTTCTGGGGACTTTAGGGACATTTCCAACTCCGGTGAGCCAGGGTGGGACTACTAGCCTTAGGGGTGTGCTGACAGGTAGAGCACTACTATAGCTAGGAAGGGGGGGGGGGGGAGAGTGGTAGATTTCAAGATTCCCAGAAGCTGTAGGTATTTCAGGAGTTCCCTTCACGGAGGCAATCTTCACCCATTTTGGCTGCTTCCATTCTTTTCAACAGTTACAAATGAATCTGTAATGAAAAATTGCTCACCGGGTTTCACGGCATCTCAAATTTTCATTCTGTGAGTTCAGGAAAGTGCTTGCTAGGTTACCGGGTTTAGGTTTTGTTTCTGTAGAGCCCATCACATGGTCTTACCAGATATGCTCTTCCATTGACCTTTCCATCTTCAATGTAGGAGAGCTGGCTCTTTTCAACATTTGATATTTGTACTGTGTTTTATATTAACCAGCTATCCTAAAAGGTGGGTAGTACTGACAACACAGTCAGGATATCATTTGCATTTTTCTCATGGCTAGGTAGTATTTTTTCTGCTATGCACATTGGGGTACAGATGTGCCTAGCACATTCTTTTCTCTACATCTGTAGAGATGTAAATACCCTGTAGTGCAGGGTACTTACAGTACAGGGTAAATACCCTGTAGTGCAATGGCATGCTCATAGGATAGCTCTATTTTTAATTTTTTTAAAGATTTTATTTATTTGTTTGATAGACAGAGATCAGAAGTAGGCAGAGAGGCACACACAGAGAGAGAGGATGGGAAGCAGGCTCCCTGCTGAGCAGAGAGCCCGATGCGGGGCTCGATCCCAGGACCCTGGGATCATGACCTGAGCCGAAGGCAGTGGCTTTAACCCACTGAGCCACCCAAGCACCCCTATTTTTAATTTTTTGGAGGAATCTCCATGCTGTTTGCCGATGTGGCAGCACAAACTTGCATCCTACCAACAGTGTAAGAGTGTTCCTCATTCTCCACATCCCCTCCATCCCTTGTTTCCTGTCCTATTGCTATTGACCATTCTTCCTGTTTTAAGGTAGTATCTCATTTTTTAAAATATTTTATTTATTAATTTATTTGACACGTGCACACACACACACACACACACACAGAGAAAGATAGAGAGACAGAGACAGAGACACACAGAGAGAGATCTCAAGTAGGCATGGAGAAAGGCAGAGAGAGAGGGAGATGCAAGCTCCACGCCAAGCAGAGAGGCAATGCAGGGTCCATCTCAGGGTCCAGTGATCAGCACCTGAGCTGAAGGCAGAGGCTCAACCCACTGAGCCACTCAGGTGCCACTCAATGTGTTTTTGATTTGAACTTTCCCGATGGCTAGTGACAATGAACATTTTTTTTTCATATGTTTCTTAGCCATGTGAAGGTCTTCTTTGGGGAAGTGCCTGTTTGTGATGTGTTTCCATTTTTGATATGATTATCTGTTTATTGGGTGTTGAGTTTTGGAGTTCCTTATAGGTCTAGGAAGTCACCCTTTTTCTGAAGAGTCATTTGCAAATATTTTCTATCATTCTGTGTCTTGCCTCTTTGTTTTTTGTTTTTGTTTGTTTGTTTGTTTGTTTGTTTTTGTTTTTGTCCCTTTCTTTTGCTGTGCAGAAGCTTTTGATATTGGCTAAGTACCCAAAGTTCATTTTTGCTTTTGTTTTCTTTGCCAAGAATCATCAGATACCTTGGAATATCCCTAATGAAAGGGTCTGTACTCAAGGAACTACAGAACATTCATGAAAGAAATTGGAAAAGACACAAAAATGGATAAAACCTTCCATGCTCATGGATCAGAAGAATAAACATTGTTAAAATGTCTATACTATCCGGAGCAATCTAGACTTTCAATGCCATCCCAATCAAAAATCCAGTTGCATTCTTCAAAGTGCTGGAAAAAACAATCCTAATATTTGTTTGGAACCAGGAAAGATGCCAAATTACTAAGGAAATATTCAATTAGAAAACTAAAGCTGGATGCATCACATTGCCTGATTTCAAGCTTTACTATAAAGCTGTGATCACCAAGACAGCATTGTACTGGAGAAAAACAGACTCATAGACCAGTGGAACAGAGTAGAGAGCCCAGATATGGACCCACAACTCTATGGTCAAATCATCGTTGACAAAGCAGGAAAAAATATCCAGTGGAGAAAAGAGTCTCTTCAATAAATGGTGCTGGGACAATTGGATAGCTACGTATAGAAGAATGACTCTAGACCATTCTCTCACACGATACACAAAGATAAACTTGAAATGGATGAAATACCTCCATGTAAGATAGGAATCTATCAAAATCCTAGAGGAGAACATGGGCATTATCCTCTTCGACAACAGCCGGGGCAACTTCTTTCAAGACATGTCTCCAAAGGCAAAAGAAACCAGTGTGAAAACGTACTTTTGGGACTTTATCATTTTTTAATTTAAATTGAAATTAGTTTGCATATTGTGTATTATAGTTTCAGGAGTAGACTTTAATGATTCATCGGTTACATATGATCCAAACATCTGTCAACGGACACCTGGGACTTGTCCATATTTTGGCAACTGTGGACATTTCTGCTATAAACTTTGGGGTGTAGGTGCCTACTGGAATAAGTAGACTGTATCCATTGGATAGGCAATTGGGAAACCCCTCAGTTGTAAGGTGGTTCTGTTTTTAAATTTTGTGGATCCTCTACTCTATTTTCCACTGTGGCTGCACCCGTTTGCATTCCCACCATTCGGTGAGAGGACTTCCCTTTCTCTGAACCATTGCCAACATCTGTTGTTTCCTTACTTGTTAATTTTAGCCACTCTGACATGTGTGAGTTGATATCTCACTCTGGTTTTGATTGGGATTTCCCTCATAATACACGATGTTGAGCATTTTTTCATCTGTCTGTAGGCCATTTGTACCTCTTCCCTGGGGAAATGTCTCTTCTTGTCTTCTGACCATTTCATGAGTTGATTATGATTATTATAGTTGTTGCTGTTGCTGTTGTTGTTGTTGTTGAGCTTGAGAAGTTCTTTATAGGTTTTGGATACTAGCCCTTTATCTGAGAAGTTATTTGCAATTATCTTCTCCCTTGTCATAGCTTTTCTTTTAGTCTTGTTGACTCTTCCCTTGGCTGTGCAAAATCTTTTAATTTTGAGGAAGTCTCAATAGTTCATTATTGGTTGTCTTTCCCTTGCTCCAAATATTTATCTATGAAGGAGTTTCTGCAGGTGAGCCCAAAGTGGTTGCTGCCTACGTACTGCTCTTGGATTTTGATGTAGTCGTGTCTCAAATTTAGGTATATCATCCATTTAGTGTTTAACTTGTGTATATCCTAGAAAAATGTTGTAGTTTCATTCCTCTGAATGGTTCTGTCCAATTTTTCCAACACCACCTGTTGAAGAGTATGTCTTTCTTTTTTCCATTGGCAGTTCCTCCTTAGTTGACGATTGGTTGACCATCAAGTTGAGGGTCCATTTCTGGGCTTTCCATTCAGTTCCATGGATCTTTGCATCTATTTTTGTGCACATAACATATTGTCATGCTGGCTACAGCTTTGTAATGCACCTTGAAGTCAGGCATTGTGACGCCCCAGGTTTGGTTTCATGTCCCTCTAGCCCTTCATGGTCTTTTCTAATTGCATAAAATTTGAGGATTATTTCTCCAGTTCTGTGAAAAATTCTGACAGTATTTTGAAAGTGTCCCTCTAGTCCTTCAGGGTCTTTTCTAATTCCATAAAATTTGAGGATTATTTCTCCAGATCTGTGAAAAATGCTGACAGTATTTTGAAAGAGATTACACTAAATGTCTAGAATGTTTGGGGAATATAGATATTTTAACAAAATTTATCTTCCAATCCATGAGCATGGAATGTTTTCCCCCATGTATGCATCTTCTTCCATTTCTTTCAAAAGTGTCCTATAGTTTTCAGAGTCCATCTCATGACTGCTTTGTTAGGTTTATGCCTCAGTATCTTTGAGGTTTTTATGTAATTGTCAGTTGGATCAATTTCTTGATATCTCTTTCTGCTGCTTCATTGTTAGTGTATAGAAATACACTACAGTATAATTACAAGTACAGTACAATGTACATTGATGTCATATTCCGTGGCTTTGCTGGATTCCTCTGTCATTTCTTGTCATATTTGGTTGAACCTTTTTGGTGTTCTACACCCAGCATCATGTCTTCTCATGAGCACAGTAGAGTGAAAATGTCAATTCCTTCATTGCTGATTTGGTCGCCTTTTATTTCCTTTTGTTGTCTGATTGTTGACGCTAGGACTTCCAGTACAACGTGGAACAACAGTGGTGATAGAGGACATTCCCATTATGTTTCTGACCTTCAGGGAAAATCTCTTAGTGTTTTCTCATGGAAAATGGTATTACCTCTCATCCTTTCCTCTGTGACTTAGGATATTGAGGTGTTTTCCCTCTATTCCAACTCACAGTGGGAACTTTTCAAGAAAGATGCTGTGTTTTTTCATGTGCCATTTCACCATCTATGGAGAGGATCACATGGTTATTGTTCATTCTTATATTAATGTGTATCACACGGATGGGTTAGCAGATATTGAAGCATTCCTGCAGACCAGGACTGAATCCATCTTGGTCGTGTTGAATAATCCTTCTAATGTACTCTTGGATCTTCTTGGCTAGTATGTTTGTGAGCTGTTCTACACCCATATTCATCAGGGATATTGGCCTATAATGCTCCTTTCTGGTGGAGTATTCATCTGCTTTGGGGATCCAGGTTATGCTGGCCTCTTAGAATGACTTTGGAAGGTTTGTTGGTACAAAATTGGTCATCATATTCTCTTACAATTGTTTCTATTTCTATGGGGTTAGTTTTGATCTCTCCTCTTCCATTCCTTATTTTGTGTGCTTTCTCTCTTTTTGATAAGTCTGACTAGGGGTTTCTCAATTTGTTAATTCTTTCAAAGAACCAGCTCTTTGTTTCAACGATATATATAATTTTAACATCTATATATTGTGTAGTGCTTTAATCTCTATCATTTATCTCTATCTGTTGGATTTTGGCTTTCTTTGCTGTCATTTTCCAGCTCCTTGATGTTACATTGTGGATTTCAGAATTGTTTTGTTTCTAAAAGAAGGCCTGTACTGCTGGCTGTACACTTCCCTCTTAGGACAGACTTTGCTGCACCCTGAAGCTTTAGCACCGTCGTGGTTTTACTTTTCATTCCCTTCCAAGTATTTCAAATAGTTTTCTTAATTTCCTGGTTGTCCCTTTCATTCTTTCATATGATGTTCTTTGGCTTCCAAGTATTTGTGGCCCTTCTATGTGTTTCCTTTTTTTTGACTTCAGGTATCTATGCCATGTGGTCTGAGAAATACATGGGTATGATCTCAAACTTTGTGAACCAGAGGAGAACTGATTTTTTACTTGGTACGTGATCTATTCTGGAGAATGTTCCCTGTGCACTTGAGATGGAGGTATACTCCGTTGCTTCAGGGTGAAACGCTCTGAAGATCGCTGTGAAGTTCATCTGGCCCTTAGTGTTATTTAAAGTCCTTTTTTCCTTTGGGATCTGCTTAGACAACATGTCCCTTGCTGTGACTGGGGCGTTAAAGTACCACACTCTTCTTGTATTTTTACAAAGTGTGTATTTAATTTAGATATTACTCAGTTTATATTTTGGTCTGTTCTCAAGATACAGGCATCAACAATTGCAGTTGATAGATCTGCTTATTTCATAGGCACCTTTATTAATATAGAATCTTCCTTTACCTCTTATTTCATTTTTCTCTTTTCAATTTCTATATCTGACATATGGGTGGGTACTCCAATGCTCTTTTAATGTAAACTACCATTATAAATGGTTCTCCAGGAGTCAAGATGGCGGGGAAGTAGGAGGGGGCACCATTTCAACCTGTACCCTAAAGTGAGCTGATTACCTACCAAAGAACTCCGACCACCCATGAAATCAGCCTGAGATCAGAATTATACACGTCTGGATCTCTACTGGAGCAGAAGACGCCAGTGGCGGGTAAAGCAGACTGGGAGCGTTGGACTGATATCGGAAGATAAACAAAAGGGGGAGGGAGCCACCAGAGGTGACCGATGGGAAAGTAACACCCCAACACGAGAGTGCTCTGCGTCTGGGGACCAGCATTAACTTGGAGTCTGGTTGAAAGCACTCAAAAAACAAAGAGCAAAGGATCACGGGGGGTAATAGTGGGAACCTGGGCGGTTAGGGTCAGGGACCTAAGTCCCCGGACCCAGGACAGCCTCCCCTGGCACGGAGCCAGAGAGAGGGCGGCAGAGAAATCAGGTCTCCGTCCTTGAGCCGCCAGTGCGCCTGAATGCCAGCGCGCCCGAGAACGAGTGGGGTCTGGCTCCCATGAGGGGCTGGGAGCCTGGCCAGACGGCAATCATGAAACGCGAGCGTCCCACACCCTCCCTTGGGATAGGTGCTCATAGGCGCTAGCCTGGAGCTCTGGCATCCGGAAAAAAACAGACATTCCCAGCCCGGGACAGCGGGAAAATCTCAGTGTGCGATCTCTGCTCCGAACCTCTCTGGTGGTCTGGAGCTGCCTAGACAGCCACCGCTGCCCTGGTTTTGGGTACAATGAGGAGCTCCTGCATCCCCAGGGACAGTGACTCAGAACCGACTCGCAGCAGCTTTTGCAAAACAGTCTGAGGCTTCTCTCTGAGAGGGAGGTTGGGGTGCTCTTTGCTCTCCTCTAAACCTCCAAAAACCATCAAAAGCTATCAAGGCGAGAGAAAGCAGATGAAAGAACATAAAAACCCCCAGAGAACAAAAGGCTGAAAAAAACAGTTTCCTGAAAAAAAAGAGCTCACCCCCTTGAGGGGAGCGGGAGCACCTAACTCAGGGAACATCACTGTCTGAAAACCCACGTGGCAGGCCCCTCCCCCAGAAAACCAACCAGGAAGGAAAAAAAAAAAGACTACAAGAGAACAACCACCACTACTTCATAAATACAACTTTTATTATTAACTCTTTACCAATATTCTGGTTCTTTTTTTATATACATACAGATAATTTTTTAACCTATTTACCATCACACTGAGATGTCCAGCACATCAAATTCTTTAATAACCTTCTAACCTGAACTTTTTGATACATACACCCGTGTTTTTCTTTTGCTTTTCTATTTTTTTAATTCTTTTTTAATTTTAACTTAGTTTAGTCTAGTTTATTCTTTTTTCATTTTTATTTTCTACTATACATATAGAGTTAAACTTCAAGATAATCCCCTTTCCCCAATCAATGCTACCCCTATAGGCAAACCAGTTTCTAATCCCCCTGTAACTTAGGAAAGTTGAGTCCCTTAACAAAAACATCAAGATACCTTCAGGAAGAATCAAAATAAACTTCCTCACCCACACTGAGAATCTATAACCACGCTCCCAATTTTTCCTTCTGTCAGTGTTTCTGTGAATTTGGGTTTGTCCTGATAATATATAAATCTTATACTTGGGGTTCTTTCTGATGAGGTTCTTCCCTTTTTCTTGCTTATATATACATATTTTTTTCTCTTGTCATATACTTTTATCAGTCTTTTTGTTTGCTGTTTTTGTTTGTATACTCCACAAATCTTACCTTGTGGCCCATTTGGGCTGAGCCTTCTCTTTTATCTTCCCTTTTTTTCCTATCTCTCTCTCTCTTTTTTTCCTTTTTTCTTTCCCCTTTTTTTTCTTTCTTCTTCTCTATTTCTTTTTCTTTTCTTTTTTTCTCTCATTTGGGTGGGGAATCCTGATTGCACAGAAGCGTTCCAGGGTGCACATTGACTGCACCACAATCGATAAGTCCAGCTGCATCTGTTTAGTCATCTCTTACCAAAACGACTAGGAGGAGGAATACCCAACAGAAGAAAAATACAGAGGATGGGCCTTCTGCAACAGAGCTAATGGCTATCGACATAGACAATATGTCAGAAAAGGAATTCAGAATAACAATTATCCAGGCAATAGCTAGGTTGGAGAAAGCCATGGATGACCAAACAGAATTGATTAGGGCAGAACTGAAAGCCACCAGGGATGATGTTCACAATGTTAGGGCAGAACTGAAAGCCACCAGGGATGATGTTCAAAATGCTCTCAATGAGTTCCAATCCAATCTAAATTCTCTAATAGCTAGGGTAACTGAGACAGAAGATAGAATTAGTGATCTGGAGGACAAACAGATAGAGAGAAAGGATCAGGAGGAAGCCTGGAACAAACAGCTCAGAAGCCACGAAAACAGAATCAGGGAAATAAACGATGCCATGTAAAGTTCCAACGTCAGAATTATCGGAATCCCTGAAGGGGAAGAAAAAGAAAGAAGTCTAGAAGATATAGTGGAAGAAGTTGTCTATGAAAATTTTCCCAATCTCACGAATGGAAACAATGTTCATGTACTAGAGGCAGAAAGATTTCCTCCCAAGATTTTAGATTCTCGAAAGTGCTCACGGCACCTTATATTTAGAATGGGGAATTATGTTTCAAGAGAGACCCTCTTAAAAGCAGCTAGGACAAAGAAGCTACTTACATACAGAGGAAAGCCCATTCGAATAACGTCAGACCTTTCCAAAGAGACCTGGCAAGCCAGGAAGGGCTGGCAAAATATATTCAGAGTACTAAAGGAGAAGAACATGCAGCCAAGAATACTCTATTCAGCAAGACTGACATTTAAAATGGATGGAGAGATAAAGAGTTTCCAAGACCGGCAAGGCTTAAAAGACTATGCAACCACCAAGCCGACACTGCAGGAAATATTAAGGGGGGTCCTATAAAAGAGAAAAAATCCTAAGAATATAATTGAACGGAAATATAGAAACAATCTACAGACAGAAAGACTTCAAGGGCAACACGATGTCAATAAAAACCTACCTCTCAATAATCACTCTCAATGTGAATGGCCTAAATGCGCCCATAAAATGACACAGGGTTGCAGATTGGATAAAACGACAGGACCCATCCATATGTTGTCTACAAGAGACCCATTTTGAACCTAAGGATACACCCAGACTGAAAGTGAAGGGATAGAGAAGCATCTTTCATGCCAATGGGCCTCAAAAGAAGGGCAGGGTAGCGATTCTCATATCAGATAAATTAGATTTTAAACTAAAGACTGTAGTCAGAGATACAGAAGGACACTACATAATTCTTAAAGGGACTATCCGACAAGACGATCTAACAATTGTGAATATCTATGCCCCCAATATGGGAGCACCGAATTACATAAGAAAACTATTAATCAAGATAAAGAGTCATATTGATATGAATACAGTTATAGTAGGAGACCTTAATACTCCTCTCTCAGTAATACACAGATCATGAAGCAGAAGATTAATAAAGAAATAAGAGCATTGAATGAAACATTGGACCAGATGGACCTCATAGACATACAGAACATTCCACCCTAAAACAACAGAGTACTCATTCTTCTCAAGTTCACATGGAACTTTCTCCAGAATAGACCACATACTGGGTCACAAAGCAGGACTCAACCGATACCAAAAGACTGACATTATTCCCTGCATATTCTCCGATCACAATGCTTTGAAACTGGAGCTCAATCACAAGGAAAAGTTCAGAAGGAACTCAAACACCTGGAAGCTAAAGACCGCCTTGCTTAAGAATGCTTGGATCAACCAGGTGATCAAAGATGAACTTAAACAATTCATGGAAACCAATGAGAATGAAGACACCTCGGTCCAAAACCTATGGGATACAGCAAAGGCGGTTCTAAGGGGGAAATACATAGCCATCCAAGCCTCCCTCAAAAACATTGAAAAATCCAGAATACACCAGCTGTCTCTACACTTTAAAGAACTGGAGAATCAACAACAAATGAAACCAACTCCACATGCAAGAAGAGAAATAATCAAGATTAGAGCAGAGATCAATGAGGTAGAAATGAGAGATACAGTAGAATGTATCAATGAAACTAGAAGCTGATTTTTTGAAAGAATCAATAAGATCGATAAACCATTGGCCACACTAATCCAAAAGAAAAGAGAGAAAGCCCAAATTAATAAAATTATGAATGAAAAGGGAGAGATCACAACGAGCACCAAGGAAATAGAAACAATCATCAGAAATTATTACCAACAGTTATATGCCAATAAGCTAAGCAACCTAGATGAAATGGATGCATTCCTGGAAAGCTACAAACTCCCAAAATTGAACCAGGAAGAAATGGACAACCTGAATAGACCGATATCTAGTAATGAGATTGAAGCAGTGATCAAAAACCTCCCAAAAAACAAGAGCCCAGGACCTGACGGATTCCCTGGGGAATTCTACCAAACTTTCAAAGAAGAAATCACACCAATTCTCCTGAAGCTGTTCCAAAAAATGGAAGCAGAAGGAAAACTTCCAGACTCTTTTTATGAAGCCAGCATTACCCTGATCCCCAAACCAGGCAAAGACCCTACCAAAAAGGAGAATTTCAGACCCATATCACTGATGAATATGGATGCAAAGATTCTCAACAAGATCCTAGCAAACAGGATCCAGCAGCACATTAAAAAGATTATCCACCATGACCAGGTGGGATTCATCCCTGGGTTGCAAGGTTGGTTTAACATTCGCAAATCAATCAGTGTGATAGAACACATCAATAAGAGAAGAGAGAAGAACCACATGGCCCTCTCAATTGATGCAGAAAAAGCATTTGACAAAATCCAGCATCCGTTCCTGATGAAAACGCTTCAAAGTATAGGGATAGGGGGAACATTCCTGAACTTCATAAAATCTATCTATGAAAGACCCACAGCAAATATCATCCTCAATGGGAAAAAGCTTGCAGGCTTCCCGTTGAGATCAGGAGCACGACAAGGATGCCCACTCTCACCACACTTGTTCAACATAGTATTAGAAGTTCTAGCAATGGCAATCAGACAACAAAGAGAAATAAAAGGTATCCAAATTGGCAAGGAAGATGTCAAACTCTCTCTCTTCGCAGATGACATGATTCTTTATATGGAAAACCCCAAAGACTCCACCCCCAAACTACTAGAACTCATACAGCAATTCAGTAACGTGGCAGGATACAAAGTCAATGTACAGAAAGCAGTGGCTTTCTTATACACTAACAATGAAAATACAGAAAGGGAAATTAGAGAATCGATTCCATTTACTATAGCCCCAAGAACCATAAGATACCTGGGCATAAACCTAACCAAAGAAGTAAAGGACCTGTACTCGAGGAACCACAGAACACTCATGAAAGAAATTGAAGAAGACACAAAAAGATGGAAGACTGTTCCATGCTCTTGGATTGGAAGAATAAACATTGTTAAAATGTCTATACTGCCTAGAGCAATCTATACTTTTAATGCCATTCCGAGCAAAATTCCACCGATATTTTTCAAAGAGCTGGAGCAAATAATCCTAAAATTTGTATGGAGTCAGAAGAGACCCCGAATTGCTAAGGAAATGTTGAAAAACAAAAACAAACCTGGCGGCATCACGTTACCCGATTTCAAGCTTTACTACAAAGCTGTGATCACCAAGACAGCGTGGTACTGGCATAAAAACAGACACATAGACCAGTGGAACAGAGTGGAGAGCCCAGATATGGACCCTCAACTCTATGGTCAAATAATCTTCGACAAAACAGGAAAAAATATACAATGGAAAAAAGACAGGCTCTTCAATAATTGGTGCTCGGAAAACTGGACAGCGATATGTAGATGAATGAAACTCGACCATTCTCTTACACCGTACACAAAGATAAACTCGAAATGGATAAAAGACCTCAACGTGAGACAGGAATCTATCAGAATCCTAGAGGAGAACATAGGCAGGAACCTCTTCGATATCAGCCACAGCAACTTCTTTCAAGATATGTCTCCAAAGGCCAAGGAAACAAAAGCAAAAATGAACTTTTGGGACCTCATCAAGATCAAAAGCTTCTGCACAGCAAAGGAAACAGTCAACAAAACAAAGAGGCAACCCACGGAATGGGAGAAGATATTTGCAAATGACAGTACAGACAAAAGGTTGATATCCAGGATCTATAAAGAACTTCTCAAACTCAACACACACACAACAGATAATCATATCAAAAAATGGGCAGAAGATATGAACAGACACTTCTCCAATGAAAACATACAAATGGCTATCAGACACATGAAAAAATGTTCATCATCACTAGCCATCAGGGAGATTCAAATTAAAACCACATTGAGATACTACCTGACACCAGTTAGAATGGCCAAAATTAGCAAGACAGGAAACAACGTGTGTTGGAGAGGATGTGGAGAAAGGGGAACCCTCTTACACTGTTGGTGGGAATGCAAGTTAGTGCAGCCACTTTGGAGAACAGTGTGGAGATTCCTCAAGAAATTAAAAATGGAGCTTCCCTATGACCCTGCAATTGCACTGCTGGGTATTTACCCCAAAGATACAGATGTAGTGAAAAAAGGGCCATTTGTACCCCAATATTTATTGCAGCAATGGCTACGGTCGCCAAACTGTGGAAAGAACCAAGATGCCCTTCAATGGATGAATGGATAAGGAAGATGTGGTCCATATACACGATGGAGTATTATGCCTCCATCAGAAAGGACGAATACCCAACTTTTGTAGCAACATGGACGGGACTGGAAGAAATTATGCTGAGCGAAATAAGTCAAGCAGAGAGAGTCAAGTATCATATGGTCTCACTTATTTGTGGAGCATAACAAATAACATGGAGGACATGGGGAGATGGAGAGGAGAGGGAGTTGAGGGAAACTGGAAGGGGAGATGAACCGTGAGAGACTATGGACTCTGAAAAACAACCAGAGGGTTATGAAGGGGCAGCAGGGGGGTGGGGTGGGGTGGGAGGTTGAGGAACCAGGTGGTGGGTAATAGGGAGGGCACGTACTGCATGGAGCACTGGGTGTGATGCCAAAACAATGAATACTGTTATGCTGTAAATAAACAAATAAAAATAAAAATAAATAAATAAAAAGAATAAATGGTTCTCCAACCCTCATGTTGAATATGGAAGAGTATTTTTTCTAAAATTAGTCTCTTGTACAGACCACATTGAAGGGTCTTCTTGTTTCCTTTTGGTTTGTTTCATTCCATTCTGATACCCTATGCTTCTGGTAGAAGCATTTTGTCTTTTTACCTTCTGAATAATTATTGAAAGCTATTATGTTAGTGCCATTTAGAACGTGAAATGTCACTGTTTCTTTACCTCATCTGTGTACTCTTTTTACTTTTCTTTCTTTCCTTTTTTTTTTTTTTTTGAATTTGGGCTCCCTCTCTCTCTACTCAAAGGATCCCCTTTAATATTTCTTGCAGGGAGAGTTTATTGTTCAGAAATTCCTTTCTTTTTTTGTTTGTCCTAGACACTCTCTACCTCTCCCTTCACTCCGAATGATAGCCTTGGGGTATACACTATTTGTGACTGCATATTCTTTATCCTCATATAGCACGTTGAGTATATCCTACCTGTCCTTCCTGCCCTGATAAGTCTCTGTGGACCGGTCTGCTGCCAGCCTCATGTACCTACCCTTGGAGGTGAAGGACGTCTTGTTCCAAGCTTCTTTGAGGATTTTCTATTTGTCTTTGATTTTCAAACTTCAGGATTATATTTCTATGTGTTGACTAATTTTTACTGATTTTGAGGGGTATTCTCTGTGCCTCCTCGACTTGAATGCCAGTATCCTTCCCCAGATTAGGGAATTTCTCAGATATCTATAATTTGTTGAATTAAACCTTCTACCCCTTTCTCCTGGCCCTCAGCTTCTGGGATCCCTCTAATACGGATATCATTTCCTTTCATGGAATTCCCAAGAACTCAAGGTCTCCCTTCATGATCCAATAGCTTTGTTTCTCTCATTTTTTCAGCATTTTAATTTTTCCATCCTTTAATCTTCTATGTCACTGATACATACTTCTCCCTCATTCATCACCTTTGGATAGCCTCCACTTGAATTATATCTCAGTAATAGCACTTTCAAAGTGGACCTGAGTATTCGTTCTTTTATGTCTATAGTAAGGGATGCTCTAGGGCCTAGTATGCTTGTATCCAGCCCAGTTACTATCTTTATAATCATTGTTTTCAATTCTAGTGCAGAGACTTTATATATATTCATATTGTTTCAATCCCTGTGAGTGAGTTCATTATTTTGAGGTGAATTCTCCATCTCCTCATTTTGCCCAGAAAGTAATTATGAAAGCAAAAGCAGCCTTAAAGATGGAAGGGAGCAGAAAAATCAAGAATAAAAAAAAAATGGAAACAAAAACAAACAACAAAAGAATACAAAAAACAAGACTCAGTATGTGTTTGGAACTGTTCATTAAAAGAACCAAGATGCCAAAATAAAGAGAAAAGAAAAAAAAAGAAGGAAGAAAAAAAAATCTTACAAATATAAAACAATTTAATGAAAAGGGGTAGAAAAAATATACATGTACATAACTTATTGGTAAAAATAAACATGAAAAATATTAAAAAGTTTAAATATAAAAAAAGCACTAAAGAATGCCAATAGATCTTGTGAGATGAACTTACTGCATCAGTTGACAGGACCTTGTGATTCTTCGCTCTTCTCTTAATGATTTGTCTATAATATTGATTTATTTGAAAATGTGGAACTGCCCTTGTGTCCCAGGGTTAAATCCCAAGGGGTCATGGTGGATAATGTTGTTTTTGTTTTTGTTTTTATTTATTTTATTTATTTTCTTTTATTTTGTTTCAGTGTAACAGTATTCATTGTTTTAGTACCACACCCAGTGCTCCATGCAATACGTGCTCTCCTTAATACCCACCTCTTTGTTCACCCAACCTCCCGCCCCCTTCAAGACCCTCAGGTTGTTTTTCAGAGTCCATAGTCTCTCATGGATCATCTCCCCTTCCAATTTCCCTCAGCTCCCTTCTCCTCTCCATCTCCCCATGGCCTCCATGTTATTTGTTATGCTCCACAAATAAGTGAAACCATATGATACTTGACTCTCTCTGCTTGACTTATTTCGCTCAGCATAATCTCTTCCATTCCCGTCCATGTTCTACAAAAGTTGGGTATTCATCCTTTCTGATGGAGGCATAATACTCCATCGTGTATATGGACCACATATTCCTTATCCATTCGTCCATTGATGGGCATCTATGTTCTTTCAACAGTTTGGCGATTGTGACCATTGCTGCTATAAATATTGGGGTACAAATGGCCCTTGTTTTCACTACATCTGTATCTTTGGGTAAATACCCAGCAGTGCAATGGCAGGGTCATAGGGAAGCTCCATTTTTAATTTCTTGAGGAATCTCCACACTGTTCTCCAAAGTGGCTGCACCAACTTGCATTCCCACCCACAGTGGAAGAGGGTTCCCCTTTCTCCACATCCTCTCCAACACATGTTATTTCCTGTCTTGCTAATTTGGGCCATTCTAACTAGTATAAGGTGGTGTCTCAAAGTGCTTTTAATTTGAATCTCCCTGAGGGCTAATGATGATGAACATTTTTTCATGATAGCCATCTGTATGTCTTCATTGGAGAAGTATCTGTTCATATCATCTTCCCATTATCTGATACGATTATCTGTTTCATGCGTGCTGAGATTGAGGAGCTCTTTATAGATCCTGGATATGAATCTTTTCTCTGTACTGTCATTTTCAAATATCTTCTCCCATTCCGTGGGCTGCATCTTTGTTTTCTTCACTGTTTCCTTTGATGAGCAGAAGCTTTTGATCTTGAGGAAGTCCCAAAAGTTCATTTTCACTTTTGTTTCCTTTGCCTTTGGAGACATATCTTGAAAGAAGTTGCTGTGGCTGATATCAAAGAGGTTACTTCCTATGTTCTCCTCTAAGATTCTGATGGATTCCTGTCTCACGTGGAGGTCTTTTATCCATTTCGAGTTTATCTCTCTGTATGGTGGAAGAGAATGGTCGAGTATCATTCTTCTACATGTAGCTGTCCAGTTTTCCCAGCACCACTGATTGAAGATACTGTCTTTTTTCCACTGTATATTTTTTCCTGTTTTGTCGAAGATTATTTGACCATAGAGTTGAGGGTCCATATCTGGGCTCTCTACTGAGTCCCACTGGTTTATGTGTCTGTTTTTATGCCAGTACCATGCTGTCTTGGTGATCACAACTTTGTAGTAAAGCTTAAAATCAGGTAGCATGATGCCGCCAGTTTTATTTTTGTTTTTCAACATTCCCTTAGTTGATTCATGGTCTCTTCTGATTCCATACAAATTTTAGGATTAATTGCTCCAGCTCTTTGAAAAATACCATAGTAATTTTGATTGGAATGGCATTAAAAGTGTAGATTGTTCTAAGCAGTATAGACATTTTAACAATGTTTACTCTTCTGATCCAAGAGCATGGAACAGTCTTCCCTCTTTTTGTGTCTTCTTCAATTCTTTTCATGAGTGTTCTGTAGTTCCTCGAGTACAGATCCTTTACCTCGTTCGTTAGGTTTATTCCCATGTATCTTATGGTTCTTGGTGATAGAGTAAATGGAATCGATTCTCTAATGTCCCTTTCTGTATTTTCATTGTTAGTGTATAAGAAAGACACTGATTTATGTACATTGACTTTGTATCCTGCCATGTTACTGAATTAGTTCTAGTAGTTTTGGGGTCGAGTTTTTTGTGTGTTCCATATAAAGAATGATTTCATCTGTGAAGAGAGAGAGTTTGACTTCTTCATTGCCAATTTGGATACTTTTATTTCTCTTTGTTGTCTGATTGCAGTTGCTAGGACTTTTAATACTATGTTGAACAAGGGTGGTGAGTGTGGGCATCCTTATCATAGTCGTGATCTCAACGGGAAGGCTGTGATCCTTTTCCCAATGAGGATGATATTTGCTGTGGGTCTTTCATAGATAGGTTTTATGAAGTTCAGGAATGTTCCCTCTATCCCTATACTTTGAGAAGTTTTTATCAGGAATGGACGCTGGATTTTGTCAAGTGCTTTATCTGCATCAATTGAGAAGACCATGTGGTTCCTCTTTCTTCTCTTATTGATTTGTTCTATCACATTGATCGATATGCGAATGTTGAACCATCCTTGTAACCCAGGGATGAATCCCACCTGGTCATGGTGGATAATCTTTTTAACGTGCTGCTGGATCCTGTTTGCTAGGATCTTGTTGAGAATCTTAGCATCCATATTCATCAGTGATATGGGTCTGAAATTCTCCTTTTTGGTAGGGTCTTTGCCTGGTTTGGGGATCTGGGTAATGCTGGCTTAATAAAAGGAGTCTGGAAGTTTTCCTTCTGCTTCAATTTTTTTTGGAACAGCTTCGGGAGAATTGGTGTTATTTCTTCTTTGCAAGTTTGATAGAATACCCCAGGGAATCCATCAAGTACTGGGCTATTCTGTTTTGGGAGATTTTTGATCGCTGCTTCAATCTTGTTACTAGATATCGGTCTACTCAGGTTGTCAGTTTCATCCTGGTTCGATTTTGGGAGTTTATAGTTTTCCAGGAATGCATCCATTTCATCTAGGTTGCTTAGCTTATTGGCATATAACTGTTGATAATAACTTCTGATGATTGTTTCTACTTCCTTGGTGTTAGTTGTGATCTGTCCCTTTTCATTCGTAATTTTATTAATTTGTGCTTTCTCTCTTTTGGATTAGTGTGGCCAATTGTTTATCAATCTTATTGATTCTTTCCGAAAACCAGCTTCTAGTTTCATAGATATGGTCTATTACATCTCTAGTTCCTACCTCATTGATCTCTGCTCTAATCTTGATTACTTCCCTTCATGTGTTTGGAGTTGGTTTGATTTGTTGTTGATTCTCCAGTACTTTAAGTTGTAGAGACAGCTGGTGTATTCTGGATTTTTCAATTTTTTGAGGGAGGCTAAGATGGCTATGTATTTCCCCCTTAGAACTGCCTTTGCTGTATCCCATAGGTTTTGGACCGAGGTGTCTTCATTCTCATTGGTTGCCATGGATGTTTAAGTTCATCTTTGATCTCCTGGTTGATCCAGAGACACCACAGCCCCGTGCCCCTCCCCGATCTCCTGGTTGATCCAAGCATTCTTAAGCAAAGTTTCATTCAATTCTCTTATTTCTTTATTGATTTTCTGCTTCAATGATCTGTCTACTACTGAGAGAGGCATGTTAAGATCTCCTACTATTAATGTATTCATATCAATATGACTCTTTTTCTTGATTAATAGTTTTCTTATCTAATTGGATGCTCCCATATTGTGGGTATAGGTATTTACAATTGTTAGATCATCTTGGTGGATATTCCCTTTAAGAATGATGTAGTGTCCTTCTGTATCTCTGACTACAGTCTTTAGTTTAAAATCTAATTTATCTGATATGAGAATCGCTACCATAGCCTTCTTTTGAGGCCCATTGGCATGAAAGATGCTTCTCCTTCTCTTCACTTTCAGTCTGGGTGTATCTTTAGGTTCAAAATGGGTTTCTTGTAGACAACATATGGATGGGTCCTGCGTTTTATCCAATCTGCAAACTTGTGTCATTTTATGGGGTGCATTTAGGCCATTCACATTGAGAGTGATTATTGATAGATAAGTTTCTATTGACATTGTGTTACCTTTGAAATCTTTCTGTCTGTTGATTGTCTCTATATTTCTGTTCAATGATATTCTTAGGATTTTTTTCTCTTTTATAGGACCCCCCCCTTAGTATTTCCTGCAGTGTCGCCTTGGTGGTTACATAGTCTTTAAGCCTTGCCGGTCTTGGAAACTCTTTATCTCTTCATCCATTTTGAATGACAGTTTTGCTGGATAAAGTGTTCTTGGCTGCATGTTATTCTCATTTAGTGCTCTGAATATATTTTGCCAGCCCTTCCTGGCTTGCCAGGTCTCTGTGGACAGGTCTGACATTAATCTGATGGGCTTTCCTTTGTATGTAAGGAGCTTCTTTGTCCTAGCTGCTTTCAAGAGGGTCTGCCTAGAGTTATAATTCTTCATTCTAAGGGGTCGTGAGGACTTTCCAGAATCTAAAATCTTGGGGGGAAACCGTTCTGCCTCTAGTACATGAACGCTCTTTCCATTCATGAGATTGGGAAAAATTTCATAGACAAATTCTTCCACTACATCTTCTAGACTTCTTTCTTTTTCCTTCCCTTCAGGGATTCCAATAATTCTGACATTAGAACATTTCATGGCATCATTTATTCCCCTGATTCTGTTTTTGTGGCTTCTGAGCTGTTTGTTCCAGGCTTCCTCCTGATCCTTTCTCTCTATTTGTTTGTCCTCCAGATCACTATTTTTATCTTCTGTCTTGGTTACCCTAGCTTTCAGAGAATTTAGATTGGATTGGAACTCATTGAGAGCATTTTGAACATCATCCTTGGTGGCTTTCAGTTCTGCCCTAACTTTGTGAACATCATCCCTGGTGGCTTGGAGTTCTGCCCTAATCAATTCCGTTTGGTCATCCATGTATTTCTCCAACTGAGCTATTGCCTGGATAATTGTTAGTCTGAATTCCTTTTCTGACATATTGTCTATGTCGATAGCCATTAGCTCTGTTGCAGAGGATCCATCCTCTGTATTTTTCTTCTGTTGGGCATTCCTCCTCCTAGTCATTTTGGTGAGAGATGACTGAACATATGTCGCTGGATGTATCAAATGTGGTGCAGTCAAGGTTCACCCTGAAATGCTTCTGAGCAATCAGGATTCCCCACCCAATCGATATAAAAAAGAAAGGAGAAAAAAAATGAAGGTAGAGAGAGAGTGAGAGAGAGAGACAGCAAAAAAAGGAAGATAAAAGAGAAGACTCAGCCCAAATGGGCCCCAAGGTAAAATTTATGAAGTATACAAACAAAAGCAGAAAAACAAAAAGACTGAAAAAAGTATAGGACAAGAGAGGGGAGTAGTCAATATGGCGGACAAGTAGCAGGCTGAGACTACATCAGGTAGCAGGAGATCAGCTCGATAGCTTATCTAAACATTGCAAACACCTACAAATCCAACGGGAGATCAAAGAGAAGAAGAACAGCAATTCTAGAAACAGAAAATCAACCACTTTTGGAAAGGTAGGACTGGCGGAGAAGTGAATCTAAAATGACGGGAAGATAGACCACGGGGGGAGGGGCCGGCTCCCGACAAGCAGCGGAGCAATGGAGCACAAAATCAGGACTTTTAAAAGTCTGTTGCACTGAGGGACTTTGCTCCAGAGGCTAAACCGGGGTGAAGCCCACGTGGGGTCAGCATGGCCCCAGATCCTGCAGGGTCACAGAAGGATCGGGGGTGTCGGAGTGTCACAGAGCTTGCAGGTGTTAGAACAGAGAAGCCGGCTACAGAGACAGAGCCTAGGACTGAACTCTCAGCTCGGGGTTACCTTGAACTGGTCACGGGCTGGGTGAGCTCGGAGCGTGGCTGGAGGCTGGGGATACGGGAGTGATTGGGTGCTGTCCTCTGGGGGCTCACCGAGGAGTGGGGCCCCGGGCTCTCGGCTCCTCCGGGCCAGAGACTAGGAGGACGCCATTTTTATTCCCATCCTCTGGAACTCGACGGAAAACATTCAGGGAACAGAAGCTCCAAAAAGCGAACCCGAGCCGATTACTTAGTCCGGCCCCGGTAAGGGTGGTACAATTCCGCCTTGGGCAAAGACACTTGAGAGTCACTACAACAGGCCCCTCCCCCAGAAGATCAACAAAATATCCAGCCAGGTCGAAGTTCATCTATCAAGGAAAGCAGGTTCAATACCTAAGACAGCAGTGGAATTCCAGAGGAGGAGAAAGCAAAGCAGGGAACTCATGGCTTTCTCCCCATGATTCTTTAGTCTTGTGGTTAATTCAATTGTTTTTTCAATTTTTTTCTTTCTTTTTTCTTCTTCTGCTAAATTTTTAAAAACTTTTACCCTTTTCTTTTTTAACATTTTTTGACTAGTTTATCTAAAAAATATATTTTTTCTTTCCTTTTTTAATATTTTTTCTTGATTTGTTTTATTTTTTTAATTTTTTTCTTTTTTTTCTGAACCTCTTTTTATTCCCCCTCCCCACAATTTGGGGTCTCTTCTGATTTGGTTAAGTGCATTTTTCTGGGGTCGTTGCCACCCTTTTAGTATTTTATTTGATCCTTCATATCCTCTTATCTGGACAAAATGACAAGGCGGAAAAAATCACCACAAATGAAAGAACAAGAGACAGTACCGAAGGCTAGGGACCTAATCAACACAGACATTGGTAATATGTTAGATCAAGAGTTCAGAATGACGATTCTGAAGGTCTAGCCAGGCTCGAAAAAGGCATGGAAGTTATTAGAGAAACCATCTCTGGAGAGATAAAAGCCCTTTCTGGAGAAATTAAAGAACTAAAATCTAACCAATTTGAAATCAAAAAAGCTATTAATGAGGTGCAATAAAAAATGGAGGCTCTCACTGCTAGGATAAATGAGGCAGAAGAAAGAATTAGTGATCTAGAAGACCAAATGACAGAGAATAAAGAAGCCGAGCAAAAGAGGGACAAACAGCTACTGGACCACGAGGGGAGAATTTGAGAGATAAGTGACACCATAAGACAAAACAACATTAAATAATTGGGATTCCAGAAGAAGAAGAAAGAGAGAGGGGAGCAGAAAGTCTATTGGAGAGAATTATTGTAGAGAATTTTCCTTATATGGCAAAGGGAACAAGCATCAAAATCCAGGAGGGGCAGAGAACCCCTCTCAAAGTCAGCAAGAATAGGTCCACACCCCGTCACCTAATAGTAAAATTTAAAAGTCTTAGTGACAAAGAGAAAAACCTGAAAGCAGCCCGGGAAAAGAAGTCTGTAACATAAAATGGTAAAAATACTAGATTGGCAGCAGACTTATCCACAGAGACCTGGCAGGCCAGAAAGAGCTGGCATGATATATTCAGAGCACTAAACGAGAAAAACATGCAGCCAAGAATACCCTGTCCAGCTAGGCTATCATTGAAAATAGAAGGAGGGATAAAAAGATTCCAGGGTAAACAAAAACTGAAAGAATTTGCAAACACCAAACCAGCTCTGCAGGAAATATTGAAAGGGGTCCTCTAAGCAAAGAGAGAGCCTAAAAGTAGTAGATCAGAAAGGTACAGAGACAATATACAGTAACAGTCACCTTACAGGCTAATAATGGCACTAAATTCATATCTCTCAATAGTTACCCTGAATGTTAATGGGCTAAATGCCCCAATCAAAAGACACAGGGTATCAGAATGGATTAAAAAAAAAAAACCATCAATATGTTGCCTACAAGAAACTCATTTTAGATGCGAAGACACCTCCAGATTTAAAGTGAGGGGGTGGAAAACAATTTACCATGCTAATGGGCATCAGAAGAAAGCTGGGGTGGCAATCCTTATATCAAATCAATTAGATTTTAAGCCAAAGACTATAATAAGAGAAGAGGAAGGACACTATATCATACTCAAAGGGTCTGTCCAACAAGAAGATCTAACAATTTTAAATATCTATGCCCCTAACGTGGGAGTAGCCAACGATATCAATCAATTAATAACAAAATCAAAGAAACACATCAATAATAAATACAATAATAGTAGGGGACTTGAACACTCCCCTCACTGAAATGGACAGATCATCCAAGCAAAAGTTCAACAAGGAAATAAAGGCCTTAAATGACACACTGGACCAGATGGACATCACAAATATATTCAGAACATTTCATCCCAAAGCAACAGAATACACATTCTTCTCTAGTGCACATGGAACCTTCTCCAGAATAGATCACATCCTGGGTCACAAATCAGGTCTCAACCGGTATCAAAATATTAGGATCATTCCCTGCATATTTTCAGACCACAATGCTCTGAAGCTAGAACTCAATCACAAGAGGAAAGCTGGAAAGAACCCAAATACATGGAGACTAAACAGCATCCTTCTAGAGAATGAATGGGTCAACCAGGAAATTAAAGATGAATTGAAAAAATTCATGGAAACAAATGATAATGAAAACACAACGGTTCAAAATCTGTAGGACACAGCAAAGGCAGTCCTGAGAGGAAAATATATAGCGGTACAAGCCTTTCTCAAGAAAAAAGAAAGGTCTCAATTACATAACCTAACCCTACACTTAAAGAAGCTGGAGAAAGAACAAGAAAGAAACTGTAAACCCAGCAGAAGAGAAATCATAAAGATCAGAGAAGAAATCAATGAAATAGAAACCAAAAAAAAAAAAAAAAATAGAAAAAATCAATGAAACTAGGAGCTGGTTTTTGGAAAGAATCAATAAGATTGATAAACCCCTGGCCAGACTCATCAAAAAGAAAAGAGAAAGGACCCAAAATAAATAAAACCATGAATGAAAGAGGAGAGATCACAACTAACACCAAAGAAATACAGACAATTATAAGAATATACTATGAGCAATTCTACGCCAACAAATTTGGCAATCTGGAAGAAATGGAGGCATTCCTAGAGACATATAAACTACCACAACTGACCCATGAAGAAATAGAAAACCTGAACAGGGCCATAACCAGTAAGGAGTTTGAAACAGTCTTCAAAAATCTCCAGAAAAAAAGCCCAGGGCCAGATGGCTTCCCAGGGGAATTCTACCAAACATTTAAAGACAGCCTCTTCAATAAATGGTGCTGGGAAAATTGGACAGCCACATGCAGAAAAATGAAATTGGACCATTTCCTTACACCACACACGAAAATAGACTCCAAATGGATGAAGGACCTCAATGTGAGAAAGGAATCCATCAAAATCCTTGAGGAGAATGCAGGCAGCAACCTCTTCAACCTCAGCCGCAGCAACATCTTCCTAGGAACATCGGCAAAGGCAAGGGAAGCAAGGGCAAAATGAACTATTGGGATTTCATCAAGATCAAAAGCTTTTGCACAGCAAAGGAAACAGTTAACAAAACCAAAAGTCAACTGACAAAATGGGAGAAGATATTTGCAAACGACATATCAGATAAAGGGCTAGTATCCAAAATCTATAAGGAACTTAGCAAACTCAACACCCAAAGAACAAACAATCCAATCAAGAAATGGGCAGAGGACATGAACAGATATTTCTGCAAAGAAGACACCCAGATGGCCAACAGACACATGAAAAAGTGCTCCACATCACTCGGCATCAGGGAAATACAAATCACAACCACAATGAGATATCACCTCACACCAGTCAGAATGGCTAAAATGAACAAGTCAGGAAATGACAGATCCTGGCGAGGATGCGGAGAAAGGGGAACCCTCCTCCACTGTTGGTGGGAATGCAAGCTGGTCCAACCACTCTGGAAAACAGCATGGAGTTTCCTCAGAATGTTGAAAATAGAACTACCCTATGACCCAGCAATTGCACTACTGGGTATTTACCCTAAAGATACAAACATAGTGATCCGAAGGGGCACATGTACCTGAATGTTTATAGCAGCAATATCTACAATAGCCAAACTATGGAAAGAACCTAGATGTCCATCAACAGATGAATGGATAAAGAAGATGTGGTATATATATACAATGGAATATTATGCAGTCATCAAAAGAAATGAAATTTTGTCATTTGCAATTACGTGGATGGAACTAGAGGGTATCATGCTTAGTGAAATAAGTCAATCTGAGAAAGACAACCATCATATGATCTCCCTGATATGAGGACATGGAGATGCAACATGGGGTTTAGGAGGATAGGAGAAGAATAAATGAAACAAGATGGGATTGGGAGCGAGACAAACCTAAATGACTCTTAATCTCACAAAACAAACTGGGTGTTGCTGGAGGGAGGTGGGGTTGGGAGAGTGGGAGGGGGTTATGGACATTTTGGAGGGTATGTGCTATGGTGAGTGCTGTGAAGTGTGTAAACCTGGTGATACACCGACCTGTACCCCTGGGGATAAAAATATGTTATATGTTTATAAAAGAAAAGAAAAGAATGGATGAATACCCAACTTTTGTTGCAACATGGACGGGACTGGATGTGATTATGCTGAGTGAAATAAGTCAAGCAGAGAGAGTCAAGTATCACAAGGTTTCACTTATTTGTGGAGCATAACACATGACATGAAGGACATTGGGAGATGGAGAGGAGAAGGAAGTTGAGGGAAATTGGAAGGGGATGTGAACCATAAGAGACTATGGACTCTGAAAAACAACCTGAGGGTTTTGAAGGGGCGGGGTGGGAGGTTGGGGAAACCAGGTGGTGGGTAATAGGGAGGGCACGTATTGCATGAAGCACTGGGTGTTGTGCAAAAACAATGAATACTGTTATGCTGAAAAATAAATAAATTAAAAAAAAAGAAAAAAATATATGACAACAGAAAAAAAATATATGAAAGCAAAAAAAAGGAAGAACCTCGTCAAAAAGAACCTCAAGTATAAGATTTATATACTATCAGGATAAACACAAATACACAGAAACACTGGCGGAAAGAAAAGTTGGGAGAGTGGTTATAAATTCTCAGTGTAGGCAAGGAACATTATTTTGATTCTTCCTGGATGTATCTTGATGTCTTTGTGAAAGGACTCAACTTTCCTAAGATAAAGAGGGATTAAAAATTGTTTTACCTATGGGGTAGCATTCGTTGGGGAAAGGGGATTACCTTGAAGTTAGCGCCATATGTATATTAGAAAATAAAGATTAAAAAAGAATAAACTAGACTAAACTAAACTAAAATTAAAAAATAAAAAATAGAAAAGCAAAAGAAAAACACGGGTGTATATATCAAAAAGTTCAGGTTAGATGGTTATTAAGGAATTTGATGTACTGGACATCTCACTGTGATGGGAAATATGTTAAAAATTATCTATATGTATAAAAAAAGAACAAGAATAATGGTAATGAGCTAAAAATAAAAGTTGTATTTATGAAGTAGTAGTGGTTTTTTTCTCTCTCTCTCTTTTTTTTTTTCTTTTCTGTTTGGTTTTCTGGGGGAGGGACCTGCCACGTGGGTTTTCAGTGAATGATGTTCCCTGAGTTAAGTCCTCACCCTTTCACCTCACCACCACCTTCAAGGGGGTGGGCTCTGAAGAAACTGTTTTTTTTTTTCAGGCTTTTGTTCTCTGGAGGTTTTTATGTTTGTTCATCTGTTTTCTCTCGCCTTGACAGCTTTTGATGGTTTTTAGAGGTTTAGAGGAGAGCAAACTGCACCACAACCTCCCTCTCAGAAAGAAGCCTCAGAAAGCTCTGCAGAGCTCCTGGCAGAGTAGGTTCTGAGTCACAGTCCTTGGGCATGCAGGATCTCCTCCTTGTACCCCAAACCACGGCCGTGGTGGATGTCTGGGAAGCTCCAGACATCCAGACATCCAGAGATGTTCCAAGCAGCGATTGCACACTTGGATTTTCCCACTGGCCCGGGCTGGGAGTGCCTGGTTTTTCCAGGTCCAAGTGCTCCTGGCTAGCGCCTCTGAGCACCTCTCCCAAGGGAGGGTGTGGGGCATGCGTGTCTCAGGAATGCCATCTGGTCAGGCTCCCAGCCCCTCATGGGAGCCAGACCCCACGTGTTATCGGGTGTGCTGGTAGCTCAGGCATACTGGCGGCTCAGGGACCAAGACCTGGTTTCTCTGCCGCACTCTCTCTGGCTCAGCACCAGGGGAGGCTGTCCTGGGTCTGGTGACTTAAGCCCCTGTCCCTAACCGCCCCAATTCCCACAATTTCCCCCATGATCCTTTGCTCTTTTTTGAGTGCTTTCAACCAGACTCCAAGTTAATGCTGGTCCCCAGATGCAGGGCATTCTCGTATTGGGGTATTGCTTTCCAATTGGTCACCTCTGGTGGTTCCCTCCCCCTTTTGTTTATCTTCCGATATCAGTCCAAATTTCCCACTCCGCTTTACCTGTCCACTGGAGTCTTCTGCTCTTGTAGAGATCCAGACGTGTATAATTCTGATCTCAGGCTGATTTCATGGGTGATCGGAGTTCTTTGGTAGCGAGTCAGCTCACTTTAGGGTACAGGTTGAAACGGCGCCTCCTCCTACTTCCCGGCCATCTTGACCTCTCTATATCTAAATTTTAAGTGGGATTTTGCAGTTTGAAATCATATGTGCAGAAATTTGCATCTTTTTAAAGACTGATTTATTTATTTGAGAGAAACAGTAGGGTGGAGAGGGGCATTGGGAAAGAGACATCTAAGCAGTATAGAGTCTGCTGCTGGGCTCATCATACAACTGCAAAACCAGGACCTAAGCCAAAACCTAAGATTAGGACAACCAACCCACTGCAACACCCACGTGCCCCAGAAATATCAATTCTTATACCTACTTACTTTCCAGATAATTAATGGTCTGTTCACAAATCCTAGGAAACCAAACAAATGTACTCATCATTCCCTGAACCGGGTCACAACATGAATGTTTAAGCTGAATAAATAGAAAGGCCTTTATTTTTTATATTTATTTTTCCAACATACAAATGCTTATTAATACGAATGAGGATTAAAGACAGGCAAAGTGAAAATAGTTATAGAAAGACCTTTGAGGATTTTATTTATTTATTTGACACAGAGATAGAGATCACAGGTAGGCAGAGAGGCAGGCAGAAAGAGAGGGGAAGCAGTCTCCCCACTGTTCAGACAGCAAGATACATGGCTTGACCCCATGAACCTGAGTTCATGGTCTGAGTTGAAGGCAAAGGCTTAACCCACTGAGTCACCCAGGCACCCCTAGAAAGACCTTTAAATAAAGAATATCTTCTGTGTACATTTGTTTTCATATGGCACCAGAAAATAAACCCTAAAGAAATTAATTTAAACCTGATCCTGTGTAAACATGAGAATTTTATTCTTTTCCAGTCATTGCATCCTTCTTAATCATCTCCAGTGGGATTTTCATTATGGAGAAATGAGTCAGGCAGTGGGACTGCGTAATTGGATAGAACTGTGAAATATTTTTAAGTCCTTCAAAATTCTTATGTTCCCAAGGGGAAGAAGACAAATGAAAGAAGTTTAATATGATTTGGTTAAAACATGAGACAATGGAATATATTTACAAATATCAAGACAGTTATTTGCAAATGCTTTTAGATACCAACTGGAACTTTTTTTTTTTTTTTTTAAAGAAATGAAGTTGGAATAAATAACCTTAAGTAAAGTTCAAATAGTGCTTTGCTTTATAGTACAATTAGGTGAATGGAAACTCTGTAAAAATGTTACCAAAAAATCATTTAGTTGGATCATTTCAACGACACTGATTAAAAGTCAGCAAAGGTAACTTTAAATACTGTGCCAACTATGATTCACCCATAATATTAGGGTGTTTAATTAAAATGTAATAAATAATAATTGAAGGGATAATTTAAAATCTATCCACTTTTCCTTGTTTATTATCAGTAAGACAAATAATTGTCCCTGATATTCCATAATTTGTTTACTTAAAGAGAATAAATATTGGATATATATAATATTATAGAGGTATATTTAAACTTATGAGTATAAAAACAAGTAATATATATTTGGAGAGTTTTTCAAAAGTAAAAGCCTGTTATTCATAGGACACATCTATGATATCTGTTTGATCTACTGTCATACCCTATAAAATAAATCAACACTTTAAGTATTCTTAAATAAGAATTCTATTGAATACAAATGTGTTGGAATGGGTGTATATAATTACCACCACTAGCAGCGTAGCATATAATCTCACTATTATAAACTCAATTAAAATTTCCTTCTTTTATAAATAATTAAAAAACAATTCAGATTTATATAATGATTAGAGTCTAATTTCAGATGTACAAGACATAGAATATATGCAGTGGATTAATAAATATAATTAATTAAATTTCTTTTTTTCTCTCTGCTTTTATTAACATCAGTTTCATTGTACATATAGTTCTTACGGCTGGAAAAATAGGAAAACAGCATCATCAGGATTCATATATATAATTCACATGTGTCTACAATATGCTACTCATATAGCTGTCAGAATAGTAAGGAAAATCCTTTATCAAAAGCATCCCTCAATTAACTCCTGACAAAATTGATATTTTGTAGCATCCATGTTCCTGAAATAATCATGAAGAATGGGCTTGCTATTATTCATTTGATGGTTGGTACGCATCCCTGGGACTGACTTTGAAGCCTATATTAGTTTATAACTTTCGACTGTCAATGGTTCTCAATGCAGGACACCAATTTTTATTGATATGACTTTTTGTCTGTGAATCAAATGCAGCTCAGGTCCATGTCTTTATTCCTGTTTTCTGTGTTGAATTCTCACTCATTCCTATTATGCCACATGGCTCAGTGGATTGGGCCGCTGCCTTTGGCTCAGGTCGTGATCTCAGGGTCCTGGGATCGAGCCCCGCGTCGGGCTCTCTGCTCCGCGGGGAGCCTGCTTCCTCCTCTCTCTCTGCCTGCCTCTCTGCCTACTTGTGATCTCTCTCTCTGTCAAATAAATAAAAAATTAAAAAAAAAATCTTTAAAAAAAAAATAAGAGCAATGGTGAGGCTATGTAACAGATCTTAAACCTTCTCTTTGGATCTCAAATGTTTCACTTTTATTCATATTTTATTTGTCAGAACAAGTCACACAGTGAAACTTACATTAAATTGAGAGGGAATATTCCATTGCTCTGGATGTGCTAATCCCCAAACAAATCCCCAAACTTGTTCCCAGGGGGTAGTGCTTGTATTGCTTTAATGGTATACTTTGATATGCTTAGCTTTCCATTTGACTTATTATGTTCCCATCACTAGTCAAGATTTTCCTTTGAAACCTATTATAATGCACAAAGGACAACTACAAAATCTCAGTGAGATAAAAAATAAAATAAGCATTTATTTCACACAACCTTACAGTTTTGATGGCTGGTTCTTGAGTTCAGAATGGTTCCATGTGTCTCTTAATCCTCCCAAACCAGCTCAATGGACAGCAGCTACTCAGGGCATACTTCCCTTGTGGTGGAAGTTCAAGTTTTCAAGGGAAAGCTGCTTATAAAATAAGCAGACTCCAACTTTTATCCACATTTTTATTAACATATAATGTATTATTTATTTCAGGGATAGAAGCCTGTGATTCATCAGTCTTATATGATTCACAGAACTCACCATAGTACACATACCCTTCTCAATGTTTATCACCCAGCCACCGCATCCCACCTACCCCCTTCCCTTCCAGCAACCCTCAGCTTGTTTTCTGAGATTAAGAGTCTGTTATGGTCTGTCTCCCTTTCTGGTTTCATCTTTTTTCATTTTTCTCACCTTTCTACTATGATCCTCTGTCTTGATTCTCAAATTCATCATATTGGTGAGATTATATAATCGTCTTTCTCTGATTAACTTATTTGCTTATCATAATACCCTCTAGTTCCATCCACATCATTGCAAAAGGAAAAAAAATTCATTTTTGTTGGCCGCATAGTATTCTGTTATATATATATATATATATATATATATATATAGCATATATTCTTTATCCATTCCTCTGAAGCTGGACATATAGGCTCCGTCCATAGTTTGGCTATTGTGGACATGGCTTTTATAAACATTCATGTGCATATGCCCCTTCAGATCACCACATTTGTTTCCTTACGGTAAATATCCAGTAGGGAAGTTGGTGGGTCATAGGGGGGCTCTGTTCCCTCCCCCTTTTATTTCACTCAGATGTCTTTTACCCCTTGTCTATAGAGAATTTATTTTAAATTTACTTAATTTTTTCAGTGTTCCAAGATTCGTTGTTTATGCACCACACCAGTGGTCCATGCAATACGTGCCTTCCTTAATACACACCACCAGGCTCACCTAACACCACAATTCCTCCCCCCAAAACTGTAACTTTGTTTCTCAGAGTACACAGTCTCTCATGCTTTATCTCCACCTCCAATTTCCCCAACTCCCCTCTCCTCTCCATCTCCCCATGTCCTCCATGTTATTCCTTATGCTCCCCAAGTAAGTGAAACAATATGACAATTGACTCTCTCTACTTGACTTATTTCACTCAGCATAAGCTCCTCCAGTCCCATTCATGTTGATATCAAAGTTGGGTATTAATGCGTAATATTCCACTGTATATATGGACCATATCTTCTTTATCCATTCATCTCTTGAAGGGCATCTTGGCTCTTTTCACAGTTCATCAAATGTGGCCATTGATTCTATGAGCACTGGGGTATATACAGAGCTTCTTTTCACTACATCTGAATCTTTTGAGCAAATACCCAGTAGTGCAATTGCAGAGTCATGGTGTAGCTCTATTTTTAAATTTTTTTTAAGATTTTATTTATTTATTTGACAGAGATCACAAGCAGGCAGAGAGGCAGGCAGAGAGAGAGGAGGAAGCAGGCTCCCCGCGGAGCAGAGAGCCCAATGCGGGGCTCAATCCCAGGACCCTGAGATCATGACCTGAGCCGAAGGCAGCGGTTTAATCCACTGAGCCACCCAGGCACCCCGTAGCTCTATTTTTAATTCCTTAAGGAATCTCAACACTGTTTTCCAAAGTAGCTGCACCAACTTTCATTCCCATCAACAGTGTAAGAGGGTTGCCATTTCTCCACATCCTCTCCAACACTTGTTGTTTACTGTCTTGTTAATTTTGGTCATTCTAACTGATGCAAGGTGGAATCGCAATGTGGTTCTGATTTCAATCTTCCTAATGGCTAATACTGATGCACATTTTTCATGTTACTGTTAGCCACTTGTACGTCTTCTTTGGAAAAGTATCTGTTCATGTCTTCTGCCCATTTTTTTTTTTTTTGCATGATTATCTGTTTTTTGAGTGTTGAGTTTGAAGAGTTCTTTATAGATCTTGGATATCAGCCCTTTGTCTGTACTGTCATTTGCGAATATCTTCTCCCATTCCTTGGATTGCCTCTTTGTTTTGTTGACTGTTTTCTTTGAAGGTCAGAAGCTTTAGATCTTGGTGAAGTCCCAAAAGTTCATTTTTGCTTCTGTTTCCTTTATGTTTGGAAACTTGTATTGAGAGAAGTTGCTGTGGCCGATGTGGAAGAGTTTACTGCCTTTGTTCTCCAAAGGGATTTTGATAGATTCCTGCCTACATTGAGGTTTTTGTTTTGTTTTTGTTTTTGTTTTTGTCCATTTTGAGTTTATCTTTGTGTATGGTATAAGAGAATTGTCGCGTTTCTTTCTATATATAGCTGCCCAATTTTGCCAACACCATTTATTGAAGACACTATCTTTTTTCCACTTGGTATTTTTGCCACCTTGCAAAGATTAGTTGATCATAGAGTTGTGGGTCCATATGCAGACTCTCTACTCTGTTCCACTGGTCTATCCTTCTGTTTTTGTGCCAGTGCTATGCTGTCTTGGTGACCATAGCTTTATAATAATGCTTGAAATCAGACAACATGATGCGCCCATGTTTGCTTTTCTTTTTCAACATTTACTTAGCAATTAGGGGTCATTTTCAGGTCCATACAAATTTTAGGATTGTTTGGTTCAGCATTATGGAAAATACTAGTGGAAATTTGGCTGGGATGGCATTGAAAGTATAGATTGCTCTGGCTAGTATAGACATTTTAACAACATTTATTCTTCCAATCAAAGATCATGGAATGCTTTTCCATCTTTTTGTTTCTTCTTTAATTTCTTTCATAAGTGTTCTGTAGTTCGTTGAGTACAGATACTTTACCTCTTTGGTTAGGTTTATTCCCAGGTATCTTATGTTTCACAGTGCTGTAGTAAGTGGAATCAATTCTTTAATTTCCCTTTCTGTATTTTGATTATTAGTGTAAAAGAAAGAAACTGATTTCTGTGCATTGATTTTGTATCCTGCCACATTATGCAATTGCTGTATGAGTTCTAGTAGTTTGGAAATGGAGTCTTTTGAGTTTTCTGTGTAATGTATCATGTCATCTGCAAAGAGAGAGTTTGACTTCTTCTTTGCCAATCTGAATGACTTTTATTTTCTTTTAGGTGTCTGATTGCTGTTGCTATGACTCCTAGACTATGGTGAACAACAGAGGCAGGAGTCATCATTCTTGTGTTTTTGACCTCAAAATTAAGGATGTTAGCATTTCCCCTTTGAGAATGATATTCTCTGTGGGTTTTTCATAGAAAGATTTTATGAAGTTTTGGGATGTTCCTTTTAATCCTATCCTTTGAAGAGTTTTTTGTTGTTTTTGTTTTTGCTTTTTCAGGAAAGGATGTTGTATTTTGTCAAATGCTTTTTCTGCTTCAATTTAGAGGACCACGTGGTTCTTTGTTCTTCTCTTATTGATTTGTTCGATCACATTGATTAATTTGGGAATGTTGAACCACACCTCCATCCCAGGGATAAATCCCACCTTGTCACAGTAGATAATATTTTTAATGCACAGTTGGATCCTGTTACCTAGGATCTCATTGAGAATCTTGACATGTACACTGATCATGGATATTGGTCTAAAACTCTCCCTTTTGATAGGGTCTTTGCCTTATTTGGGGATCAGGGTAATGCTGACTTCATAGAAAGAGTCTGGAAGTTTCCTTCTATTTCTATTTTTGGGAAAAGCTTCAGGAGAATGGGTATTTTTTCCTTCCTTGAATGTTTGGTTGAATTCCCTAGGGAATCCATCAGGTCCTTGGCTCTTGCTTTGTGGGAGGTTTTAGGTCACTGCTTTAATCTCCTTACTAGATATTGGTCAATTCAGGTTGTCAATTTCTTCCTATTTTAGTCTTTGAAGGTTATAGGTTTCCAATAATGCATTCATTTCTTCTAGGTTGCTAGATTTATAGGTGTATAGCTGTTGATAATAATTTCTGATGATTGTATCTATTTCCTTGTTGTTAGTCATGACCTCTCCCATTTCATTCATAATTTAATTAATCTGAGTATTCTTTCTTTTCTTTTGGATTGACTTGGCCAGTGATTTATTGATCTTATTAATTCTTTTAAAGAATCAGCTTCTAGTTTCTGTGATGTGCTCTACTGTATCTCTTGTTTCTAACTCATTGATCTCTGTTCAAATCTTGATTATTTCCCTTCTTGTGCATGGAGTTGGCTTAATTTGTTGTTGATTTTCAGTTCCTTAAGGCATAACAGAGCTGATGTATTTGGGATTTTTCAATTTTTTTGAGTGAGGCTTGGATGGCTATGTATTTCCCCCTTAGAACCACCTTTGATGTATCCTATAGGTTTTGGACCAATGTGTCTTCATTCTCATTGGTTTCCATGAATTTTTTAAGTTCTGCTTTGATTTCCTGGTTGATCCAAACATTCTTGAACAGGATGGTCTTTAGTTTCCAAGTGTTTGAATTCCTTCCAAGTTTTTTCTTATATTTGAGTTCCAGTTTCAAAGAACTGTGGTTTGAGGATATGCAGGAAATAATCTCAATCTTTTGTTATCCATTGAGCCCTGATTTGTGATCCAGTATGTGGTTTACTCTCAAAAAATTTCCATTTGCACTTGAGAAGAATGAGTAGTCTGCTGTTTTAGGGTGGAATGCTCTGTATATAATTTTGCGGCCCATCTGGTCAAAGGTGTCATTCAAAGCTCCTGTTTCCTTTTTATTTTAATATTTTATTTATTTATTTGACAGAGATCACAAGTAGGCAGAGAGGCAGACAGAGAGAGGAGGAAGCAGGCTTCCAGCTGAGCAGAGAGTCCGATGCGGGGCCAGATCCCAGGACCTGGGATCACGACTTGAGCCGGAGGCAGAGGCTTTAACCCACTGAGCCATGCAGGTGCCCAAAGCTCCTGTTTCTTTTTTTGATTTTTTAATTGTTTGATCTGTCTCTTACTGAGAATGGCGTGTTAAGATCCCCTGGAATTAATGTGTTCACATCAACATGACTTTATTTTAATTGACAGTTGGCTTATATAATTGGCTGCTCTCATAGTGGGAACATAAATATTTATGATTATTTGATCTTATTGGTGGATGGATCCTTTAAGAATGATGTAGTATCTTTCTGTCTCTCTGTATACAGTCTTCAGGTTAAAGTCTAATTTATCTGATATGAGAATCATTACCCCAGCTTTCCTTTGAGGCCTGCTGGCATGAATGATGCTTCTCCATCCCTTCATGTCAGTTTGGCTGTATCTTTAGGTTCCAAATGTGTCTCTTGTAGACAGTATATGGATGGCTCCTGTCTTCTCATCCAGTCTGCAACCCTTTTCTGTTTTATAGGAGCATTTAGGCTCTTCACATTGAGAGTAATTATGGAAAGATAAGTTTTTATTGACCTCATGTTGACTGTGAAGTCCTTGTTTCTATAGATTGCAAATGTCTTTCTATGTCACTTGGGTTCTTTCTTCTTTTATAGAACCCTTAATATTTCTTGTAGTGTTGGCTTGGTGATCATATACTCTTTTAAGCCTTATCAGTCTTGGAAGATCTTTATTTCTCTATCCATTCTGAATGTCAGCCTTGCTGGATAAAGTATTCTTGCCTGCATGTTCTTCTTATATATTGCCTTGAATATGTCTTGCCAGCCCTTTCTGGCTTGCCAGGTTTCTGTGGACAGGTCTGACGTTATTCTGATGGGCCTTCCTCTGTATGTAAGGAATCTCTTTCAACTAGCTGTCCTTAGGAACTCATGTCTACAATTTTGATTCATGAACTTCACAATCAAGTGTCTGGTGGTTTTTCTAGATTTGTTGATCTTGGGAGGTGACCTTTCTGCCTCGAGGACCTGAACACTAGTTCCATTCCCCTGATTGGGAAAATTTTCATCCAGAATTTGTTCAAGTATATATTCTAGTCTTCTCTCTTCCTCCACCTCCCTCAGGCATCACAGTAATTCTAACATTGGGACGTTTCATGACGTCATTTCCCCCCAAACTAATTCTGCTTTCATGGCTTTTAAGCTGTTTGTTCCAGGCTTCCTCCTAGTCCTTCTTCTCTATCAATTTGTCCTCTCAATCACTAATTCCAACTTCTGAATTGATTAGCCTAGCTATTAGACTATTTAGATTATACTAGATCTCTTTGATACCCTTTTAAAATTCTGCTAGGTTGGTTTTCACTTCTGCCTTTAGAGATTCTATGTTGTCACTAATTGTTTTCTCCAACCTAGCGATTGATGGATAATTGTTACCCTGAATTCCCTTCCTGACATACTGTTTATGTCTATGTGCAATAGTTCTGTGGGAGAGGCACTATCTCTGAATTTTTCCTCTGTTGGATGTCCCTCCTCCTACTCATTTTGGTGAGAGGTGGTTGAGGGGATGTATAGCTGAATATATCAACCACGATCCAGGCCAACTGCACCCTGGAAAGTTTGGGGGCAATCAGAAGTCACCACCAAAAAGAAAGAACGAGAAAGAAAAAGAGAGAGATTGCGAGAGAGAAAGAGAGAGAAGAAAACCCAGCAAAAATGAGCCCGCAAAGTAAGATTTATGAGGTATATAAACAAGAAACAAACAAACAAAAAGATCAACAAAGTAAATGACTAGAATAAAAAAGAAGCCAGCCTAAATGAACCCCAAGACTAAGATTTATATAACACCTGAACAAAATCAAATACCCAGAAACACTGACAGGAAAATAAGATGGGAGAGTGGTTACAAATCCTCGATGTGGGAGAGAAAGCTTATTTCAGTTCTTCCTGGGTGCATCTTTATATCTTTGTTAAGGGACTCAACTTTCCAAAGATAAAGGGAAATTAAAACTGTTTTATATATAGGGGTAGTATCAAATAGGGAAAAAGGATTACCTTAAGGCTTATATCTATATGTCTATTAAAATATGAAAAAAAAGAAAACGAAAGAAAAAGAAACACAGGTATATATATATGAAAAAAGTTCAAGTTAAAAACTTATTATGAATTATGTTGTATTCAAACTTTAGTTGCAAAAATAAGTAGGTTAAAAAATTAACAGAATAATTATGAAAATGAATTAAAAACAAAACAAAGTTGTATCTATGAAATATATGGGTTGTTGGGTAATACCATGAGCTTAATATTTTGTTTTCCACTGATGCTAGGGTTTTGCAGTTTGATGGGGACCCTGTGGTTGTCCTCTTGTTCTTTCGGCTTGCCTTTTGGAGGAGGGGCCTATTGAGTTATTCTACCTTCAATCTTGCTTGGGTTGAGTTGTCCTGCAGGTTATGAAGGCTCTGGGCTCTGTAGAAACTGGTTTTTCAGGGTTTTATTCTCTGTAGGTTTTTGTTCTTTGGAGGCTTTTTGTGGCTTTTAAAGGGTCAGAGCAAAGAAAATATCTGTCTGCACCCAGAACTTCGCCTGAGAGAGAAGTCTCAGGCTTTTCCCCTCTGGGTAGACCAGAACACAGACTCCCCCTCTGCAAAACTCTGCTGAACAGTGCAACTTCCCACAGGCGGTGTGCACTGCTAGCCACCCTCCCAGTGGTCAGCTGAGCCCTCCACTTGTCTCTGCACCCCCCATGACACTAAAATTGGGAGCGATTTTGGTCCAGGGAGCCTGCTTCTGGTAACTGCCCTGCCGGGACTGCTGTGTAGAGTCCAGGCCCACGCAAAAGTGCTCTGACCCAGTGGTTGTGGAGGTGAAGGAAGGCAGTACCATACTGTCTTGATGGTTACAGCTTTGTAATAGAGCTTGAAGTCTGGAATTGTGATGCCATCAACTTTGGCTTTCTTTTTCAACATTCCTCTTGCTATTCAGGGTCTTTTCTTGTTCCATATAAATTTTAAGATTATTTGATCCACTTCTTTGAAAAAAAGTAGTGGTATTCTGATATGGATTGCATTAAACTGCTGATTTCTCTAAATAGCATAGACATTTTCACAATATTTGTTCTTCCAATCCGTGAGCATGGAACATTTTTTTTTTCTCATTTCTTTGTGTCTTCCTCAATTTCTTTCATGAATGCTCTATAGTTTTCTGAGTGCAAATTCTTTGCCTCTTTGGTTAGATTTATTCCTCTGTATCTTATGGTTTGGGGAATAATTGTAAATGGGTTCAACTCTTTAATTTCTATTTCTTCTGTCTTGTTGTATAGAAATACAACTGATTTCCATGCATTGGCTTTATATCTTGATATTTCACTGAATTTCTATACGAGGTCTAGCAGTTTTGGAGTGGAGTCCTTTGGATTTTCCACATAAAGTGTCATATCGTCTACAACGAGTGAGAGTTTTACTTCTTATTTGCTAATTAAGATGCCTTGTATTTGTTTTGGTGATCTGATTGTTGAGGATAGGACATCAGTACTATGGTGAATGGCAATGGCGACAGTGGACAGCTCTTCTATGGTTCTGTCCTTAGGGGAAAATTTCTCAGTTTTTCCAAATTGAGAATGATATTTGTTGTGGGTTTTTCATACATGGCCTTGAATATATTGAGGTATGAACCCTCTATCCCTATGCTTTGAAGAGTTTTTATCAAGAAAGGATTCTGGTTTTTTTGGTGAAATGCTCTTTCAGCATCTATTGAGAGTTTCATATGGTTCTTAATCTTTCTTTTATTACTGTGTTGTATCACATTTATTGATTTGCTGATGTTGAACCAACCTTGCAGCCCAGAAATAAATCCCACGTGGTCATGGTAAATAATAATTTTAGTGTACTGTTGGATCCTATTGGTTAGTATTTTGGTGAGAATTTTTATGTCCATGTTCATCAGGGACATTGGTCTGTAATTCTCCTTTTAGATGGGTCTTTGCTTGGTTTTAAGATTAAGGTAATGCTGACCTCATGAAGTGAATTTGAAAGTTTTCCTTCCATTTCTGTTTTTTGGATTAGTTTCAAGAGAATGAGTATTAATTATTCTTTTTTCTGTTTTGTTTTTAGAGCATTTTTTATTTGTTTATTTTCAGCATAACAGTGTTCATTGTTTTTGCACCATACCCAGTGCTCCATGAAGTACGTGCCCTCCCTATTACCCACCACCTGGTTCCTCAACCTCCCACCCCCCCCGCCCCTTCAAAACCCTCTGGTTGTTTTTCAGAGTCCATAGTCTCTCATGGTTCATCTCCCCTTCCAGTTTCCCTCAACTCCCTCTTCTCTCCAACTCCCCATGTCCTCCGTGATCTTTGTTATGCTCCACAAATAAGTGAGACCAAATGATATCTGACTCTCTCTGCTTGACTTATTTCGCTCAGCATAATCTCTTCCATTCCCGTCCATGTTCTACAAAAGTTGGGTATTCATCCTTTCTGATGGAGGCATAATATTCCATTATGGGTATGTACCACATCTTCCTTATCCATTCATCCATTGAAGGGCATCTTGGTTCTTTCCACAGTTGGGCGACCGTGGCCATTGCTGCTATAAACATTGGGGTACAGATGACTGTTCTTTTCACTACATCTGTATCCTTGGGGTAAATACCCAGCAGTGCAATTGCAGGGTCATAGGGAAGCTCTATTCTTAATTTCTTGAGGAATCTCCACACTGTTCTCCAAAGTGGCTGCACCAAATTGCATTCCCACCAACAGTGTAAGAGGGCTCCCCTTTCTCCACATCCTGTCCATAACACGTGGTTTCTTGTCTTGCTAATTTTGGCCATTCTAACTGGTGTCAGGTGGTATCTCAATGTAGTTTTAATTTGAATCTCCCTGTTGGCTAGTGATGATGCACATTTTTTCATGTGTCTGATAGCCATTTGTATGTCTTCTTTGGAGAAGTGTCTGTTCATATCTTCTGCCCATTTTTTGATATGATTATCTGTTGTGTGTGTGTTGAGTTTGAGGAGTTCTTTATAGATCCTGGATATCAACTTTTGTCTGTACTGTCATTTGCAAATATCTTCTCCCATTCCGTGGGTTGCCTTTTTGTTTTGTTGACTGTTTCCTTTGCTGTGCTGAAGATTTTGATTTTGATGAATTCCCAGGAGTTCATTTTTGCTTTTGTTTCCTTGGCCTTTGGAGACATATCTTGAAAGAATTTGCTGTGGCTGATACCGAAGAGGTTACTTCCTATGTTCTCCTCTAGGATTCTGATGGATTCCTGTCTCACAATGAGGTCTTTTATCCATTTCAAGTTTATCTTGTGTACAGTGTAAGAGAATGGTCAAGTTTCATTCTTCTCCATATTGCTGTCCAGTTTTCCCAGCACAATTTATTGAAGAGACTGTCTTTTTTCCATTGAATATTTTTTCCTGTTTTGTCGAAGATTATTTCACCATAGAGTTGAGAGTCCATATCTGGGCTCTCCACTCTGTTCCACTGCTCAATGTGTCTGTTTTTATGCCAGTACCATGCTGTCTTGGTGATCACAGCTCTGTAGGAAAGCTTGAAATCGGGTAACGTGATGCCGCCAGTTTTGTTTTGTTTTTCAACATTTCCTTAGAAATTTGGGGTCTTTTCTTTTTTTTTTTAAAGATTTTATTTATTTATTTGACAGATAGAGATCACAAGTAGGGAGAGAGGCAGGCAGAGAGAGAGAGAGAGGAGGAAGCAGGCTCCCTGCCAAGCAGAGAGCCCGATGCGGGGCTCGATCCCAGGACCCTGGGATCATGACCTGAGCCGAAGGCAGAGGCTTTAACCCATTGAGCCACCCAGGCGCCCCTGGGGTCTTTTCTGATTCCGTACAAATTTTAGGATTCTTTGCTCCAGCTCTTTGAAAAATACCGGTGGAATTTTGATCAGAATGGCATTAAAAGTAAAGATTGCTCTAGGCACTATAGACTTTTTAACAATGTTTATTCTTCCAATCCAAGAGCATGGAATGGTCTTCCATTTTTTGTGTCCTCTTTAATTTCTTTCATGAGTGTTCTCTAGTTCCTCAAGTACAGATCCTTTACCTCTTTGGTTAGGTTTATTCCCAGGTATCTTATGATTCTTGGTGCTATAGTAAATGGAATTGATTCTCTAATTTCCCTTTCTGTATTTTCATTGTTAGTGTATAAGAAAGCCACTGATTTCTGTACATTGACATTGTATCTTGCCACGTTACTGAATTGCTGTATGAGTTCTAGTAGTTTGGGGGTGGAGTCTTTGGGGTTTTCCATATAAAGAATGATGTCATCAGTGAAAAGAGAGAGTTTGATTCTTCCTTGCCAATTTGCATACCTTTTATTTCTCTTTGTTGTCTGATTGCCATTGCTAGGACTTCTAATACTATGTTGAACAAGAGTGGTGAGAGTGGGCACCCTTGTCGTGTTCCTGATCTCAACGGGAAGGCTGCAAGCTTTTTCCCATTGAGGATGATATTTGCTGTGGGTCTTTCATAGATAGATTATATGAAGTTCATGAATGTTCCCTCTATCCCTATACTTTGAAGCGTTTTAATCAGGATCGGATGCTGGATTTTGTCAAATGCTATTTCTGCTTCAATTGAGAGGACCATGTGGTTCTTCTCTCCTCTCTTATTGATTTGTTCTATCACACTGATTGATTTGCGAATGTTGAACCAACCTTGTAACACAGGGATGAATCCCACCTGGTCATGGTGGATAATCTTTTTAATGTGCTGCTGGATCCTGTTTGCTAGGATCTTGTTGAGAATCTTAGCATCCATATTCATCAGTGATATAGGTCTGAAATTCTCCTTTTTGGTAGGGTCTTTGCCTGGTTTGGGGATCAGGGTAATGCTGGCTTCATAAAAAGAGTCTGGAAGTTTCCCTTCTGCTTCAATTTTTTGGAACAGCTTCAGGAGAATTGGTGTTATTTCTTCTTTGAAAGTTTGGTAGAATTCACCAGGGAATCTGTCATGGCCTGGGCTCTTGTTTTTTGGGAAGTTTTTTGATCATTGCTTCAATCTTGTTACTAGCCATCGGTAGATTCAGGTTGTCAATGAAGTGTCTTAATTCTCATTGATTTCCATGAATTTTTTAAGTTCTTCTTTGATCTCCTGGTTGATCCAAGCATTCTTAAGCAAGGTGGTCTTTAGCTTCCATGTGTTTGAGTTCCTTCTGAACTTTCCCTTGTGATTGAGTTCCAGTTTCAAAGCATTGTTATCTGAGAATATGCAGGGAATAATGTCAGTCTTTTGGTATTGGTTGAGTCCTGCTTTGTGACCCAGTATGTGGTCTATTCTGGAGAAGGTTCCATGTGCACTTGGGAAGAATGAGTATTCTGTTGTTTTAGGGTGGAATGTTCTGTATATGTCTATGAGGTCCATCTGGTCCAAAGATTCATTCAATGCTCTTATTTCTTTATTGATTTTCTGCTTCAATGATCTGTCTATTTCTGATAGAGGCGTATTACGATCTCCTGCTATCAATGTATTCATATCAATATGACTATCTTGATTAATAGTTTTCTTATGTAATTGGGTGCTCCCATATTGGGGGCGTAGATATTTATAATTGTTAGATCATCTTGGTCCCTTTAAGAATGATGTAGTGTCCTTCTGTATCTCTGACTACAGTCTTTAGTTTAAAATCTAATTTATCTGATTTGAGAATCGCTAACCCAGCCTTCTTTTGAGGCCCATTGGCATGAAAGGTGCTTCTCCATCCCTTCACTTTCAGTCTGGGTGTATCCTTATGTTCAAAATGGGTCTCTTGTTGACAACATATGGATGAGTCCTGTCGTTTTATCTAATCTGCAACCCTGTGTCATTTCATGGGCGCATTTAGGCCATTCACATTGAGAGTGATTATTGAGATATAGGTTTTTATTGACATCGTGTTACCTTTGAAGTCTTTCTGTCTGTAGATTGTTTCTATTTTTCTGTTCAATGATATACTTAGGATTTTTTCTCTTTAAAATAACCTCCCTTAATATTTCCTGCAGTGTCAGCTTGGTGGTTGCATAATTTTTTAAGCCTTGGCTTTCTTGGAAACTCTTTATCTCTCCATTCATTTTAAATGTCAGTCTTGCTGGATAGAGTATTATTGGCTGCATGTTCTTCTCATTTAGTACTCTGAATATATTTTGCCAGTCCTTCTTGGCTTGCCAGGTCTCTGTGGAGAGGTCTGATATTATTCTAATGGGCTTTCCTATGTATGTAAGGAGCTTCTTTGTCCTAGCTGCTTTTAAGAGGGTCTGTCTTGAAACATAATTCCTCATTTTAAATATAAGGTGTTGTGAGAACCTTTAAGAATCTAAAATCTTGGGGGGAAATCTCTCTGCCAATAGTTCATGAACGTTGTTTCCATTCGTGAGATTGGGAATTTTCCTAGACATCTTCTTCCACTATATCTTCTAGAATTCTTTCTTTAACCTCCCCTTCAGGGACTCCAATAATTCTGATGTTGGAACGTTTCATGGCATCATTTATTTCCCTGATTCTGTTTTCGTGGCTTCTAAGCTGTTTGTTCCAGGCTTCCTCCTGACCCTTTCTCTCTGTTTGTCCTCCAGATCACTAATTCTATCTTCTGTCTCAGTTACCCTAGCTTTTAGAGAATTTAGATTAGATTGGAACTCATTGAGAGTATTTTGAACATCATCCCTGGTGGCTTTCAGTTCTGCCCTAATCAATTCTGTTTGGTCATCCATGGCTTTCTCCAACCTAGCTTTTGCCTGGAGAATTGTTAGTCTGAATTCCCTTTCTGACTTATTGTCTATGTTGGTAGCCATTAGCTCTGTTGGAGAAGGTCCATCCTCTGTATTTTTCTTCTGTTGGGTATTCCTCCTCCTATTCATTTTGCTAAGAGTTGACTGAACAGATGCAGCTGGATTTATCGATTGTGGTGCAGTCAAGATGCACCCTGGAATGCTTCTGTGCAATCAGGATTCCCCACCCAAATGAGAGAAAAACAGAAAAGAAAAAGAAATAGAGTAGAAGAAAGAAAAAAAAAAGGAAATGAAAAAAGGAAAAAAAAAAAAGAGAGAGAGAGAGAGGGAGACAGGGAAAAAATAGAAGATAAAAGAGAAGGCTCAGCCCAAATGGGCCCCAAGGTAAGATTCATGAAATATCTAAACAAAAACAGACAAACAAAAAGCCTGATAAAAGTATATGACAAGATATATATGGAAAAAAAGGGAAGAACCTCATCAGAAAGAACCCCAAGTATAAGATTTATATATTATCAGGACAAACAAAAATTCACAGAAACACTGGCAGAAGGAAAAATTGGGAGAGTGGTTATAAATTCTCAGTGTGGGCGAGGAAGTTTTTTTGATTCTTCCTGGATGTATGTTGATTTTTTTTTAAGGGACTCAACTTTCCTAAGTTCCAGGGGGATTAGAAACTGGTTTGCCTATAGGTGTAGCATTGATTGGGGAAAGGGGATTACCTTGAAGTTTAACTCTATATGTATATTAGAAAATAAAAATTTAAAAAGAATAAACTAGACTAAGCTAAGTTAAAATTTTTAAAAAATTAATAAATAGAAAAGAAAAAGAAAAACACGGGTGTATGTATCAAAAAGTTCAGGTTAGAAGGTTATTAAGGAATTTGATGTACTGGACATCTCAGTGTGATGGCAAATAAGTTAAAAATTATCTGTATGTATTTAAAAAAAGAACCAGAATATTGGTAAAGAGATAAAAATAAAAGTTGTATTTATGAAGTAGTGGTGGTTGTTCTCTTGTAGTTTTCTTTCTTTCTTTTTTTTTTTTTTTTCTTCTTTCCTGCTTGGTTTTCTGGGGGAGGGCCTGCCACGTGGAGCAAACTGCACCCCGACCTTCCTCTAAGAGAGAAGCCTCAGAATGCTCTGCAGAGCTGCTTGCAGAGTCGGTTCTGAGTCATGTTCCCTGGGGATGCAGGAGCTCCTCGTTGTACCCAATACCAGGGCAGTGGCGGCTGTCTGGGCAGCTTCAGACCGCCAGAGAGATTCCAAGCAGAGATCGCACACTGAGATTTTCCCACTGTTCCGCGCTGGGAATGTCTGGTATTTCCGGATGTCAGAGCTCCAGGCTAGCACCTATGAGCACCTCTCCCAGGGGAGTGTGTGGGAGGCGAGCCTTTCAGGATTACCATCTGGCCAGGCTCCCAGCCCCTCACAGGAGCTGGAACCCACTTGTTCTCAGGCGTGCTGGCAGCTCAGGTCCGGTGGCAGCTCAGGGACCGTGACCCGATTTCTCCGCCGCACTCTCTCTGGCTCAGTGCCAGGGGAGGCTGTCCTGGGTCGGGGGGACTTAGGTCCCTGTCCCTAACCGCCCCCCGATTCCCACTATTTCCCCCTGGGATCCTTTGCTCTACTTGTTTTTTGAGTGCTTTCAACCAGACTCCAAGTTAATGACGGTCCCCAGATGCAGGGCACTCACGTATTGGGGTATTACTTTCCAATCGGTCACCTCTGGTGGCTCCCTCCCCCTTTTGTTTATCTTCCGATATCAGTCTGATGTCCCCACTCTGCTTTACCTGCCACTGGCGTCTTCTTCTCCTGTAGAGATCCAGACGTGTATAATTCTGATCTCAGGCTGATTTCATGGGTGGTCGGAGTTCTTTGGTAGGTAATCAGCTCACTTTAGGGTACAGGTTGAAACGGCGCCTCCTCCTACATCCCCGCCATCTTAACTCCCCCTTATTCTTTCAATGTTTGGTAGAATTCCCCTCTGAAACTGTCTGGATCTGGGCTCTTGTTTGTTGGGATATTTTGGTGACTGTTTCAATCTCCTTAGTAGTTATGGGTCTGTTCAGGTTTTCTATTTCTTCCTGGTTCAGTTGTGATAGCTTATATTTATATACATTCACTATATACATTTATATATATTTTATACATTTATATATACATTTATTTTATATATATTTTTATAAATTTAATATATTTTATATATACATATAAATATATATATTTATGTACATTCACTATATACATTCAATATACATTTATATACATATATATTTATATACATTCACTATGAATACATCCATTTCTTCCAGATTTTCAAATTTGCTGGCGTATATTTACTCATAATATGTCCTTCTAATTATTTGCATTTCTTTGGTGTTTGATGTGATCTCTCCTCTTTCATTCATGATTTTATTAATGTAGGTCATTTCTCTTTTCTTTTTGATAAGTCTGGCCAGGTGTTTATCAATCTTATTAAGTCTTCCAAAGAACAAGCTCCTAGTTGCCTTGATCTGTTCTTTTGGGTTTTATTTCATTGGTTTCTGCTCCGATCTTTATTATTTCTCTTCTCCCACTGGGTTTAGGCTACATTTGTTGTTCTTTTTCCTACTCCTTCAGGTGTAGGTTTAGATTGTGTATTTGAGAACTTTCCTGTTTCTTGAGAAAGTCTTGTAGTGCCATATACTTTCCTCTTAGGATGGCCTTTGCTGTGTCCCAAAGGTTTGGGATAGTTGTGTTTTCATTTTCACTTGTTTCAATGGATTTTCCTTATTTCTTCATTAATTTCCTGGTTGACACACTCATTCCTTAGTAGACTGTTCTTTAGCTTCTATGTATTTGAGTTCTTTCCAACTTTCCTCTTGTGCTTGAGCTTTAGTTTCAAAGCATTGTTGTCTGAAAAATTGCAGGGAATGATCCCTATATTTTGGTACCATTTGAAACCTGATTTATGACCTAGGATTTGATATATTCTGGGGAATGTTCCATGTGCACTAGCGAATGCTGTGCATTCTATTGTTTTGGGATGGAATGTTCTGAATATATCTGTGGTGTCCATCTGGTCCAATGTGTCATTTAAACCCTTTCTTTCCTTGTTGATCTTTTGCTTAGATGATCTGTCCATTTCAGTGAGGGATATGTCCAAGTCCCCTACCATTATTGTTTTATTCTTCATGTGTTTCTTTGGTTTTGTTATTAATTGATTTATATAGTTGCCTGCTCCCATGTTAGGGCATAGATATTTAAAATTGTTAGATCTTTTTGTTAGACAGACCCTTTAAGTATGATATAAGTATCCACATTTTATCAGCTAAGTCACACAGCTATTGCTTGTGTGAGTAATCAAGAAAACATACTTATCCCATATATTTGGAAGAGGTGTGTGTTTGAGAGTGAGTTAATATTTCTTAACTAATAATTTAATCTATGCAAATTCTGTTCAGTTTTTCAATACATATTATATGGGATCAGCTATTTGTCAGATATAGAAGTCAGCTTTTAATGTATATTCATTTGAGTACAGAGAGGCAGAAACAGACACAAACACAGATAATGCCACTCTATGAGAGGAAAAAGTAAAGCAAAATCAAAAATTAAACCCAAAAAAGCACAAAAACTCTAATAACCCAAAAAGTACAACATGTAGAAAAATGTTGGTGTATTTAAATTGGAGGAACAGGGAGAGATTGTCTTTTATAGAGACCTCTTAGTACAGAACTAAGGAAATTAAAAGTGAATATGCATATGCCTGATAATAAAGTGTTCAAAGGAATTGAACTAATTTCCTAAAGCAGGAACCTTGTAAGAATGTCCAAAAAATGAAAATTAGGAAAATATTATGGAATATAATAAAATGTATATTTATTCTAGAATTTGCATGGGTAAGTAAAAGACCCAGAATAACCAACAATATATTAAAGGGAAGAACAAAGTTGGTCCGATAAAACAGAATAGCAAGAATTGTGATAAAGCTGCAATAATCAAGGCAGTGTGATGTTGGCAAAATAGTAGACATGTAGATCATCAGAAAAGAATAGAACCCAGAGATAGACACAGACTAATATAATAACTTGATCTTCAACAAATAAGCAAAAACAAAACAAATGGAGAAATGTAGTCTTTTCAATAAAGCTGCTGGAAGAACTGCATGTACATAAGAATGAATTCTTCATTTCTCCATAATGAGGTAGGTGAATTTCATTAGAATTGAAAACTTTTGCCATGTGAAAGACTATGTCTAGAGCATAAGGATGTAAGAAGCATATTTTGAGATCTTACTAACAAAACCACATCTGTTATCCAAAATATTCAAATAATTTTTTTTAAGATTTTATTTATTTATTTGACTGACAGAGATCACAAGTAGGCAGGAAGGCAGGCAGAATGAAAGAGGAAGGGAAGCAGACTCCCTGCTGAGCAGAGAATCTGAAGTGGTGCTCAATCCCAGGACCCTGGGATCATGAGCTGAGCCAAAGGCAGGGACTTTAACCCACTGAACCACCCAGGATCCCCTACTCAAAGAATTCTTAAAGTCAACAATAAGGAAACACCTTGATTTAAAAAAAATGGACCAAATACCATGAGACACTATACCCCCAAAATTAAATAAAAATAAAAAAATAAATATAGATGGAAAATAAGCATGTGATAAGATGCTTCACATATTATGTTACATGAAAATACATTAACATACATTGCACATCTATCGGAGTATCCAAAATCCAGAACACTAACAACAACAAATGTGGACCAGGATGTGAAGCAGCAGTGACTCTCATTCACTGCTGGTAGGAAAGCAAAATTCTACAGCCATTTTCAAAGATAGCTTGTCAGTTTCTCATTAAACTCAACAAACTCTCACCACACAATCTAGCAATTATCCAAAATAATTGAAAATTCATTGTTCACACAAAAATCTCATGTGGATATTATTCATAATTGATAAAACTCAGTAGCAACCCTCAAGTCCTCCAGTAAGTGAATGGTTAAGTAAACTATTGTGTATCCAGAAAATGAAATATTGTTCTACACTAAAAGTAAACAGCACTTATCAAGACATAAAAAGACATGGAAGAACCTTAAACACATACTAAGAAATGAAAGAACCCAAACTGAAAAGGCCACATAATGTATGATTCCAGCTATATAATATTTCTTGTCAAAGAAATATATAATATTTCTTGTCAAAAGGACAAAACCATGGAGACAGGCATTGGGGAGGGATAGGGGTTAAAAAGTGGAAAACAGAAGTTTTTTGGGATGATGAATCTATCCTCTATTATACTATAGTAATGAATCCAAGTCATTATACATTTGTTCAAACCTATAGAATGTATAATACCAGGCATAACTCTTAGGTTAACCATGCTTTTTGTAACTGAGATGAATCAGTGTGGGCTTATCAAATGTAACAAATGTAACACCATGGTGAGGGATGTTTATAATGAGTGAGACCAGGGATGTGTGAGGAAGAGGTATATGAAAATCTTTGTATCTTCCTTGCAATTTTGTTGTGAATCTGAAACTACTCTAAAAATAAAGTTTACAAAAATAAAAAGAATACAAGTGTATACATTTGGACAAATGTTACTCATAAATATGATTCATTATGATAAATAAAATACCAGAAAATTGAATCTATCAGTAGATAAGTGAATGCTATATTTAAACATACTTTAATAATTGCAGATTCCAAAGATGTACCAGTTTTAGGATTAATTCAATTTTTTTTCATTGAAAATTATGTCATTCATGTTGTCAGCTCCTTATTTAGGTTTTACCATTAGAAGAGTAAACGACATTTTTTTTTTTAATGTTCAGAAGCCTGCATTCTAATGAGGGACTGTACCACGAATGCATATATAAATGTACAGATAATACAATTCAAACAATGGCAACAGTTATGTATTTAAAAAAAGCAAGACAATGGATAGAATGTAATGACACACTCTGACTGCCTGTGCTCACTCGCGCTCTCTCCCTCTTTTTCTAAAAAAAAAAAAAAAAAAAAAAAAAGAATGCTATGGTACTCTTAAGTTGTTTGGTCAGTGAGGGAGGGGCATACTATGGGTAAGTTCTGAGATAAGCAATTTATGGAAGTTTATACGATTTGGTTTTATTTAAAATCTATTGGATAAATTTCAGTAGAGAAATGTGTCACCTGGCTAATTTTTCTAGAGAATACTTCTGGATGTGTCATGGAGATATCTTAGAAGAAAAAAAAAAAGATGAAAATCAGAAGAATGGTTAAAAGTTCTTCACGGTACCAAGGCAAGAGACAATGGTGTCTGAGTCTAAGAATCTGCAGGGGAGATGCGGAGAAGTGAATGTATGGAACCTGTTCTAAAGATACAGTGAAGAGCTATGCTGGCAAATTAGATATAAGGTAAGATGTGGGTCATATATACAGTGTAATATTACTCAGTCATCAGAAAGAATGAATTCCTACCATTGACATTGACGTGGATGAAATGAGAGTATTATACTAAGTGAAATAAGTTAACCAGAGAAATAAAATTATTATACACTTTCACTCATATGTGGAATATAAGGTATAGTTCTGAAGACAATATGGGAAAGGAGGGAAAGCTGAATGGACAAACCATGAAAAACTCTTGACTCTGGGAAACAAATTGAGATTTGGAGATAGAGGGGAAGGTAGGGGATTGGGTAATATTGTGATGGGCATTAATGCAGGCACATGATGTGATAAGCCCTGGATGTCATTTGCAACTAATGAATCATTGAATATTATATCAAAACCCAATAATGTACTATATGCTGGTTAATTGAATTTAAATTAAAAAAATATGTTAGAGGACCATGTGGTTCTTCTCTCTTCTCTTATTGATGTGTTCTATCACACTGATTGATTTGCGAATGTTGAACCAAACTTGCAACCCAGGGATGAATCCCACCTGGTCATGGTGGATAATCTTTTGAATGTGCTGCTGGATCCTGTTTGCTAGGATCTTGTTGAGAATCTTTGCATCCATATTCATCAGTGATATGGGTCTGAAATTCTCCTTTTTGGTAGGGTCTTTGCCTGGTTTGGGGATCAGGGTAATGCTGGCTTCATAAAAAGAGTCTGGAAGTTTTCCTTCTGCTTCCATTTTTTGGAACAGCTTCAGGAGAATTGGTGTGATTTCTTCTTTGAAAGTTTGGTAGAATTCCCCAGGGAATCCGTCAGGTCCTGGGCTCTTGTTTTTTGGGAGGTTTTTGATCACTGCTTCAATCTCATTACTAGATATCGGTCTATTCAGGTTGTCCATTTCTTCCTGGTTCAATTTTGGGAGTTTGTAGCTTTCCAGGAATGCATCCATTTCATCTAGGTTGCTTAGCTTATTGGCATATAACTGTTGGTAATAATTTCTGATGATTGTTTCTATTTCCTTGGTGCTCGTTGTGATATCTCCCTTTTCATTCATAATTTTATTAATTTGGGCTTTCTCTCTTTTCTTTTGGATTAGTGTGGCCAATGGTTTATCGATCTTATTGATTCTTTCAAAAAACCAGCTTCTAGTTTCATTGATACGTTCTACTGTATCTCTCATTTCTACCTCATTGATCTCTGCTCTAATCTTGATTATTTCCCTTCTTGCATGTGGAGTTGGTTTGATTTGTTGTTGATTCTCCAGTTCTTTAAGGTGTAGAGACAGTTGGTGTATTCTGGATTTTTCAATGTTTTTGAGGGAGGCTTGGATGGCTATGTATTTCCCCCTTAGAACCGCCTTTGCTGTATCCCATAGGTTTTGGACCGAGGTGTCTTCATTCTCATTGGTTTCCATGAATTGTTTAAGTTCGTCTTTGATCTCCTGGTTGATCCAAGCATTCTTAAGCAAGGTGGTCTTTAGCTTCCAGGTGTTTGAGTTCCTTCTGAACTTTTCCTTGTGATTGAGCTCCAGTTTCAAAGCATTGTGATCGGAGAATATGCAGGGAATAATGTCAGTCTTTTGGTATCGGTTGAGTCCTGCTTTGTGACCCAGTATGTGGTCTATTCTGGAGAAGGTTCCATGTGCACTTGAGAAGAATGAATATTCTGTTGTTTTAGGGTGGAATGTTCTGTATATGTCGATGAGGTCCATCTGGTCCAATGTTTCATTCAATGCTCTTATTTCTTTATTAATTTTCTGCTTCGATGATCTGTCTATTTCTGAGAGAGGCGTATTAAGATCTCCTACTATTATTGTATTCGTATCAATATGACTCTTTACCTTGATTAATAGTTTTCTTATGTAATTGGGTGCTCCCATATTGGGGGCATAGATATTCACAATTGTTAGATCGTCTTGGCGGATAGTCCCTTTAAGAATTATGTAGTGTCCTTCTGTATCTCTGACTACCGTCTTTAGTTTAAAATCTAATTTATCTGATATGAGAATCGCTACTCTGGCCTTCTTTTGAGGCCCATTGGCATGAAAGATGCTTCTCCATCCCTTCACTTTCAGTCTGGGTGTATCCTTAGGTTCAAAATGGGTCTCTTGTAGACAACATATGGAGAGACCCTGAATTGCCAAGGAAATGTTGAAAAACAAAAACAAAACTGGCAGCATCACGTTACCCAATTTCAAGCTTTACTACAAAGCTGTGATCACCAAGACAGCATCGTACTGGCATAAAAACAGACACATAGACCAGTGGAACAGAGTGGAGAGCCCAGATATGGACCCTCAACTCTATGGTCAAATAATCTTCGACAAAACAGGAAAAAATATTCAATGGAAAAAAGACAGTCTCTTCAATAAATGGTGCTCGGAAAACTGGACAGCGATATGTAGAAGAATGAAACTCGACCATTCTCTTACACCGTACACAAAGATAAACTCGAAATGGATAAAAGACCTCAACGTGAGACAGGAATCTATCAGAATCCTAGAGGAGAACATAGGCAGGAACCTCTTCGATATCAGCCACAGCAACTTCTTTCAAGATATGTCTCCAAAGGCCAAGGAAACAAAAGCAAAAATGAACTTTTGGGACCTCATCAAGATCAAAAGCTTCTGCACAGCAAAGGAAACAGTCAACAAAACACAGAGGCAACCCACGGAATGGGAGAAGATATTTGCAAATGACAGTACAGACAAAAGGTTGATATCCAGGATCTATAAAGAACTTCTCAAACTCAACACACACACAACAGATAATCATATCAAAAAATGGGCAGAAGATATGAACAGACACTTCTCCAACGAAGACATACAAATGGCTATTAGACACATGAAAAAATGTTCATCATCACTAGCCATCAGGGAGATTCAAATTAAAACCACATTGAGATACCACCTGACACCCGTTAGAATGGCCAAAATTAGCAAGACAGGAAACAACGTGTGTTGGAGAGGATGTGGAGAAAGGGGAACCCTCTTACACTGTTGGTGGGAATGCAAGTTAGTGCAGCCACTTTGGAGAACAGTGTGGAGATTCCTGAAGAAATTAAGAATAGAGCTTCCCTATGACCCTGCAATTGCACTGCTGGGTATTTACCCCAAAGATACAGATGTAGTGAAAAGAAGGGCCATCTGTACCCCAATGTTTATTGCAGCAATGGCTACGGTCGCCAAACTGTGGAAAGAACCAAGGTGCCCTTCAACGGATGAATGGATAAGGAAGATGTGGTCCATATACACAATGGAGTATTATGCCTCCATCAGAAAGGACGAATACCCAACTTTTGTAGCAACATGGACGGGACTGGAAGAAATTATGCTGAGCGAAATAAGTCAAGCAGAGAGAGTCAAGTATCATATGGTCTCACTTATTTGTGGAGCATAACAAATAACATGGAGGACATGGGGAGATGTAGAGGAGAGGGAGTTGAGGGAAACTGGAAGGGGAGATGAACCATGAGAGACTATGGACTCTGGAAAACAACCAGAGGGTTATGAAGGGGCGGCAGGGAGGTCGGGGGGGTGGGAGGTTGAGGAACCAGGTGGTGGGTAATAGGGAGGGCACGTACTGCATGGAGCACTGGGTGTGATGCCAAAACAATGAACACTGTTATGCTGTAAATAAACAAATAACAATAAATATTAAAAAAATATGTTAGAGAAAGAGAAGAGTCAATAATGTTTTTAAATTAGAGAAAAACTATGACATCACACAAATGGGGATAAAATTTTTGTTAAACAGGAATACAAATTCCCATAGAAAACTAAAAACAACACACACACACACACACACACACACACACACACACACACACACACATATTTTTTTGTATTGCAGTCCAAAAAGAGTCTATAGTATAGTAAACGCCATAGTTATATTGTATGAAAAAATAAAACACTTAATAGTATCAGGGCATTAAATACCAGATAACATGCATTTTTAAAAAGATTTTATTTATTGATTAGACAGAGAGATAGAGAGCATAAGTAAACAGAGTGACAGGCAGAAGGAGAGGGAGAAGCAGGTTCTCCACTGAGCAGGGAGTCCAGTGCAGGCTCAATTCCAGGATCCTGGGATCATGACGTGAGCCAAAGGCAGCCGCCTAACTGAATAAGCCACCCAGAAGCCCAAAAGGTAACATGCATTTATCTCAACATTATCCTAGAAGCAGCGACCATGCATAGGGGTAGTAATTATCTCTGAAAACAAATGAACAAAAATATTAGCTTTTCCAAAACAAGCAAAATCAATCATTGTGTATGATATAAATTATCTAGAATATAGTTGGATTTTACTGGGAAACCGTAAGAATGATTAGAAAGTGTAGGAGACACCCAATTAATATAGAAAAATGACAGACCCTAGAGAGTTAGAAATTCTACTTTATGGTTACAAATGTACCAAAACTTACACGTCTTGAACATAAATTCGTCAAGAAATTTGTAATATTTATATATGGTCAATTTTTCCCTGGAACTTTGTGAAGGAGGAGGTAAGTAAATGTATTATGTTTCTACAAGTTAAGGACGATTATAGAGTATAGGATAGAACATACAATTGTAACTCCATTCCAATGGACTCCATAAAAGTTGTGGAATTCTAATTCAAATCATAATTTTTCTGGGGTCCTTTTGGGGGTATTCATTTGAATTTGAAGTGCAGGGATATCATGATGAAGCTACATACACAAATAACACATTTCCATGAATAATTATCATGTTCTAATATGCACCCTTAACCCACTACCCAGTGCACATTTTTAAAATCTGCTACATCACATCCTTGAATACCTGTCTCTAACAATATGAGTTTGCTTGCTTGCTTTCTCTCTTTCTTTCTTTTCTTCTTTCTTTAAAATGTAGGCCTCTTTCAATATGTGTATTGTTCCATAATATAGTCTTAAACATTTAACGACAATTTCTTAATTTAATAAAATAGTCAATGCTAAAAGTTCAATGATTCGTGTTCATATATGTACAAATCATAATCCAGAAGAAATGCATCTAGTTAATTTAATACATTTTAAGTCTCTTTTAGTATATACATTATCCTCCTCATTTAAAAATAGTATTATCTGTTAAAGAAGCTGAGTTATTTATTCTATAGAATAACATTCACCCTAGATTTTTCTGGTTTAATATCCATATTGTTAAGGAGCAAGAACTTTGTTTATTGCTTGTGGATTATTCCAAGTAATATAAGAGAGAAATCAGCAACATGAACTTACTGTTAGTTAGCAGAATATATTGTAAAATGCTGTTATAAGTGAAGAGTATAGTTCTCATGTAATAAATAAACAAACAGTACAGAGGATCAGAATTCAAAGCCCTGAAGATAACACAAATGAATTTAACACAAAAGAAGGGAAGGCTACACAAAAAAATGATGATAACAGTGTGTTATTGAAAAGCATAACCAGGAAAATTGGTGAGTCAATCTGGAATAAAAAAAATTCAGATTCTACAATTAACACCAAATTCCCAAATTAACTTCAAATAGGTTAAACTTCAAAATTTTCACTCTGAAATCATAAAAGTACTAGAAAAATATAGATATTTTTGTTTTATTATTTTCTGAAAAGGGGAGTCATCTTTTCTTAACATGACACATAAAAGAAACCCTACAAAATCTACTTAAAGTATTTTGAAATTTAAGAAATGAACTTTTAGTTCTGGGTGCAATTGTAAATGGGATTGACTCCTTAATTTCTCTTTCTTCTGTCTTTTTGTTGGTGTACAGAAATGCAACTGGTTTCTGTGCATTGATTTAATATCCTGACACTTTACTGAATTCCTGTACAAGTTCTAACAGCTATAAGATGCCTAGGAATAAACCTAACCAAAGAGGCTAAGAATCTATATGCAGAAAACTATAAAGTACTCATGAAAGAAATTGAGGAAGACACAAAGAAATGGAAAAATGTTCCATGATCCTGGATTGGAAGAATAAATATTGTGAAAATGTCCATGCTACCTAAAGCAATCTGCACATTTAAGGCAATCCCTATCAAAATACCATCCATTTTTTCCAAAGAAATGGAACAAATAATCCTCAAATTTATATGGAACCAGAAAAGACCTCAAATAGCCAAAGGAATATTGAAAAAGAAAGCCAAAGTTGGTGGCATCACAATTCCGGACTTCAAGCTCTATTACAAAGCTGTCATCATCAAGACAGCATGGTACTGGCACAAAAACAGACATATAGATCAATGGAACAGAATAGAGAGCCCAGAAATCGACCCTCAACTCTAGGGTCAACTAATCTTCGACAAAGCAGGAAAGAATGTCCAATGGAAAAAAGACAGCCTCTTCAATAAATGGTGCTGGGAAAATTGGACAGCCACATGCAGAAAAATGAAATTGGACCATTTCCTTACACCACACACGAAAATAGACTCCAAATGGATGAAGGACCTCAATGTGAGAAAGGTATCCATCAAAGTCCTTGAGGAGAATGCAGGCAGCAACCTCTTTGACCTCAGCCGCAGCAACATCTTCCTAGGAACATCGGCAAAGGCAAGGGAAGCAAGGGCAAAAATGAACTATTGGGATTTCATCAAGATCAAAAGCTTTTGCACAGCAAAGGAAACAGTTAACAAAACCAAAGACAACTGACAGAATGGGAGAAGATATTTGCAAACGACATATCAGATAAAGGACTAGTATCCAAATTCTATAAGGAACTTAGTAAACTGAACACCCAAAGAACAAACAATCCAATCAAGAAATGGGCAGAGGACATGAACAGACATTTCTGCAAAGAAGACATCCAGATGGCCAATAGACACATGAAAAAGTGCTCCACATCACTCGGCATCAGGGAAATAGAAATCAAAACCACAATGAGATATCACCTCACACCAGTCAGAATGGCTAAAATGAACAAGTCAGGAAATGACAGATGCTGGCGAGGATGCGGAGAAAGGGGAACCCTCCTCCACTGTTGGTGGGAATGCAAGCTGGTGCAACCACTCTGGAAAACAGCATGGAGGTTCCTCAAAATATTGAAAATAGAACTACCCTATGACCCAGCAATTGCACTACTGGGTATTTACCCTAAAGATACAAACGTAGTGATCCGAAGGGGCACGTGCACCCGAATGTTTATAGCAGCAATGTCGATAATAGCTAAACTATGGAAAGAACCTAGATGTCCATCAACAGATGAATGGATAAAGAAGAGGTGGTATATATACACAATGGAATACTATGCAGTCATCAAAAGAAATGAAATTTTGCCATTTGCAATTACGTGGATGGAACTAGAGGGTATCATGCTTAGTGAAATAAGTCAATCAGAGAAAGACAACCATCATATGATCTCCCTGATATGAGGACATGGAGATGCAACATGGGGGGTTAGGGAGATAGGAGAAGAATAAATGGCACTCAATGGGATTGGGAGGGAGACAAATCATCAGTGACTCTTAATCTCACAAAACAAACTGAGGGTTTCTGGGGGGAGGGGGTGTTGGGATAGGGGGAGTGGGGTCATTGACATTGGGGAGGGTATGTTCTGTGGTGAGTGCTGTGAAGTGTGCAAACCTGGCGATCCACAGACCTGTACCCCTGGGGATAAAAATACATTATATGTTTATAAAAAATAAGAAATAAATAAAAAATTAAAAAAATTAATGACAATTGATATGTCTCATCATCTAGAAGAAAAGAATATTTTATGTGAATATCTTTTTCTTTAGTTTCATAGGCATGACTTGGTGAAAGAATTCTTCACAGTCTAAAACACACACTTCAAATGGTTGCTTAGTCTGCTGAGTCCTCTGAGGTCAAAAGAAATTATAGTGAATTCATGAGTTTAATTCAACTTACATTTAAAAAAGAAAACATGGGATTAGTCTCAAACATATTATTTAAGGAAATACATTTCATTTTAATGATTATGTAGATTGAATTCTCTTATGCTTCTGATTTGTGCATAACTCAGTTGGGACTATTTCAGAGATAGCTTTACAATTAATATATTTCTTTTTTTTTAAAGATTTTATTTATTTATTTGACAGATAGAGATCACAAGTAGGGAGAGAGGCAGGCAGAGAGAGAGAGAGAGAGGAGGAAGCAGGCTCCCTGCCAAGCAGAGAGCCCAATGCGGGGCTCAATCCCAGGACCCTGGGATCATGACCTGAGTGAAAGGCAGAGGCTTTAACCCACTGAGCCACCCAGGTGCCCCACAATTAACATATTTCTTAAATGATCTACAAAAAGAGCATGGGTGTAAGTATTTGAGATTTTTTTGGTCATATTAAATTTGAATCATCACGGGTTTACAAGGACAATGGGTGTGGAAGTCATCTTGCCATAGTGTTATAGGATCTGAGTTTGATAGCAATATATACCTCCTTCTTAAAAAAGCATAACCTTGGAATAACCTTGTGTTCTTAATTGGGCTAGTGAACATGTATATTATTTCTTATTTAAATCTTAATATTTTACATTATGGTTATCACTAATTTTTACCCCAAAATATTTTTGAAATGATAAATGTGTGTAATATAGGTAAAGGATTTCAGAAAATAAAAATACATGGTGAGAATTTTATGCAGTTCTATTACAATAAAGTATTAAGTAAGTTGTATGGTTTCAAACAAGTCCTGGTTTTTATTAATAATATCATTCTGATATTTACTTTATCACTGCCTAGTATTATGAAGTAGGGAGCAGAGTTTCTATATGCTTGGCTTTAATTCTTACTCATTTCTTTAGTTTCTATCTGCTGACATGATTTATCTGAGAATTTTAATTAAACAAATGGACATTAAATATTTTAATAAAGTAGAATTTAATATTCAGGGAACATTGGAGAACGGTATGGAAATACATGTCAGGAGAGATAAAGATCAGAAGTTATAATGATATTAACTACAAATATGCTTCTATGTTTGATAAAGATGTTTAGTTATGAACTTTTAATTTTCCGTTTATGGATCTCATATTTCGTTCTCAAATATTTTATGATGTATCTAATGTTAATATTGAAACTTTACACTTTCTAAAGGTTCTGATTTGGATCAAACACACTTTGTTTATTTATTTATTATTCATTAATGTATTCATTCCCCAGTGCCTTTGTCCTGATAGCTCTGGGATGATTCAAAGTCAATGTAATGCCAAATAAATCTCAAATGTGTACATCTATATGATATTTCCAGAAATCCTTTACATAATATCTGCACGACTCAGGCAGGTCAGAACTATCTGAAGTAAAATACACGGGCATATAAGAAAAAATACATATAATTCAGTCTGCATAATTATTGATATAAAACACTTTCATTAAAATATAGTTTCTGAGACTACTGGAAGGTTTTACTTGTAAACATGAATACATGGATCAAGGCACTGCAATTATCTTCTAACTCATTTCAGTGGAATCAGTAGGCTAAACACTTATTTGATGGCTCAGAGTTTTTTACTGTGAATGATAGTTCTTTGCCATCACCGTGCCATGTCTGAGAGTGGGAAGAAAAAAAAAAAAAACAGATCTAACCTTGAAAGCAATTTTCCCACTAGATCCACAGACACATAAATTGTATTTCACCAGGACCGGGGCAGCTCAGTAAGTTAAATGCCTGCTTTCGGGTCAGGCCATGATCCCAAGACCCTGGCATTGATCCCCAAGTCTGGCTCTCTGCTCAGTGGGGAGTCAGCTTCTCCCTCCCCCTCTGCTCTCCACACCCACCCCTCATGCTCGCTCTCACTCTCTCATAAATAAATGAATAAAATCTTAAATAAAATAGAACTGGGTTGCACTACGACAACTATTGAAGGGTTTGAGCAATGAAGGGCATGCCTCCGTTCCGAATCCACCTTCATTTATGCAGAAGGGTAATCAGGAAAAGAGAATAATAACAGTAAAAACAACACCAAAAAGAAGTATTTTTTAAATTTTTTTATTTGTTTATTTACAGCATAACAGTGTTCATTGTTTTGGCATAACACCCAGTGCTCCATGCAGTACGTGCCCTCCCTATTACCCACCACCTGGTTCCTCAACCTCCCACCCCTCCCCCCGCCCCTTCAAAACCCTCTGGTTGTTTTTCAGAGTCCATAGTCTCTCATGGTTCATCTCCCCTTCCAGTTTCCCTCAACTCCCTCTCCTCTCCATCTCCCCATGTCCTCCGTGTTATTTGTTATGCTCCACAAATAAGTGAAACCATATGATACTTGACTCTCTCTGCTTGACTTACTTCGCTCAGCATAATCTCCTCCAGTCCCGTCCATGTTGCTACAAAAGCTGGGTATTCATCCTTTCTGATGGAGGCATAATACTCCATCGTGTATATGTACCACATCCTCCTTATCCATTCATCCGTTGAAGGGCATCTTGGTTCTTTCCACAGTTTGGCGACCGTAGCCATTGCTGCAATAAACATTGGGGTACAGATGGCCCTTCTTTTCACTACATCTGTATCTTTGGGGTAAATACCCATCAGTGCAATTGCAGGGTCATAGGGAAGCTCTATTCTTAATTTCTTCAGGAGTCTCCACACTGTTCTCCAAAGTGGCTGCACTAACTTGCATTCCCACAAACAGTGGAAGAGGGTTCCCCTTTCTCCACATCCTCTCCAACACACGTTGTTTCCTGTCTTGCTAATTTTGGCCATTCTAACTGGTGTCAGGTGGTATCTCAATGTGGTTTTAATTTGAATCTCCCTGATGGCTAGTGATGATGAACATTTTTTCATGTGTCTGATAGTCATTTGTATGTCTTCATTGGAGAAGTGTCTGTTCATATCCTCTGCCCATTTTTCGATATGATTATCTGTTTTGTGTGTGTTGAGTTTGAGAAGTTCTTTATAGATCCTGGATATCAACCTTTTGTCTGTACTGTCATTTGCAAATATCAAAAAGAAGTATTTTTTGGGTGTTCTGTGCCAGGCAATATTGTGAATTGCTTGCCTACACTTATTAATTTAATTATCCAAAATCATCCTCAGCTCTATGTACCATCACCATTCACAATAGAAAAGTGGGAGCAAACCTCAGAAAAAAAGAAAACAAACAATACTGATTATCCTATTTATGTTGGTAAGCCATTCTTCCTTAGTCCCATTCCATCAGCACATTCCACTTTGACTCTCTTGCTAAATGTTGGAAAACGGAGGACACACACCCATTTTTATAACACGGGAAGGTTTTGTTTTGTCTGTTTTGTTTTGTTTTCTTTTGAGCCAGACTCTGAGCTTTTCATAACAATCCTAAGTAGTTTACATTTGTTACTTATAATACAATTAAAATAGTTTTTGTGAACAATATCAAGTTCAAATAAAAAAAAAAACAAATACCACCATTACTAAAAGTATTTGATCTAAATTTAGATGTTGAATTATCTTTTTTATTGTGTTATGTTAGTCACCATACAATACATCATTAGTCTTTTTTTTTTAAGACTTTATTTATTTGTTTGACGGACAGAGAGAGAGAGAGAGAGATCACAAGTAGGCAGAGAGCAAGCAGAGGGGGAGGGGGAAGCAGCCTCCCTGCTTAGCAGAGAGCTCAATGCAGGGCTTAATCCCAGGACCCTGAGATCATCACTTGAGCCTAAGGCAGAGGTTTAACCCAGTGAGCACCAGGTGCCCCCCATCATCAGTTTCCGATGTAGTGTTCAATGAGTCATTGTTTGTGTATAGCACCTATTGCTCCATGCAATATGTGCCCTCCTTAATAGCCACCACTAGACTCACCCACCCTCCCACCCTCCTCCCTTCTAACACTCTGAGTTTGTCTTTTGGAGGGGGATAGGAACCATGAGAGACTGTGGACTCCAGGAATGATCTTAAAGGTAGTAAAGACATCAGCTTTAGGGCCGTTGGCTTGTACAGACCCTTCCAAAGATCCTATCTTAACTGAACGTTGTATTTTTTTTTCTTAAAGAAAGCACCAAAGACTGTCCATTTCAGGATTCTGAAATTATAGTTTTGTCCCATGATAGTCTTAAGTTATTTCCAGCAATGACTAACCTTGATGTAAGTGTTGATGACTTATGGGATTCAAACTTTATTTAAAAGCTGAGATCTGAATTACATAATTCCTTTTTGTCCCCTCTGAGGACAAGCAGGTGTGATTTATTGCTGACATTTTCTTTGGGGAGAAAGCCTTTTCACAACTAAGTCATTTTATAGGAAAGTAAGAGTCACTAAATTTTACGTGTAAAATAATTGGGGGAGTGAGGATAGAAGATACACCCTCATTTTAACCTTAATTCACTGAAATATCTTACATTCAAAATAAGGAAAGGGTAAAGTAGATCTGTGTATTTTTTTCCAGTGTTCCAAGATTCATTGTCTATGCACCTTACCCAGTGTTCCATGCAATATGTGCCCTCCTTAATACCCACAACCGTGCTCACCCATCCCTCCCCCCGCAAAACCCTCAGTTTGTTTCTCAGAGTCCATAGTCTCTCATGGTTCATCTCTTCCTCTGATTTCCCCCAATTCATTTTTCCTTTCCTTCTCCTAATGTCCTCCATGCTATTCCTTATGCTCCACAAGTAAATGAAACCATATGATAATTTACTTTCTCGCTTGACTTATGTCACTCAACATAATCTCCTCCAGGCAAATCTATGTTGATAAAAAAGTTGGGTACTCATCCTTTCTGAGGGAGGCATAATATTCCACCATATATATGGACCATATCTTCTTTATCCATTCATCTGTTGAAGGGCGTCTTGGCTGTTTCCACAGTTTAGCAATTGTGGCCATTGCTTCTATGAATATTGGGGTACAGATGGCCTTTCTTTTCACTAGATCTGTATCTTTGAGGTAAATACCCAGTAGTGCATGTGTATGTTCTCTTTGAACCCTAAGCTACATTACCTTGATGTTTAAGTTATTTCAGCATTGTTTGTTTCTTCGTTTGATTCCTTTCCTTGTCCTTTTATATATGAGTACATGAGTTTGGCCTATATCATCCAATGAAATTCAGGGGTTGGCAGGTTAAAATACAACTTCATATTATTTTCTATTAATTAAATAATTAAATATTATTACTATAGAAAATATAAGGCAAACACCACGCTATTATTTAAATTACTCTCTATGAGCTTTTACATAATCTACTCCTTTTCGAATTGTGGAAACCTGTATCCTACTTCCATAGCCACGTTGATATTCTTAAGATTGTTGTATCAAGGAAAATGCACTTCTTAATTAGATATCCCCTGTGTCATATACTTCCTCAGCAACTCTTTCCTATTTTGTACACAAAAATAATCAAAGTTCATGTAGGCGGCTATTAATTATGTGGAGACGAATTCGTATGCATATTTTACTTATTTATTTTTAAAGATTGTATTTATTTTCTTGCCAGAGAGAGAGAGATCACAAGGAGGCAGAGAGGCAGGCAGAGAGAAAGGGGGAAGAAGCCTCCCCGCTGAGCAAGGAGCCCAATGTGGGGTTCGAACCCAGGACCCTGAGATCACAACCCAAACCAAAGGCAGAGGCTTTAACCCATTGAGCCACCCAGGTGCCCCTTGTATGCATATTTTAAATGTAAATTATAGTGAAGTAATATTTCCTGAAATCCTAACAGACAACTCTGGTGATTTATTTTCATTTTAATAAATATATTTGAGCTTTTGCCTAGAGCTCAATTTTATTTTCTTTTGGCAGACTGACCTCAGCTCTAAAAATACATCATATGCAATGTATACAATGTGCTTAATTGTGGACTAGAAACCAAGTATTCCCAAAGGGGCTGTTGGAAATCAAATAGGAGTCTCTACCATGATTAGGCAGTCAGCCCATTTGCCCAGAAATGTTCCAAATCTTACAGGGGAAGGTAATGAATGTGTATCTTTTCATTATACTTTCTACTGAATTTATCATACTAAATGATTGAAGACTTATTTTCAAAGGCAAAAACATCACCAATAAACTTAAACACTGGTAGTAGAGACTTAAGCATTTATTGACTTCTTTTGGAATTTTCTTTGGGGGGGGGTATTCTTCAGATATGCCACATTCAATAACTCAATTGTTCAGAATATATGTGATTCTGCCTGTGTAAGTCTTTTATATAGACGATCAAAAAATACTCTAAGTTTATTAAAGAAGGGATTGCTGCAACTCTAATTACAACCCTCATGTCAGTGTTAGGAATCTTTTCTACATATACTACTGCAGATATATCTTTCATTCCATTTTCAATGTTTTATTTTAAGAGCAAATTTCTAGAAGAATGACATACAGACTTCTATAAGGGGCTATATGCCTCAAGGGAAATGACGTTTAATGATTTTATAGATTTAAAGACAATTTGTATGCTTGATCATCTAGAAGGAAACATAATGTTTTATATTAATATCTTTTGCTTTAGTTTCATAAGCATGGCTTGGTGAAAGAAGTTTTCACAGAACAACTCACTCACACATCAAAAGGTGTTTATTCTTCTGAGTCCCCTGAAGTAAGTCAAAAGAAATTAGAATGCCTTGATGAGTTTAATGCAACTTACATTAAAAAGAAAACAGGAAATTACTCTCAGACCTACTGTTTATGTAAATGTGTTTCATTTTGATGATTATGTAAATAGTCTTATGCTTCTGACATGGGCATATTTTCAATTGGGACTATTTATAAGATGGCTATTCAATTAATATCTTTTTAATTTAATTTTATTTTTTCAGTGTTCCAAGATTCATTGGTTATGTACCACACCCAGTGCTCCATCCAATTAACATGTTTTTCAAGTGATTTGTAAAAAGAACGTAGAGGTAACTGTTTGAGGTTTTTTTGTTTGTTTGTTTGCTTTGTTTTGTTTTGTTTTTTACACATATAAATTTGAATCATCACAGGTTTACAAGGACAAAGCGGGTAGAGGGCACCTTGCCACAGTGAGATAGGACTGGAATTTCATAGCAGTGTGTGTCTCTTACTTAAGGGAACATGACCCTGGAATATCCTTGTATTCTTGATTGGGTTAGTAAACATGTGTATTCTTTTTTATTTAAATCTTAACATTTGGGGGCACCTGGGTTGCTCAGTGGGTTAAGCCTCTGCTTTCAGCTCAGGTCATGATCTCAGGGTCCTGGGATTGAGCCCTGCAGCATCAGGCTCTCTGCTCAGCAGGGAGCCTCTTTCTCCCTCTCTCTCTGCCTGCCACTCTGTCTACTGGTGATCTCTCTCTCTGTCAAATAAATAAACGAAATCTTAAAAAAAAAAACTCAACATTTTGCATTATGCTTATCACTAATTTATAACCTACAATATTTTTCAAATAATTAATGTGTGTAAAATAAAGTACTTCAGAATATAAAAATACATAGTGAGCATTTTATGCAGTTCTATTACAATAAAGTGTTTGTTTGTTTGTTTGTTTTCTGGGAATGTTTAGTTTCTTTTTAATTTTAAAATTACATTTTTGTCAATATCAACCTCTGCTTGTGAGAACCTTTTATATATAAAAATTCTGGAGCTATACCTTTGAGTATCCTTTTTTATTAAGCAAGGCAAAGACTTGTGTGTCTCCAAATATTGCTCAAATCTCCAAAGCCAGCTGAATAAATAAACATTATGTGATCTGTAGCCCAAAAGTCTGCAAATGACTCTATATGATGTTTAAAAAAAAAAGCTATGATTCCTTCTAAGTATTTCTTGGAGCCAATGATCAGCAGTTTTGTTTAAGTTCTCAGACCCCTGAGCCTCCATAAAAATAACTTTGAAATATTATATTATGTGTGAAAATTTTACACACATGCACATTTAAAATCAGCAGGCAGGCCCTCTGCCCTTCTTCAACCTGATAATCAACCATAGTGCCTACTCAAACATGGAAAAAATAAAAGATTCAGAACTCTAAAGCACATAATCTCAGTGCCATTTAGAACCATGTGTATTTCTGAAATCCTCTATTACTGCAAATCTCTTGGTTGTATTTTCCATGGAATTGTCTGTTTCTCATTATCAAAGTCTAAAGAAATTTGATACAGTCATGTAACACTTGGCGATGGAGTGTTAGAGAAATGCATTCCAAAGTGTTCAGCTTATCTTTTCTTTCCAATGCAGTAACTACTGTCTGACTTTCCTCCCCTGGAGAAGCCAGTTGGGAGGTGAAGAAAAAAAAAAATCAAACCAAAGTAAATTAAGCAATGGCCCGTGCCTAAATCAATCACAGACATCAGCTTTTAAACAATGAATTGTAGTTAACAGGAGCGGGTGCAACATTCTCATGGAGAATTCTTACTCAGTAAAGTCACCTTCTGCTTGTAGAATGTGTACCATGCTATTCTTCGAACCAAGTTTGTCCGAATAAGTTGATATGGGCAAAATCTAAGGTTTGGAAAGCTTGTAACTCTAAGAGTCTAAGAAAGCTACTGGCCTCAGTAAATCAGATTATGAACTCCCAGAGATGGAGTGGGGTTCATTATTTTTGTTTGTTTGTTTGTTTGTTTTTTTGTTTTTTCCATTTTATTTATTTTTTCAGCGTAACAGTATTCATTGTTTTTGCACAACACCCAGTGCTCCATGCAATACGTGCCCTCCCTATTACCCACCACCTGTTCCCCCAACCTCCCACCCCTGACCCTTCAAAACCCTCAGGTTGTTTTTCAGAGTCCATAGTCTCTTATGGTTCGCCTCCCCTTCGAAATTTTTTTTTAATAAACATATAATGTATTTTTATCCCAGGGGTACAGGTCTGTGAATACAATAAAGTGTTTTATAAGTTCTATGTTTTCAGATGAGTCCTGGTTATTATTAATACTTTCATTTTGATATTTACCTTCTCACTGCCTAATAATATTTAAGGAGATGACATAGTTTCTATATGTTAGGCTTTCATTCCTACTCATTTCTTTATTTTCTATCTGTGGATATGATTATCTGACACTTTTGAATTAAAAAATGGATATTAAATATTTTAATAAAGTAGAATTTAAAATTCAGGGGAAGTTGGGGGATGATAATGTGGGAATATGTGTCAGCTGTGATAAAAATTAGAAGAGGTTTTATTTTGATGAAAATAACTACAAATATAATTGCTTGTTAGTTAAATTTGTTTTGGTGTAAGTTTTCAACTTTCAGTTTATGGATCTCCTATTTAATTTGTTCTTAAATCTTCCATGATGATTCTAAATTTTAATATTGGTACTTCTTTCTTACCAAAATTTCTGGTTTTGGATTACACATACTTAATATAGTATTGTTCTTAGAAGTGTTTAAGATAGTGCTATCCGTAATTACTTTGCTCATATTGGATTTCCAAGCCATTGCTTAATACACCAGTGGTATATTGTAATTATATTTATTTAGGATTGAGAATTGTAAGTTTTAAATTAGTGAACATAATATCATACAAGCTGTCATTCCTCAATGTTTATTTTTTATTAAAGGGAATTGAGCCACTCATTAGGAATTTTAACTGTATGTAGAAATTTATACTGGAAGTTGTAGTAGGATTCTGGGAGTAATGTTTTTTTTTTTTCTTTTGGGGAAAGAAGATGCATGATATATTTTACGTGCCTCTAATTGCAACTCCAACTTTGGCACACATTCCTCATCTATCAGGAGAAATATTTTCTTGATGTATAACACATTAAATGTTGCATAGCTTAAAATTAACTTCTTCATATTTATGGAAATGTTTTTACAGCATTCAATGTTTTTAGTATTTAGCATAGTATTATTTTTTGGAAACAGAACTGGCAAAAAACCTGATTAGAAAATATGTATATGTTTTACAAAGGCCTAAGTATTCTGTAATTATTGAAATGTTTTGTATTTATACTTTATTACTGCTGTTATAGACTAAAGTTGAGTGATTTAACATTGTGGAGAACTTCTTACAGCATTCAATGGTTCATGTACATACCACAGTATTATCCTTGGATTCAGAGATGGAAGGAAGCTGGAATAAAGAACTCTTTTTATGCTTAACAAATGGCCTAAGCATTCTGTACTTTTCCAAAAGAAAGTAAGACGAGGAAACATGTATTTTCAAACTGGACAGAAATTTAAATTACTTTTAGGATGCCCATAAAAACACTGGGAAATTGATTGGGATTAATTCATCTAGTGATCAAAAGAGAAAAAAAAAAGTGAAGGCTAAGGGAAATTGAGCAACCTTACATTCTCTAAAATGTGCCCTGTGTGTAACGATTTTGACTAAACTCTGATCATACAGGACTTACTCTCTGAAAGTTACTGTAATAAGATAATTTGTTTTCCCCTCATCTAAGGAAGAAAATAGAAGTGGCGTACGGTCTTGAAATTTCATTTGGCTGGGAAAATGCTATGGAGGCAATAAAAGCATGTAGTAATAATCACTTTCTTTTCCCTTAAAGGATTTTCATGGAATCTCGGGATATGATCTGTTCTGATGTATTTCAGTTTAAACTATGAAGACGGGAAACCAATGTGTAGAAACAGATTTTATACTTTCTGGTCTTTTCCAATATGGTCAAATGGACACTTTCCTCTTTGTTGCCATTGTAACCCTCTTTTCAGTGGCTCCCGCTGCTTGTGCTTCTTCTCTCACTGTGTCACTCTCTATCAAAAAAATAAAAAATAAAGCAGAGGGAGTAGGAGGGGGAGAACAGGCTTCCCAAGGCTCAGGGAGCCTGATGGGGGACTTTATCCCAGGACCTTGGAATCGTGACCTGAGCCGAGGGCAGATGCTGAATGACTGAGCAATGCCAGCGCTCCTGGGTCCATTCAGTTTTTAAGAATTAAAATGACCACTCTGAATTTTAGAGACCTTGACCATTGGGATAACATATATTTATCTTACAAATGAAAATTGTTACAGCCACTTTGGAAAAAATGTGGCCCAATTCTAAACCCATGATCTTTTTCATATCCCACAAACCAGCAATTCCAGTAATATACATATGCCCTGTATAAGTTATTGTCTATGGGAAGCAGGGGTCATATACATAAATATCCATAAATACACCATACATAATAGCACAAAACTGAAAGTTATCCATCTTAAGTCAATCAAAATATAAACAGATATGTGATAAAATTATAAAACAGAATTTTATCTGAGTAGGAATATATATTTATATATATTATATATAATATAATTAATATATAATATATATTATAATATATTATATTTATATATAAATATATATTTATATATAATATATAATATATATTATATATACAAAAAATAAAATATATAAAATATATATAGTAAAATAATGTCAAATGAAGAGAGGCTCTGAAAAATGTGATGTAACACATAAGATGGTTTTTATAGAGTTCAAAGCTCCCATGGATGGTAAGCATTCCATAGTTGTCCATGAATATATATTTGGTAATACTATAAGATAACAAGACAATCGTAGTCTAGAAACTCAGAGCAATGGAGGAAACAAAAAGACAGAGTAGACATTCTGAAGAGATCTAACAATTTCTTTTTTTTTTTTGACATTTTAACTTTATTTTATTTTTTCAGTGTTCCAAGATTCATTGTTTATGCATCACACCCAGTGCTCCATGCAATGCATGCCCTCCTTAAAACCCACCACCAGGCTCACTCCCCTCACCTCCAAAACCCTCAGTTTGTTTCTCAGGGTCCACAGTCTCTCATGGTTCATCTCCCCCTCTGATTTCACCCAACTCCCTTCTCCTCTCCTTCTCCCAATGTCCTCCATGTTATTCATTATGCTCCACAATTTCTAAAACATTTAACAATGTTTTAATTATTGGATTGGTGGTTGACTTACAGATGCATAGTATATTCTAAACAAATAAGCTACATTAAGAAAAATATTTATGGGCCAAATACAGTAACTTATCTTGAACCAAGAATGAGTGGTCCTAACAAAATTTAAATTCTTATAGAATTTATTAATAGCAAACACACAGTTGATATCAATGTGTCTCTAAAGTATTTCACAAAAATATGTATTTAAATTTAGCATCAAACCATTACTTTCCCAACCCTTAAGCACCAAGAAGTTTCAACATTTTGATTAGAATATTTGATATTAATACAACTGTTTATTTTTTTATTAAACATATATCTTACCTATGACCAAACAGTTTTATGCCTAGGAATACAATAAAATAATTGAGTGAATGTTTCCCAAAGAATATTTTTGTGTAGAGAGGGATATAACATTTTTATTCATAATAGATGAAAATATCAAATGATCCTATGAAGGCAATCATAATATATTTGTACAATGGAGTTCAACTCAGCAATAAAAACAATAGCATTATTCCTTGTATTACCAAGGTATATATATATATATAGCTTCTGTTAACATTGAAAAAAAAAAAAAGAACCTGGAAGCTCCAGAGAAGTTGTTGCTTGATTATATTAGTAAGGGTTTCCATTTAATGTTGATGGGAGTCAGAATAATGACCACTGCATAGTTGAGGTGCTAGTAGTGAAGGAGCACTAAGGAAGTGGGTGATGGAAATGTTGTTCCTGTGTTTTTCCTCAATGGTGATAATAATGATTTCTTACTTCCAGTTGTTTATTACAGTCTCTTAGCCCGATTATCTGCTATACTTTTTTTTTAACATTTTATTTTTAAGTAATCTTTAAACCCAACCCGGGGCTAGAATTCACAATCCCAAGATGAGAGGTTTCATGCTCTACTGACTGAGCCAGTCAGGTTCCCCTCAATTCTCTGCTTTTCTAATTACCTCACACTGCACATCATATCTCACCATAAGTCTCAAATGTCTGCTTTCCACTATTTCCAGAGACTGGCCAGTTCTTGCTACTCTACCATTACCACTTTTATCCAAGGCAGTATCTTTTAACAACTGTGCTCCTGTAATGGAAACACAATTGTGATTTTCAGTTTTCTGTAGAACCACACCAATGCCTGCCAATTTTCTTGGATTAAAGCCCAAATGCTTACCATGGTCAACCTAACATTTTAAATCCTCCATTATCGTCATTCATTTCTACAATTTCTGTCTTTTTTCCATTAGCTTTGATGTTATACTTTGATTTTCATTTACTTGCCATGCTTGTTTACTCTTTAAGACATTTTCATTGGCTTCCTCCTATGCCTAGAGCATTCCTAATGAGAAATCTGTATGAATTATTAACTCATTTCCATTCAATTTTTGACCAACTATCATTCTCTTGGTTGTCCCTACATTGGACTATTATATATAAAACCAGAAAATTCTCTCACTTTCTCTAAGCCAATTTTTAACTTTTTTTTTTTTTTTTTTTTGCCCCTAATAGTTACTACTGGTTGGTGTACTCCAGATTTTTCAAGTCTGTTTTGTTTTATCTTATTTTATCCTATCTTACTTTATGTTGTTTTATTTTATTTTGTTTTATTTTATTTTATTTTATTTTATTATGTCCCCCTGCAATGGAATGAAATCTTAATGAGATCAGAGCATTCTGTCAGTTTTTATCATTGTTTACTGCCACATCACCAGTGTCTATACTAGCACAACAGACATAACCGTACATCACTTTTGAATGAATGTAGACATGAGTGAACTACTTACAGTGACATATATTACAGTTTCCTTATTATACTTTTAATATCACGTGCTTGAGTATAGTATATTTCCTACTCACTACATTCAGACATTAAGGAGGACATTACAAAATACATGTTTCAAGATGCAAACATTGAGTTAACAGTTGAAATGTATTCCCAGAAGCCAAATACTGTTGACAATAACACCATTTTTTCGAGGTTTCAATTTGGAAAAGCATGTAGCTTCAATAACTATGATTAAGCCATCCTGAAATGAGCAAGAATCAATATATTTATCAATTTATTGCATAAATATCCTTTAGATTAACATATTCCAAACAGTATTCTAGGTAAAGTGATCTATATTGGTCAATCTCAATCAATAAGGGGTTCCTAAAGTGACATATCCTGTACAAATATCAATTATGCCAACAGTCTTTTCAGGGCACCAGTAACCTCTTTATTTCTCAGGCTGTAGATGAATGGATTCAGAAGAGGTGTGATGATGGTGTAAAACACTGCCACTGCCTTATCCTGTTCTGGAGAATGCAAGGAGTGTGGCCTTGCATAGGTGGAGAGGGTAGTCATATAAAATAGGCTTGCCACAATTAGGTGAGAGGAACAAGTGGAGATAGCTTTTGTCTGTCCTTTACCTGAGCTCACCTGGAACACCACAGTAAGTACACGGACATAGGAAGCTAGAATGGCCATGAATGGTAGCAGCAGAATGATAAACCCACTTAGGAGGATTGTATGCTCATACTGGGAAGTATCCTGACACACCAGTGGTACCAGAGATGGAACTTCACAGAAAAGGTGGTTAACAATTCGAGACCTACAAAATGGAAGTTGAAAAGCATACAACGTATGCACTAAAGCATTGATAGAGCTACTGCCCCATGTGCATGTGACCATGAACCAACAGATATTCTTGCTCATAAGTACAGGATAGTGTAAAGGGTGACAGATGGCTACATATCAATCATAGGACATGAAACCAAGGAGAAGGGCTTCAGTTCCACCAAGTGTCAAGAATACAAATGCTTGAATTTCACAACCTAAAAATGTAATGGTCTTACTCTTTCTCAGGAAGTCAGTGGTCATCTTGGGCACGGTGGTGGAGATGTACATCATGTCAATAAAGGAGAGCTGACTGAGTAGGACATTGGAGTGTGGAGTATGATGTCCAACTGAATGAGAAGGACCAGTATGATATTCCCCACCAGAGCCACTGACTCTTAATCTCACAAAACAAACTGGGGGTTGCTGGGGGGAGGTGGGATTGGGAGAGGGGGAGCAGGCTATGGACATTGGGGAGGGGAGGCGAACCATAAGAGACTATGGACTCTGAAAAACAACCAGAGGGTTTTGAAGGGTCAGGGGTGGGAGGTTGGGGGAACAGGTGGTGGGTAATGGGGAGGGCACGTTTTGCATGGAGCACTGGGTGTTGTGCAAAAAGAATGAATACTGTTACGCTGAAAAAATAAATAAAATGGAAAAAAAAATGAAAAGAGGGTTACAACGGCAACAAAGAGGAAAGTGTCCATTTGACCATATTGGAAAAGACCAGAAAGTTGGAAGAATAAATATTGTGAAAATGTCTATGCTACCTAAAGCAATCTACACATTTAATGCAATCCCTATCAAAATACCATCCATTTTTTTCAAAGAAATGGAACAAATAATCCTCAAATTTATATGGAACCAGAAAAGACCTCGAATAGCCAAAGGAATATTGAAGAACAAAGCCAAAGTTGGTGGCATCACAATTCCGGACTTCAAGCTCTATTACAAAGCTGTCATCATCAAGACAGCATGGTACTGGCACAAAAACAGACACATAGACCAGTGGAACAGAATAGAGAGCCCAGAAATCGACCCTCAACTCTAGGGTCAACTCATCTTCGACAAAGCAGGAAAGAATGTCCAATGGAAAAAAGACAGCCTCTTCAATAAATGGTGCTGGGAAAATTGGACAGCCACATGCAGAAAAATGAAATTGGACCACTTCCTTACACCACACACGAAAATAGACTCCAAATGGATGAAGGACCTCAATGTGAGAAAGGAATCCATCAAAATCCTTGAGGAGAACGCAGGCAGCAACCTCTTCGACCTCAGCCGCAGCAACATCTTCCTAGGAACAACAGCAAAGGCAAGGGAAGCAAGGGCGAAAATGAACTATTGGGATTTCATCAAGATCAAAAGCTTTTGCACAGCAAAGGAAACAGTTAACAAAACCAAAAGACAGTTGACAGAATGGGAGAAGATATTTGCAAACGACATATCAGATAAAGGGCTAGTATCCAAAATCTATAAGGAACTTAGCAAACTCAACACCCAAAGAACAAACAATCCAATCAAGAAATGGGCAGAGGACATGAACAGACATTTCTGCAAAGAAGACATCCAGATGGCCAACAGACACATGAAAAAGTGCTCCACGTCACTCGGCATCAGGGAAATACAAATCAAAACCACAATGAGATATCACCTCACACCAGTCAGAATGGCTAAAATTAACAAGTCAGGAAATGACAGATGCTGGAGAGGATGTGGAGAAAGGGGAACCCTCCTCCACTGTTGGTGGGAATGCAAGCTGGTGCAACCACTCTGGAAAACAGCATGGAGGTTCCTCAAAATGTTGAAAATAGAACTACCCTATGACCCAGCAATTGCACTACTGGGTATTTACCCTAAAGATACAAACATAGTGATCCGAAGGGGCACGTGTACCCGAATGTTTATAGCAGCAATGTCTACAATAGCCAGACTATGGAAAGAACCTAGATGTCCATCAACAGATGAATGGATCAAGAAGATGTGGTATATATACACAATGGAATACTATGCAGCCATCAAAAGAAATGAAATCATGCCATTTGCGACGACGTGGATGGAACTAGAGCGTATCATGCTTAGTGAAATAAGTCAATCGGAGAAAGACAACTATCATATGATCTCCCTGATATGAGGACATGGAGAAGCAACATGGGGGGGTAGGGGGATAGGAGAAGAATAAATGAAACAAGATGGGATTGGGAGGGAGACAAACCATAAATGACTCTTAATCTCACAAAACAAACTGGGGGTTGCTGGGGGGAGGTGGGATTGGGAGAGGGGGAGCGGGCTATGGACATTGGGGAGGGGAGACGAACCATAAGAGACTATGGACTCTGAAAAACAACCTGAGGGTTTTGAAGGGTCAGGGGTGGGAGGTTGGGGGAACAGGTGGTGGGTAATGGGGAGGGCACGTTTTGCATGGAGCACTGGGTGTTGTGCAAAAAGAATGAATACTGTTACGCTGAAAAAAAATAAATAAATAAAAAGGGAAAAAAAAAGTGCTGAACCATATGAAATGGGCATATGCATTAAAAATGAAAGCTAGTTTCATAAAGTAAAAAATGAAACAATCCAAAAAAAAAAAAATAAAATAAAATCTGTTTCTACACATTGGTTTCCCGTCTTCATAGTTTAAACTGAAACACATCAGAACAGATCATATCCCGAGATTCCATGAAAATCCTTTAAGGGAAAAGAAAGTGATTATTACTACATGCTTTTATTGCCTCCATAGCATTTTCTCAGCCAAATGAAATTTCAAGACCGTACGCCACTTTTATTTTCTTCCTTAGATGAGGGGAAAACAAATTATCTTATTACAGTAACTTTCAGAGAGTAAGTCCTGTATGATCAGAGTTTAGTCAAAATCGTTACACACAGGGCACATTTTAGAGAATGTAAGGTTGCTCAATTTCCCTTAGCCTTCACTTTTTTTTTTCTCTTTTGATCACTAGATGAATTAATCCCAATCAATTTCCCAGTGTTTTTATGGGCATCCTAAAAGTAATTTAAATTTCTGTCCAGTTTGAAAATACATGTTTCCTCGTCTTACTTTCTTTTGGAAAAGTACAGAATGCTTAGGCCATTTGTTAAGCATAAAAAGAGTTCTTTATTCCAGCTTCCTTCCATCTCTGAATCCAAGGATAATACTGTGGTATGTACGTGAACCATTGAATGCTGTAAGAAGTTCTCCACAATGTTAAATCACTCAACTTTAGTCTATAACAGCAGTAATAAAGTATAAATACAAAACATTTCAATAATTACAGAATACTTAGGCCTTTGTAAAACATATACATATTTTCTAATCAGGTTTTTTGCCAGTTCTGTTTCCAAAAAATAATACTATGCTAAATACTAAAAACATTGAATGCTGTAAAAACATTTCCATAAATATGAAGAAGTTAATTTTAAGCTATGCAACATTTAATGTGTTATACATCAAGAAAATATTTCTCCTGATAGATGAGGAATGTGTGCCAAAGTTGGAGTTGCAATTAGAGGCACGTAAAATATATCATGCATCTTCTTTCCCCAAAAGAAAAAAAAAAAACATTACTCCCAGAATCCTACTACAACTTCCAGGATAAATTTCTACATACAGTTAAAATTCCTAATGAGTGGCTCAATTCCCTTTAATAAAAAATAAACATTGAGGAATGACAGCTTGTATGATATTATGTTCACTAATTTAAAACTTACAATTCTCAATCCTAAATAAATATAATTACAATATACCACTGGTGTATTAAGCAATGGCTTGGAAATCCAATATGAGCAAAGTAATTACGGATAGCACTATCTTAAACACTTCTAAGAACAATACTATATTAAGTATGTGTAATCCAAAACCAGAAATTTTGGTAAGAAAGAAGTACCAATATTAAAATTTAGAATCATCATGGAAGATTTAAGAACAAATTAAATAGGAGATCCATAAACTGAAAGTTGAAAACTTACACCAAAACAAATTTAACTAACAAGCAATTATATTTGTAGTTATTTTCATCAAAATAAAACCTCTTCTAATTTTTATCACAGCTGACACATATTCCCACATTATCATCCCCCAACTTCCCCTGAATTTTAAATTCTACTTTATTAAAATATTTAATATCCATTTTTTAATTCAAAAGTGTCAGATAATCATATCCACAGATAGAAAATAAAGAAATGAGTAGGAATGAAAGCCTAACATATAGAAACTATGTCATCTCCTTAAATATTATTAGGCAGTGAGAAGGTAAATATCAAAATGAAAGTATTAATAATAACCAGGACTCATCTGAAAACATAGAACTTATAAAACACTTTATTGTATTCACAGACCTGTACCCCTGGGATAAAAATACATTATATGTTTATTAAAAAAAAATTTCGAAGGGGAGGCGAACCATAAGAGACTATGGACTCTGAAAAACAACCTGAGGGTTTTGAAGGGTCAGGGGTGGGAGGTTGGGGGAACAGGTGGTGGGTAATAGGGAGGGCACGTATTGCATGGAGCACTGGGTGTTGTGCAAAAACAATGAATACTGTTACGCTGAAAAAATAAATAAAATGGAAAAAACAAAAAAACAAACAAACAAACAAACAAAAATAATGAACCCCACTCCATCTCTGGGAGTTCATAATCTGATTTACTGAGGCCAGTAGCTTTCTTAGACTCTTAGAGTTACAAGCTTTCCAAACCTTAGATTTTGCCCATATCAACTTATTCGGACAAACTTGGTTCGAAGAATAGCATGGTACACATTCTACAAGCAGAAGGTGACTTTACTGAGTAAGAATTCTCCATGAGAATGTTGCACCCGCTCCTGTTAACTACAATTCATTGTTTAAAAGCTGATGTCTGTGATTGATTTAGGCACGGGCCATTGCTTAATTTACTTTGGTTTGATTTTTTTTTTTCTTCACCTCCCAACTGGCTTCTCCAGGGGAGGAAAGTCAGACAGTAGTTACTGCATTGGAAAGAAAAGATAAGCTGAACACTTTGGAATGCATTTCTCTAACACTCCATCGCCAAGTGTTACATGACTGTATCAAATTTCTTTAGACTTTGATAATGAGAAACAGACAATTCCATGGAAAATACAACCAAGAGATTTGCAGTAATAGAGGATTTCAGAAATACACATGGTTCTAAATGGCACTGAGATTATGTGCTTTAGAGTTCTGAATCTTTTATTTTTTCCATGTTTGAGTAGGCACTATGGTTGATTATCAGGTTGAAGAAGGGCAGAGGGCCTGCCTGCTGATTTTAAATGTGCATGTGTGTAAAATTTTCACACATAATATAATATTTCAAAGTTATTTTTATGGAGGCTCAGGGGTCTGAGAACTTAAACAAAACTGCTGATCATTGGCTCCAAGAAATACTTAGAAGGAATCATAGCTTTTTTTTTTAAACATCATATAGAGTCATTTGCAGACTTTTGGGCTACAGATCACATAATGTTTATTTATTCAGCTGGCTTTGGAGATTTGAGCAATATTTGGAGACACACAAGTCTTTGCCTTGCTTAATAAAAAAGGATACTCAAAGGTATAGCTCCAGAATTTTTATATATAAAAGGTTCTCACAAGCAGAGGTTGATATTGACAAAAATGTAATTTTAAAATTAAAAAGAAACTAAACATTCCCAGAAAACAAACAAACAAACAAACACTTTATTGTAATAGAACTGCATAAAATGCTCACTATGTATTTTTATATTCTGAAGTACTTTATTTTACACACATTAATTATTTGAAAAATATTGTAGGTTATAAATTAGTGATAAGCATAATGCAAAATGTTGAGTTTTTTTTTTTAAGATTTCGTTTATTTATTTGACAGAGAGAGAGATCACCAGTAGACAGAGTGGCAGGCAGAGAGAGAGGGAGAAAGAGGCTCCCTGCTGAGCAGAGAGCCTGATGCTGCAGGGCTCAATCCCAGGACCCTGAGATCATGACCTGAGCTGAAAGCAGAGGCTTAACCCACTGAGCAACCCAGGTGCCCCCAAATGTTAAGATTTAAATAAAAAAGAATACACATGTTTACTAACCCAATCAAGAATACAAGGATATTCCAGGGTCATGTTCCCTTAAGTAAGAGACACACACTGCTATGAAATTCCAGTCCTATCTCACTGTGGCAAGGTGCCCTCTACCCGCTTTGTCCTTGTAAACCTGTGATGATTCAAATTTATATGTGTAAAAAACAAAACAAAACAAAACAAACAAACAAACAAAAAAACCTCAAACAGTTACCTCTACGTTCTTTTTACAAATCACTTGAAAAACATGTTAATTGGATGGAGCACTGGGTGTGGTACATAACCAATGAATCTTGGAACACTGAAAAAATAAAATTAAATTAAAAAGATATTAATTGAATAGCCATCTTATAAATAGTCCCAATTGAAAATATGCCCATGTCAGAAGCATAAGACTATTTACATAATCATCAAAATGAAACACATTTACATAAACAGTAGGTCTGAGAGTAATTTCCTGTTTTCTTTTTAATGTAAGTTGCATTAAACTCATCAAGGCATTCTAATTTCTTTTGACTTACTTCAGGGGACTCAGAAGAATAAACACCTTTTGATGTGTGAGTGAGTTGTTCTGTGAAAACTTCTTTCACCAAGCCATGCTTATGAAACTAAAGCAAAAGATATTAATATAAAACATTATGTTTCCTTCTAGATGATCAAGCATACAAATTGTCTTTAAATCTATAAAATCATTAAACGTCATTTCCCTTGAGGCATATAGCCCCTTATAGAAGTCTGTATGTCATTCTTCTAGAAATTTGCTCTTAAAATAAAACATTGAAAATGGAATGAAAGATATATCTGCAGTAGTATATGTAGAAAAGATTCCTAACACTGACATGAGGGTTGTAATTAGAGTTGCAGCAATCCCTTCTTTAATAAACTTAGAGTATTTTTTGATCGTCTATATAAAAGACTTACACAGGCAGAATCACATATATTCTGAACAATTGAGTTATTGAATGTGGCATATCTGAAGAATACCCCCCCCAAAGAAAATTCCAAAAGAAGTCAATAAATGCTTAAGTCTCTACTACCAGTGTTTAAGTTTATTGGTGATGTTTTTGCCTTTGAAAATAAGTCTTCAATCATTTAGTATGATAAATTCAGTAGAAAGTATAATGAAAAGATACACATTCATTACCTTCCCCTGTAAGATTTGGAACATTTCTGGGCAAATGGGCTGACTGCCTAATCATGGTAGAGACTCCTATTTGATTTCCAACAGCCCCTTTGGGAATACTTGGTTTCTAGTCCACAATTAAGCACATTGTATACATTGCATATGATGTATTTTTAGAGCTGAGGTCAGTCTGCCAAAAGAAAATAAAATTGAGCTCTAGGCAAAAGCTCAAATATATTTATTAAAATGAAAATAAATCACCAGAGTTGTCTGTTAGGATTTCAGGAAATATTACTTCACTATAATTTACATTTAAAATATGCATACAAGGGGCACCTGGGTGGCTCAATGGGTTAAAGCCTCTGCCTTTGGTTTGGGTTGTGATCTCAGGGTCCTGGGTTCGAACCCCACATTGGGCTCCTTGCTCAGCGGGGAGGCTTCTTCCCCCTTTCTCTCTGCCTGCCTCTCTGCCTCCTTGTGATCTCTCTCTCTCTGGCAAGAAAATAAATACAATCTTTAAAAATAAATAAGTAAAATATGCATACGAATTCGTCTCCACATAATTAATAGCCGCCTACATGAACTTTGATTATTTTTGTGTACAAAATAGGAAAGAGTTGCTGAGGAAGTATATGACACAGGGGATATCTAATTAAGAAGTGCATTTTCCTTGATACAACAATCTTAAGAATATCAACGTGGCTATGGAAGTAGGATACAGGTTTCCACAATTCGAAAAGGAGTAGATTATGTAAAAGCTCATAGAGAGTAATTTAAATAATAGCGTGGTGTTTGCCTTATATTTTCTATAGTAATAATATTTAATTATTTAATTAATAGAAAATAATATGAAGTTGTATTTTAACCTGCCAACCCCTGAATTTCATTGGATGATATAGGCCAAACTCATGTACTCATATATAAAAGGACAAGGAAAGGAATCAAACGAAGAAACAAACAATGCTGAAATAACTTAAACATCAAGGTAATGTAGCTTAGGGTTCAAAGAGAACATACACATGCACTACTGGGTATTTACCTCAAAGATACAGATCTAGTGAAAAGAAAGGCCATCTGTACCCCAATATTCATAGAAGCAATGGCCACAATTGCTAAACTGTGGAAACAGCCAAGACGCCCTTCAACAGATGAATGGATAAAGAAGATATGGTCCATATATATGGTGGAATATTATGCCTCCCTCAGAAAGGATGAGTACCCAACTTTTTTATCAACATAGATTTGCCTGGAGGAGATTATGTTGAGTGACATAAGTCAAGCGAGAAAGTAAATTATCATATGGTTTCATTTACTTGTGGAGCATAAGGAATAGCATGGAGGACATTAGGAGAAGGAAAGGAAAAATGAATTGGGGGAAATCAGAGGAAGAGATGAACCATGAGAGACTATGGACTCTGAGAAACAAACTGAGGGTTTTGCGGGGGGAGGGATGGGTGAGCACGGTTGTGGGTATTAAGGAGGGCACATATTGCATGGAACACTGGGTAAGGTGCATAGACAATGAATCTTGGAACACTGGAAAAAAATACACAGATCTACTTTACCCTTTCCTTATTTTGAATGTAAGATATTTCAGTGAATTAAGGTTAAAATGAGGGTGTATCTTCTATCCTCACTCCCCCAATTATTTTACACGTAAAATTTAGTGACTCTTACTTTCCTATAAAATGACTTAGTTGTGAAAAGGCTTTCTCCCCAAAGAAAATGTCAGCAATAAATCACACCTGCTTGTCCTCAGAGGGGACAAAAAGGAATTATGTAATTCAGATCTCAGCTTTTAAATAAAGTTTGAATCCCATAAGTCATCAACACTTACATCAAGGTTAGTCATTGCTGGAAATAACTTAAGACTATCATGGGACAAAACTATAATTTCAGAATCCTGAAATGGACAGTCTTTGGTGCTTTCTTTAAGAAAAAAAAATACAACGTTCAGTTAAGATAGGATCTTTGGAAGGGTCTGTACAAGCCAACGGCCCTAAAGCTGATGTCTTTACTACCTTTAAGATCATTCCTGGAGTCCACAGTCTCTCATGGTTCCTATCCCCCTCCAAAAGACAAACTCAGAGTGTTAGAAGGGAGGAGGGTGGGAGGGTGGGTGAGTCTAGTGGTGGCTATTAAGGAGGGCACATATTGCATGGAGCAATAGGTGCTATACACAAACAATGACTCATTGAACACTACATCGGAAACTGATGATGGGGGGCACCTGGTGCTCACTGGGTTAAACCTCTGCCTTAGGCTCAAGTGATGATCTCAGGGTCCTGGGATTAAGCCCTGCATTGAGCTCTCTGCTAAGCAGGGAGGCTGCTTCCCCCTCCCCCTCTGCTTGCTCTCTGCCTACTTGTGATCTCTCTCTCTCTCTCTCTGTCCGTCAAACAAATAAATAAAGTCTTAAAAAAAAAAGACTAATGATGTATTGTATGGTGACTAACATAACACAATAAAAAAGATAATTCAACATCTAAATTTAGATCAAATACTTTTAGTAATGGTGGTATTTGTTTTTTTTTTTATTTGAACTTGATATTGTTCACAAAAACTATTTTAATTGTATTATAAGTAACAAATGTAAACTACTTAGGATTGTTATGAAAAGCTCAGAGTCTGGCTCAAAAGAAAACAAAACAAAACAGACAAAACAAAACCTTCCCGTGTTATAAAAATGGGTGTGTGTCCTCCGTTTTCCAACATTTAGCAAGAGAGTCAAAGTGGAATGTGCTGATGGAATGGGACTAAGGAAGAATGGCTTACCAACATAAATAGGATAATCAGTATTGTTTGTTTTCTTTTTTTCTGAGGTTTGCTCCCACTTTTCTATTGTGAATGGTGATGGTACATAGAGCTGAGGATGATTTTGGATAATTAAATTAATAAGTGTAGGCAAGCAATTCACAATATTGCCTGGCACAGAACACCCAAAAAATACTTCTTTTTGATATTTGCAAATGACAGTACAGACAAAAGGTTGATATCCAGGATCTATAAAGAACTTCTCAAACTCAACACACACAAAACAGATAATCATATCGAAAAATGGGCAGAGGATATGAACAGACACTTCTCCAATGAAGACATACAAATGACTATCAGACACATGAAAAAATGTTCATCATCACTAGCCATCAGGGAGATTCAAATTAAAACCACATTGAGATACCACCTGACACCAGTTAGAATGGCCAAAATTAGCAAGACAGGAAACAACGTGTGTTGGAGAGGATGTGGAGAAAGGGGAACCCTCTTCCACTGTTTGTGGGAATGCAAGTTAGTGCAGCCACTTTGGAGAACAGTGTGGAGACTCCTGAAGAAATTAAGAATAGAGCTTCCCTATGACCCTGCAATTGCACTGATGGGTATTTACCCCAAAGATACAGATGTAGTGAAAAGAAGGGCCATCTGTACCCCAATGTTTATTGCAGCAATGGCTACGGTCGCCAAACTGTGGAAAGAACCAAGATGCCCTTCAACGGATGAATGGATAAGGAGGATGTGGTACATATACACGATGGAGTATTATGCCTCCATCAGAAAGGATGAATACCCAGCTTTTGTAGCAACATGGACGGGACTGGAGGAGATTATGCTGAGCGAAGTAAGTCAAGCAGAGAGAGTCAAGTATCATATGGTTTCACTTATTTGTGGAGCATAACAAATAACACGGAGGACATGGGGAGATGGAGAGGAGAGGGAGTTGAGGGAAACTGGAAGGGGAGATGAACCATGAGAGACTATGGACTCTGAAAAACAACCAGAGGGTTTTGAAGGGGCGGGGGGAGGGGTGGGAGGTTGAGGAACCAGGTGGTGGGTAATAGGGAGGGCACGTACTGCATGGAGCACTGGGTGTTATGCCAAAACAATGAACACTGTTATGCTGTAAATAAACAAATAAAAAAATTTAAAAAATACTTCTTTTTGGTGTTGTTTTTACTGTTATTATTCTCTTTTCCTGATTACCCTTCTGCATAAATGAAGGTGGATTCGGAACGGAGGCATGCCCTTCATTGCTCAAACCCTTCAATAGTTGTCGTAGTGCAACCCAGTTCTATTTTATTTAAGATTTTATTCATTTATTTATGAGAGAGTGAGAGCGAGCATGAGGGGTGGGTGTGGAGAGCAGAGGGGGAGGGAGAAGCTGACTCCCCACTGAGCAGAGAGCCAGACTTGGGGATCAATGCCAGGGTCTTGGGATCATGGCCTGACCCGAAAGCAGGCATTTAACTTACTGAGCTGCCCCGGTCCTGGTGAAATACAATTTATGTGTCTGTGGATCTAGTGGGAAAATTGCTTTCAAGGTTAGATCTGTTTTTTTTTTTTTCTTCCCACTCTCAGACATGGCACGGTGATGGCAAAGAACTATCATTCACAGTAAAAAACTCTGAGCCATCAAATAAGTGTTTAGCCTACTGATTCCACTGAAATGAGTTAGAAGATAATTGCAGTGCCTTGATCCATGTATTCATGTTTACAAGTAAAACCTTCCAGTAGTCTCAGAAACTATATTTTAATGAAAGTGTTTTATATCAATGATTATGCAGACTGAATTATATGTATTTTTTCTTATATGCCCGTGTATTTTACTTCAGATAGTTCTGACCTGCCTGAGTCGTGCAGATATTATGTAAAGGATTTCTGGAAATATCATATAGATGTACACATTTGAGATTTATTTGGCATTACATTGACTTTGAATCATCCCAGAGCTATCAGGACAAAGGCACTGGGGAATGAATACATTAATGAATAATAAATAAATAAACAAAGTGTGTTTGATCCAAATCAGAACCTTTAGAAAGTGTAAAGTTTCAATATTAACATTAGATACATCATAAAATATTTGAGAACGAAATATGAGATCCATAAACGGAAAATTAAAAGTTCATAACTAAACATCTTTATCAAACATAGAAGCATATTTGTAGTTAATATCATTATAACTTCTGATCTTTATCTCTCCTGACATGTATTTCCATACCGTTCTCCAATGTTCCCTGAATATTAAATTCTACTTTATTAAAATATTTAATGTCCATTTGTTTAATTAAAATTCTCAGATAAATCATGTCAGCAGATAGAAACTAAAGAAATGAGTAAGAATTAAAGCCAAGCATATAGAAACTCTGCTCCCTACTTCATAATACTAGGCAGTGATAAAGTAAATATCAGAATGATATTATTAATAAAAACCAGGACTTGTTTGAAACCATACAACTTACTTAATACTTTATTGTAATAGAACTGCATAAAATTCTCACCATGTATTTTTATTTTCTGAAATCCTTTACCTATATTACACACATTTATCATTTCAAAAATATTTTGGGGTAAAAATTAGTGATAACCATAATGTAAAATATTAAGATTTAAATAAGAAATAATATACATGTTCACTAGCCCAATTAAGAACACAAGGTTATTCCAAGGTTATGCTTTTTTAAGAAGGAGGTATATATTGCTATCAAACTCAGATCCTATAACACTATGGCAAGATGACTTCCACACCCATTGTCCTTGTAAACCCGTGATGATTCAAATTTAATATGACCAAAAAAATCTCAAATACTTACACCCATGCTCTTTTTGTAGATCATTTAAGAAATATGTTAATTGTGGGGCACCTGGGTGGCTCAGTGGGTTAAAGCCTCTGCCTTTCACTCAGGTCATGATCCCAGGGTCCTGGGATTGAGCCCCGCATTGGGCTCTCTGCTTGGCAGGGAGCCTGCTTCCTCTCTCTCTCTCTCTCTGCCTGCCTCTCTCCCTACTTGTGATCTCTATCTGTCAAATAAATAAATAAAATCTTTAAAAAAAAAGAAATATATTAATTGTAAAGCTATCTCTGAAATAGTCCCAACTGAGTTATGCACAAATCAGAAGCATAAGAGAATTCAATCTACATAATCATTAAAATGAAATGTATTTCCTTAAATAATATGTTTGAGACTAATCCCATGTTTTCTTTTTTAAATGTAAGTTGAATTAAACTCATGAATTCACTATAATTTCTTTTGACCTCAGAGGACTCAGCAGACTAAGCAACCATTTGAAGTGTGTGTTTTAGACTGTGAAGAATTCTTTCACCAAGTCATGCCTATGAAACTAAAGAAAAAGATATTCACATAAAATATTCTTTTCTTCTAGATGATGAGACATATCAATTGTCATTAATTTTTTTAATTTTTTATTTATTTCTTATTTTTTATAAACATATAATGTATTTTTATCCCCAGGGGTACAGGTCTGTGGATCGCCAGGTTTGCACACTTCACAGCACTCACCACAGAACATACCCTCCCCAATGTCAATGACCCCACTCCCCCTATCCCAACACCCCCTCCCCCCAGAAACCCTCAGTTTGTTTTGTGAGATTAAGAGTCACTGATGATTTGTCTCCCTCCCAATCCCATTGAGTGCCATTTATTCTTCTCCTATCTCCCTAACCCCCCATGTTGCATCTCCATGTCCTCATATCAGGGAGATCATATGATGGTTGTCTTTCTCTGATTGACTTATTTCACTAAGCATGATACCCTCTAGTTCCATCCACGTAATTGCAAATGGCAAAATTTCATTTCTTTTGATGACTGCATAGTATTCCATTGTGTATATATACCACCTCTTCTTTATCCATTCATCTGTTGATGGACATCTAGGTTCTTTCCATAGTTTAGCTATTATCGACATTGCTGCTATAAACATTCGGGTGCACGTGCCCCTTCGGATCACTACGTTTGTATCTTTAGGGTAAATACCCAGTAGTGCAATTGCTGGGTCATAGGGTAGTTCTATTTTCAATATTTTGAGGAACCTCCATGCTGTTTTCCAGAGTGGTTGCACCAGCTTGCATTCCCACCAACAGTGGAGGAGGGTTCCCCTTTCTCCGCATCCTCGCCAGCATCTGTCATTTCCTGACTTGTTCATTTTAGCCATTCTGACTGGTGTGAGGTGATATCTCATTGTGGTTTTGATTTCTATTTCCCTGATGCCGAGTGATGTGGAGCACTTTTTCATGTGTCTATTGGCCATCTGGATGTCTTCTTTGCAGAAATGTCTGTTCATGTCCTCTGCCCATTTCTTGATTGGATTGTTTGTTCTTTGGGTGTTCAGTTTACTAAGTTCCTTATAGAATTTGGATACTAGTCCTTTATCTGATATGTCGTTTGCAAATATCTTCTCCCATTCTGTCAGTTGTCTTTGGTTTTGTTAACTGTTTCCTTTGCTGTGCAAAAGCTTTTGATCTTGATGAAATCCCAATAGTTCATTTTTGCCCTTGCTTCCCTTGCCTTTGCCGATGTTCCTAGGAAGATGTTGCTGCGGCTGAGGTCAAAGAGGTTGCTGCCTGCATTCTCCTCAAGGACTTTGATGGATACCTTTCTCACATTGAGGTCCTTCATCCATTTGGAGTCTATTTTCGTGTGTGGTGTAAGGAAATGGTCCAATTTCATTTTTCTGCATGTGGCTGTCCAATTTTCCCAGCACCATTTATTGAAGAGGCTGTCTTTTTTCCATTGGACATTCTTTCCTGCTTTGTCGAAGATTAGTTGACCCTAGAGTTGAGGGTCGATTTCTGGGCTCTCTATTCTGTTCCATTGATCTATATGTCTGTTTTTGTGCCAGTACCATGCTGTCTTGATGATGACAGCTTTGTAATAGAGCTTGAAGTCCGGAATTGTGATGCCACCAACTTTGGCTTTCTTTTTCAATATTCCTTTGGCTATTTGAGGTCTTTTCTGGTTCCATATAAATTTGAGGATTATTTGTTCCATTTCTTTGGAAAAAATGGATGGTATTTTGATAGGGATTGCCTTAAATGTGCAGATTGCTTTAGGTAGCATGGACATTTTCACAATATTTATTCTTCCAATCCAGGATCATGGAACATTTTTCCATTTCTTTGTGTCTTCCTCAATTTCTTTCATGAGTACTTTATAGTTTTCTGCATATAGATTCTTAGCCTCTTTGGTTAGGTTTATTCCTAGGCATCTTATAGCTGTTAGAACTTGTACAGGAATTCAGTAAAGTGTCAGGATATTAAATCAATGCACAGAAACCAGTTGCATTTCTGTACACCAACAAAAAGACAGAAGAAAGAGAAATTAAGGAGTCAATCCCATTTACAATTGCACCCAGAACTAAAAGTTCATTTCTTAAATTTCAAAATACTTTAAGTAGATTTTGTAGGGTTTCTTTTATGTGTCATGTTAAGAAAAGATGACTCCCCTTTTCAGAAAATAATAAAACAAAAATATCTATATTTTTCTAGTACTTTTATGATTTCAGAGTGAAAATTTTGAAGTTTAACCTATTTGAAGTTAATTTGGGAATTTGGTGTTAATTGTAGAATCTGAATTTTTTTTATTCCAGATTGACTCACCAATTTTCCTGGTTATGCTTTTCAATAACACACTGTTATCATCATTTTTTTGTGTAGCCTTCCCTTCTTTTGTGTTAAATTCATTTGTGTTATCTTCAGGGCTTTGAATTCTGATCCTCTGTACTGTTTGTTTATTTATTACATGAGAACTATACTCTTCACTTATAACAGCATTTTACAATATATTCTGCTAACTAACAGTAAGTTCATGTTGCTGATTTCTCTCTTATATTACTTGGAATAATCCACAAGCAATAAACAAAGTTCTTGCTCCTTAACAATATGGATATTAAACCAGAAAAATCTAGGGTGAATGTTATTCTATAGAATAAATAACTCAGCTTCTTTAACAGATAATACTATTTTTAAATGAGGAGGATAATGTATATACTAAAAGAGACTTAAAATGTATTAAATTAACTAGATGCATTTCTTCTGGATTATGATTTGTACATATATGAACACGAATCATTGAACTTTTAGCATTGACTATTTTATTAAATTAAGAAATTGTCGTTAAATGTTTAAGACTATATTATGGAACAATACACATATTGAAAGAGGCCTACATTTTAAAGAAAGAAGAAAAGAAAGAAAGAGAGAAAGCAAGCAAGCAAACTCATATTGTTAGAGACAGGTATTCAAGGATGTGATGTAGCAGATTTTAAAAATGTGCACTGGGTAGTGGGTTAAGGGTGCATATTAGAACATGATAATTATTCATGGAAATGTGTTATTTGTGTATGTAGCTTCATCATGATATCCCTGCACTTCAAATTCAAATGAATACCCCCAAAAGGACCCCAGAAAAATTATGATTTGAATTAGAATTCCACAACTTTTATGGAGTCCATTGGAATGGAGTTACAATTGTATGTTCTATCCTATACTCTATAATCGTCCTTAACTTGTAGAAACATAATACATTTACTTACCTCCTCCTTCACAAAGTTCCAGGGAAAAATTGACCATATATAAATATTACAAATTTCTTGACGAATTTATGTTCAAGACGTGTAAGTTTTGGTACATTTGTAACCATAAAGTAGAATTTCTAACTCTCTAGGGTCTGTCATTTTTCTATATTAATTGGGTGTCTCCTACACTTTCTAATCATTCTTACGGTTTCCCAGTAAAATCCAACTATATTCTAGATAATTTATATCATACACAATGATTGATTTTGCTTGTTTTGGAAAAGCTAATATTTTTGTTCATTTGTTTTCAGAGATAATTACTACCCCTATGCATGGTCGCTGCTTCTAGGATAATGTTGAGATAAATGCATGTTACCTTTTGGGCTTCTGGGTGGCTTATTCAGTTAGGCGGCTGCCTTTGGCTCACGTCATGATCCCAGGATCCTGGAATTGAGCCTGCACTGGACTCCCTGCTCAGTGGAGAACCTGCTTCTCCCTCTCCTTCTGCCTGTCACTCTGTTTACTTATGCTCTCTATCTCTCTGTCTAATCAATAAATAAAATCTTTTTAAAAATGCATGTTATCTGGTATTTAATGCCCTGATACTATTAAGTGTTTTATTTTTTCATACAATATAACTATGGCGTTTACTATACTATAGACTCTTTTTGGACTGCAATACAAAAAAATATGTGTGTGTGTGTGTGTGTGTGTGTGTGTGTGTGTGTGTGTGTGTTGTTTTTAGTTTTCTATGGGAATTTGTATTCCTGTTTAACAAAAATTTTATCCCCATTTGTGTGATGTCATAGTTTTTCTCTAATTTAAAAACATTATTGACTCTTCTCTTTCTCTAACATATTTTTTTAATATTTATTGTTATTTGTTTATTTACAGCATAACAGTGTTCATTGTTTTGGCATCACACCCAGTGCTCCATGCAGTACGTGCCCTCCCTATTACCCACCACCTGGTTCCTCAACCTCCCACCCCCCCGACCTCCCTGCCGCCCCTTCATAACCCTCTGGTTGTTTTCCAGAGTCCATAGTCTCTCATGGTTCATCTCCCCTTCCAGTTTCCCTCAACTCCCTCTCCTCTACATCTCCCCATGTCCTCCATGTTATTTGTTATGCTCCACAAATAAGTGAGACCATATGATACTTGACTCTCTCTGCTTGACTTATTTCGCTCAGCATAATTTCTTCCAGTCCCGTCCATGTTGCTACAAAAGTTGGGTATTCGTCCTTTCTGATGGAGGCATAATACTCCATTGTGTATATGGACCACATCTTCCTTATCCATTCATCCGTTGAAGGGCACCTTGGTTCTTTCCACAGTTTGGCGACCGTAGCCATTGCTGCAATAAACATTGGGGTACAGATGGCCCTTCTTTTCACTACATCTGTATCTTTGGGGTAAATACCCAGCAGTGCAATTGCAGGGTCATAGGGAAGCTCTATTCTTAATTTCTTCAGGAATCTCCACACTGTTCTCCAAAGTGGCTGCACTAACTTGCATTCCCACCAACAGTGTAAGAGGGTTCCCCTTTCTCCACATCCTCTCCAACACACGTTGTTTCCTGTCTTGCTAATTTTGGCCATTCTAACGGGTGTCAGGTGGTATCTCAATGTGGTTTTAATTTGAATCTCCCTGATGGCTAGTGATGATGAACATTTTTTCATGTGTCTAATAGCCATTTGTATGTCTTCGTTGGAGAAGTGTCTGTTCATATCTTCTGCCCATTTTTTGATATGATTATCTGTTGTGTGTGTGTTGAGTTTGAGAAGTTCTTTATAGATCCTGGATATCAACCTTTTGTCTGTACTGTCATTTGCAAATATCTTCTCCCATTCCGTGGGTTGCCTCTGTGTTTTGTTGACTGTTTCCTTTGCTGTGCAGAAGCTTTTGATCTTGATGAGGTCCCAAAAGTTCATTTTTGCTTTTGTTTCCTTGGCCTTTGGAGACATATCTTGAAAGAAGTTGCTGTGGCTGATATCGAAGAGGTTCCTGCCTATGTTCTCCTCTAGGATTCTGATAGATTCCTGTCTCACGTTGAGGTCTTTTATCCATTTCGAGTTTATCTTTGTGTACGGTGTAAGAGAATGGTCGAGTTTCATTCTTCTACATATCGCTGTCCAGTTTTCCGAGCACCATTTATTGAAGAGACTGTCTTTTTTCCATTGAATATTTTTTCCTGTTTTGTCGAAGATTATTTGACCATAGAGTTGAGGGTCCATATCTGGGCTCTCCACTCTGTTCCACTGGTCTATGTGTCTGTTTTTATGCCAGTACGACGCTGTCTTGGTGATCACAGCTTTGTAGTAAAGCTTGAAATTGGGTAACGTGATGCTGCCAGTTTTGTTTTTGTTTTTCAACATTTCCTTGGCAATTCAGGGTCTCTCCATATGTTGTCTACAAGAGACCCATTTTGAACCTAAGGATACACCCAGACTGAAAGTGAAGGGATGGAGAAGCATCTTTCATGCCAATGGGCCTCAAAAGAAGGCCAGAGTAGCGATTCTCATATCAGATAAATTAGATTTTAAACTAAAGACGGTAGTCAGAGATACAGAAGGACACTACATAATTCTTAAAGGGACTATCCGCCAAGACGATCTAACAATTGTGAATATCTATGCCCCCAATATGGGAGCACCCAATTACATAAGAAAACTATTAATCAAGGTAAAGAGTCATATTGATACGAATACAATAATAGTAGGAGATCTTAATACGCCTCTCTCAGAAATAGACAGATCATCGAAGCAGAAAATTAATAAAGAAATAAGAGCATTGAATGAAACATTGGACCAGATGGACCTCATCGACATATACAGAACATTCCACCCTAAAACAACAGAATATTCATTCTTCTCAAGTGCACATGGAACCTTCTCCAGAATAGACCACATACTGGGTCACAAAGCAGGACTCAACCGATACCAAAAGACTGACATTATTCCCTGCATATTCTCCGATCACAATGCTTTGAAACTGGAGCTCAATCACAAGGAAAAGTTCAGAAGGAACTCAAACACCTGGAAGCTAAAGACCACCTTGCTTAAGAATGCTTGGATCAACCAGGAGATCAAAGACGAACTTAAACAATTCATGGAAACCAATGAGAATGAAGACACCTCGGTCCAAAACCTATGGGATACAGCAAAGGCGGTTCTAAGGGGGAAATACATAGCCATCCAAGCCTCCCTCAAAAACATTGAAAAATCCAGAATACACCAACTGTCTCTACACCTTAAAGAACTGGAGAATCAACAACAAATCAAACCAACTCCACATGCAAGAAGGGAAATAATCAAGATTAGAGCAGAGATCAATGAGGTAGAAATGAGAGATACAGTAGAACGTATCAATGAAACTAGAAGCTGGTTTTTTGAAAGAATCAATAAGATCGATAAACCATTGGCCACACTAATCCAAAAGAAAAGAGAGAAAGCCCAAATTAATAAAATTATGAATGAAAAGGGAGATATCACAACGAGCACCAAGGAAATAGAAACAATCATCAGAAATTATTACCAACAGTTATATGCCAATAAGCTAAGCAACCTAGATGAAATGGATGCATTCCTGGAAAGCTACAAACTCCCAAAATTGAACCAGGAAGAAATGGACAACCTGAATAGACCGATATCTAGTAATGAGATTGAAGCAGTGATCAAAAACCTCCCAAAAAACAAGAGCCCAGGACCTGACGGATTCCCTGGGGAATTCTACCAAACTTTCAAAGAAGAAATCACACCAATTCTCCTGAAGCTGTTCCAAAAAATGGAAGCAGAAGGAAAACTTCCAGACTCTTTTTATGAAGCCAGCATTACCCTGATCCCCAAACCAGGCAAAGACCCTACCAAAAAGGAGAATTTCAGACCCATATCACTGATGAATATGGATGCAAAGATTCTCAACAAGATCCTAGCAAACAGGATCCAGCAGCACATTCAAAAGATTATCCACCATGACCAGGTGGGATTCATCCCTGGGTTGCAAGTTTGGTTCAACATTCGCAAATCAATCAGTGTGATAGAACACATCAATAAGAGAAGAGAGAAGAACCACATGGTCCTCTAACATATTTTTTTAATTTAAATTCAATTAACCAGCATATAGTACATTATTGGGTTTTGATATAATATTCAATGATTCATTAGTTGCAAATGACATCCAGGGCTTATCACATCATGTGCCTGCATTAATGCCCATCACAATATTACCCAATCCCCTACCTTCCCCTCTATCTCCAAATCTCAATTTGTTTCCCAGAGTCAAGAGTTTTTCATGGTTTGTCCATTCAGCTTTCCCTCCTTTCCCATATTGTCTTCAGAACTATACCTTATATTCCACATATGAGTGAAAGTGTATAATAATTTTATTTCTCTGGTTAACTTATTTCACTTAGTATAATACTCTCATTTCATCCACGTCAATGTCAATGGTAGGAATTCATTCTTTCTGATGACTGAGTAATATTACACTGTATATATGACCCACATCTTACCTTATATCTAATTTGCCAGCATAGCTCTTCACTGTATCTTTAGAACAGGTTCCATACATTCACTTCTCCGCATCTCCCCTGCAGATTCTTAGACTCAGACACCATTGTCTCTTGCCTTGGTACCGTGAAGAACTTTTAACCATTCTTCTGATTTTCATCTTTTTTTTTTTCTTCTAAGATATCTCCATGACACATCCAGAAGTATTCTCTAGAAAAATTAGCCAGGTGACACATTTCTCTACTGAAATTTATCCAATAGATTTTAAATAAAACCAAATCGTATAAACTTCCATAAATTGCTTATCTCAGAACTTACCCATAGTATGCCCCTCCCTCACTGACCAAACAACTTAAGAGTACCATAGCATTCTTTTTTTTTTTTTTTTTTTTTTTTTAGAAAAAGAGGGAGAGAGCGCGAGTGAGCACAGGCAGTCAGAGTGTGTCATTACATTCTATCCATTGTCTTGCTTTTTTTAAATACATAACTGTTGCCATTGTTTGAATTGTATTATCTGTACATTTATATATGCATTCGTGGTACAGTCCCTCATTAGAATGCAGGCTTCTGAACATTAAAAAAAAAAATGTCGTTTACTCTTCTAATGGTAAAACCTAAATAAGGAGCTGACAACATGAATGACATAATTTTCAATGAAAAAAAATTGAATTAATCCTAAAACTGGTACATCTTTGGAATCTGCAATTATTAAAGTATGTTTAAATATAGCATTCACTTATCTACTGATAGATTCAATTTTCTGGTATTTTATTTATCATAATGAATCATATTTATGAGTAACATTTGTCCAAATGTATACACTTGTATTCTTTTTATTTTTGTAAACTTTATTTTTAGAGTAGTTTCAGATTCACAACAAAATTGCAAGGAAGATACAAAGATTTTCATATACCTCTTCCTCACACATCCCTGGTCTCACTCATTATAAACATCCCTCACCATGGTGTTACATTTGTTACATTTGATAAGCCCACACTGATTCATCTCAGTTACAAAAAGCATGGTTAACCTAAGAGTTATGCCTGGTATTATACATTCTATAGGTTTGAACAAATGTATAATGACTTGGATTCATTACTATAGTATAATAGAGGATAGATTCATCATCCCAAAAAACTTCTGTTTTCCACTTTTTAACCCCTATCCCTCCCCAATGCCTGTCTCCATGGTTTTGTCCTTTTGACAAGAAATATTATATATTTCTTTGACAAGAAATATTATATAGCTGGAATCATACATTATGTGGCCTTTTCAGTTTGGGTTCTTTCATTTCTTAGTATGTGTTTAAGGTTCTTCCATGTCTTTTTATGTCTTGATAAGTGCTGTTTACTTTTAGTGTAGAACAATATTTCATTTTCTGGATACACAATAGTTTACTTAACCATTCACTTACTGGAGGACTTGAGGGTTGCTACTGAGTTTTATCAATTATGAATAATATCCACATGAGATTTTTGTGTGAACAATGAATTTTCAATTATTTTGGATAATTGCTAGATTGTGTGGTGAGAGTTTGTTGAGTTTAATGAGAAACTGACAAGCTATCTTTGAAAATGGCTGTAGAATTTTGCTTTCCTACCAGCAGTGAATGAGAGTCACTGCTGCTTCACATCCTGGTCCACATTTGTTGTTGTTAGTGTTCTGGATTTTGGATACTCCGATAGATGTGCAATGTATGTTAATGTATTTTCATGTAACATAATATGTGAAGCATCTTATCACATGCTTATTTTCCATCTATATTTATTTTTTTATTTTTATTTAATTTTGGGGGTATAGTGTCTCATGGTATTTGGTCCATTTTTTTTAAATCAAGGTGTTTCCTTATTGTTGACTTTAAGAATTCTTTGAGTAGGGGATCCTGGGTGGTTCAGTGGGTTAAAGTCCCTGCCTTTGGCTCAGCTCATGATCCCAGGGTCCTGGGATTGAGCACCACTTCAGATTCTCTGCTCAGCAGGGAGTCTGCTTCCCTTCCTCTTTCATTCTGCCTGCCTTCCTGCCTACTTGTGATCTCTGTCAGTCAAATAAATAAATAAAATCTTAAAAAAAATTATTTGAATATTTTGGATAACAGATGTGGTTTTGTTAGTAAGATCTCAAAATATGCTTCTTACATCCTTATGCTCTAGACATAGTCTTTCACATGGCAAAAGTTTTCAATTCTAATGAAATTCACCTACCTCATTATGGAGAAATGAAGAATTCATTCTTATGTACATGCAGTTCTTCCAGCAGCTTTATTGAAAAGACTACATTTCTCCATTTGTTTTGTTTTTGCTTATTTGTTGAAGATCAAGTTATTATATTAGTCTGTGTCTATCTCTGGGTTCTATTCTTTTCTGATGATCTACATGTCTACTATTTTGCCAACATCACACTGCCTTGATTATTGCAGCTTTATCACAATTCTTGCTATTCTGTTTTATCGGACCAACTTTGTTCTTCCCTTTAATATATTGTTGGTTATTCTGGGTCTTTTACTTACCCATGCAAATTCTAGAATAAATATACATTTTATTATATTCCATAATATTTTCCTAATTTTCATTTTTTGGACATTCTTACAAGGTTCCTGCTTTAGGAAATTAGTTCAATTCCTTTGAACACTTTATTATCAGGCATATGCATATTCACTTTTAATTTCCTTAGTTCTGTACTAAGAGGTCTCTATAAAAGACAATCTCTCCCTGTTCCTCCAATTTAAATACACCAACATTTTTCTACATGTTGTACTTTTTGGGTTATTAGAGTTTTTGTGCTTTTTTGGGTTTAATTTTTGATTTTGCTTTACTTTTTCCTCTCATAGAGTGGCATTATCTGTGTTTGTGTCTGTTTCTGCCTCTCTGTACTCAAATGAATATACATTAAAAGCTGACTTCTATATCTGACAAATAGCTGATCCCATATAATATGTATTGAAAAACTGAACAGAATTTGCATAGATTAAATTATTAGTTAAGAAATATTAACTCACTCTCAAACACACACCTCTTCCAAATATATGGGATAAGTATGTTTTCTTGATTACTCACACAAGCAATAGCTGTGTGACTTAGCTGATAAAATGTGGATACTTATATCATACTTAAAGGGTCTGTCTAACAAAAAGATCTAACAATTTTAAATATCTATGCCCTAACATGGGAGCAGGCAACTATATAAATCAATTAATAACAAAACCAAAGAAACACATGAAGAATAAAACAATAATGGTAGGGGACTTGGACATATCCCTCACTGAAATGGACAGATCATCTAAGCAAAAGATCAACAAGGAAAGAAAGGGTTTAAATGACACATTGGACCAGATGGACACCACAGATATATTCAGAACATTCCATCCCAAAACAATAGAATGCACAGCATTCGCTAGTGCACATGGAACATTCCCCAGAATATATCAAATCCTAGGTCATAAATCAGGTTTCAAATGGTACCAAAATATAGGGATCATTCCCTGCAATTTTTCAGACAACAATGCTTTGAAACTAAAGCTCAAGCACAAGAGGAAAGTTGGAAAGAACTCAAATACATAGAAGCTAAAGAACAGTCTACTAAGGAATGAGTGTGTCAACCAGGAAATTAATGAAGAAATAAGGAAAATCCATTGAAACAAGTGAAAATGAAAACACAACTATCCCAAACCTTTGGGACACAGCAAAGGCCATCCTAAGAGGAAAGTATATGGCACTACAAGACTTTCTCAAGAAACAGGAAAGTTCTCAAATACACAATCTAAACCTACACCTGAAGGAGTAGGAAAAAGAACAACAAATGTAGCCTAAACCCAGTGGGAGAAGAGAAATAATAAAGATCGGAGCAGAAACCAATGAAATAAAACCCAAAAGAACAGATCAAGGCAACTAGGAGCTTGTTCTTTGGAAGACTTAATAAGATTGATAAACACCTGGCCAGACTTATCAAAAAGAAAAGAGAAATGACCTACATTAATAAAATCATGAATGAAAGAGGAGAGATCACATCAAACACCAAAGAAATGCAAATAATTAGAAGGACATATTATGAGTAAATATACGCCAGCAAATTTGAAAATCTGGAAGAAATGGATGTATTCATAGTGAATGTATATAAATATATATGTATATAAATGTATATTGAATGTATATAGTGAATGTACATAAATATATATATTTATATGTATATATAAAATATATTAAATTTATAAAAATATATATAAAATAAATGTATATATAAATGTATAAAATATATATAAATGTATATAGTGAATGTATATAAATATAAGCTATCACAACTGAACCAGGAAGAAATAGAAAACCTGAACAGACCCATAACTACTAAGGAGATTGAAACAGTCACCAAAATATCCCAACAAACAAGAGCCCAGATCCAGACAGTTTCAGAGGGGAATTCTACCAAACATTGAAAGAATAAGGGGGAGTTAAGATGGCGGGGATGTAGGAGGAGGCGCCGTTTCAACCTGTACCCTAAAGTGAGCTGATTACCTACCAAAGAACTCCGACCACCCATGAAATCAGCCTGAGATCAGAATTATACACGTCTGGATCTCTACAGGAGAAGAAGACGCCAGTGGCAGGTAAAGCAGAGTGGGGACATCAGACTGATATCGGAAGATAAACAAAAGGGGGAGGGAGCCACCAGAGGTGACCGATTGGAAAGTAATACCCCAATACGTGAGTGCCCTGCATCTGGGGACCGTCATTAACTTGGAGTCTGGTTGAAAGCACTCAAAAAACAAGTAGAGCAAAGGATCCCAGGGGGAAATAGTGGGAATCGGGGGGCGGTTAGGGACAGGGACCTAAGTCCCCCCGACCCAGGACAGCCTCCCCTGGCACTGAGCCAGAGAGAGTGCGGCGGAGAAATCGGGTCACGGTCCCTGAGCTGCCACTGGACCTGAGCTGCCAGCACGCCTGAGAACAAGTGGGTTCCAGCTCCTGTGAGGGGCTGGGAGCCTGGCCAGATGGTAATCCTGAAAGGCTCGCCTCCCACACACTCCCCTGGGAGAGGTGCTCATAGGTGCTAGCCTGGAGCTCTGACATCCGGAAATACCAGACATTCCCAGCGCGGAACAGTGGGAAAATCTCAGTGTGCGATCTCTGCTTGGAATCTCTCTGGCGGTCTGAAGCTGCCCAGACAGCCGCCACTGCCCTGGTATTGGGTACAACGAGGAGCTCCTGCATCCCCAGGGAACATGACTCAGAACCGACTCTGCAAGCAGCTCTGCAGAGCATTCTGAGGCTTCTCTCTTAGAGGAAGGTCGGGGTGCAGTTTGCTCCACGTGGCAGGCCCTCCCCCAGAAAACCAAGCAGGAAAGAAGAAAAAAAAAAAAAAAGAAAGAAAGAAAACTACAAGAGAACAACCACCACTACTTCATAAATACAACTTTTATTTTTATCTCTTTACCAATATTCTGGTTCTTTTTTTAAATACATACAGATAATTTTTAACTTATTTGCCATCACACTGAGATGTCCAGTACATCAAATTCCTTAATAACCTTCTAACCTGAACTTTTTGATACATACACCCGTGTTTTTCTTTTTCTTTTCTATTTATTAATTTTTTAAAAATTTTAACTTAGCTTAGTCTAGTTTATTCTTTTTAAATTTTTATTTTCTAATATACATATAGAGTTAAACTTCAAGGTAATCCCCTTTCCCCAATCAATGCTACACCTATAGGCAAACCAGTTTCTAATCCCCCTGGAACTTAGGAAAGTTGAGTCCCTTAAAAAAAAATCAACATACATCCAGGAAGAATCAAAAAAACTTCCTCGCCCACACTGAGAATTTATAACCACTCTCCCAATTTTTCCTTCTGCCAGTGTTTCTGTGAATTTTTGTTTGTCCTGATAATATATAAATCTTATACTTGGGGTTCTTTCTGATGAGGTTCTTCCCTTTTTTTCCATATATATCTTGTCATATACTTTTATCAGGCTTTTTGTTTGTCTGTTTTTGTTTAGATATTTCATGAATCTTACCTTGGGGCCCATTTGGGCTGAGCCTTCTCTTTTATCTTCTATTTTTTCCCTGTCTCCCTCTCTCTCTCTCTCTTTTTTTTTTTTTCCTTTTTTCATTTCCTTTTTTTTTTTCTTTCTTCTACTCTATTTCTTTTTCTTTTCTGTTTTTCTCTCATTTGGGTGGGGAATCCTGATTGCACAGAAGCATTCCAGGGTGCATCTTGACTGCACCACAATCGATAAATCCAGCTGCATCTGTTCAGTCAACTCTTAGCAAAATGAATAGGAGGAGGAATACCCAACAGAAGAAAAATACAGAGGATGGACCTTCTCCAACAGAGCTAATGGCTACCAACATAGACAATAAGTCAGAAAGGGAATTCAGACTAACAATTCTCCAGGCAAAAGCTAGGTTGGAGAAAGCCATGGATGACCAAACAGAATTGATTAGGGCAGAACTGAAAGCCACCAGGGATGATGTTCAAAATACTCTCAATGAGTTCCAATCTAATCTAAATTCTCTAAAAGCTAGGGTAACTGAGACAGAAGATAGAATTAGTGATCTGGAGGACAAACAGAGAGAAAGGGTCAGGAGGAAGCCTGGAACAAACAGCTTAGAAGCCACGAAAACAGAATCAGGGAAATAAATGATGCCATGAAACGTTCCAACATCAGAATTATTGGAGTCCCTGAAGGGGAGGTTAAAGAAAGAATTCTAGAAGATATAGTGGAAGAAGATGTCTAGGAAAATTCCCAATCTCACGAATGGAAACAACGTTCATGAACTATTGGCAGAGAGATTTCCCCCCAAGATTTTAGATTCTTAAAGGTTCTCACAACACCTTATATTTAAAATGAGGAATTATGTTTCAAGACAGACCCTCTTAAAAGCAGCTAGGACAAAGAAGCTCCTTACATACATAGGAAAGCCCATTAGAATAATATCAGACCTCTCCACAGAGACCTGGCAAGCCAAGAAGGACTGGCAAAATATATTCAGAGTACTAAATGAGAAGAACATGCAGCCAATAATACTCTATCCAGCAAGACTGACATTTAAAATGAATGGAGAGATAAAGAGTTTCCAAGAAAGCCAAGGCTTAAAAAATTATGCAACCACCAAGCTGACACTGCAGGAAATATTAAGGGAGGTTATTTTAAAGAGAAAAAATCCTAAGTATATCATTGAACAGAAAAATAGAAACAATCTACAGACAGAAAGACTTCAAAGGTAACACGATGTCAATAAAAACCTATATCTCAATAATCACTCTCAATGTGAATGGCCTAAATGCGCCCATGAAATGACACAGGGTTGCAGATTAGATAAAACGACAGGACTCATCCATATGTTGTCAACAAGAGACCCATTTTGAACATAAGGATACACCCAGACTGAAAGTGAAGGGATGGAGAAGCACCTTTCATGCCAATGGGCCTCAAAAGAAGGCTGGGTTAGCGATTCTCAAATCAGATAAATTAGATTTTAAACTAAAGACTGTAGTCAGAGATACAGAAGGACACTACATCATTCTTAAAGGGACCAAGATGATCTAACAATTATAAATATCTACGCCCCCAATATGGGAGCACCCAATTACATAAGAAAACTATTAATCAAGATAGTCATATTGATATGAATACATTGATAGCAGGAGATCGTAATACGCCTCTATCAGAAATAGACAGATCATTGAAGCAGAAAATCAATAAAGAAATAAGAGCATTGAATGAATCTTTGGACCAGATGGACCTCATAGACATATACAGAACATTCCACCCTAAAACAACAGAATACTCATTCTTCCCAAGTGCACATGGAACCTTCTCCAGAATAGACCACATACTGGGTCACAAAGCAGGACTCAACCAATACCAAAAGACTGACATTATTCCCTGCATATTCTCAGATAACAATGCTTTGAAACTGGAACTCAATCACAAGGGAAAGTTCAGAAGGAACTCAAACACATGGAAGCTAAAGACCACCTTGCTTAAGAATGCTTGGATCAACCAGGAGATCAAAGAAGAACTTAAAAAATTCATGGAAATCAATGAGAATTAAGACACTTCATTGACAACCTGAATCTACCGATGGCTAGTAACAAGATTGAAGCAATGATCAAAAAACTTCCCAAAAAACAAGAGCCCAGGCCATGACAGATTCCCTGGTGAATTCTACCAAACTTTCAAAGAAGAAATAACACCAATTCTCCTGAAGCTGTTCCAAAAAATTGAAGCAGAAGGGAAACTTCCAGACTCTTTTTATGAAGCCAGCATTACCCTGATCCCCAAACCAGGCAAAGACCCTACCAAAAAGGAGAATTTCAGACCTATATCACTGATGAATATGGATGCTAAGATTCTCAACAAGATCCTAGCAAACAGGATCCAGCAGCACATTAAAAAGATTATCCACCATGACCAGGTGGGATTCATCCCTGTGTTACAAGGTTGGTTCAACATTCGCAAATCAATCAGTGTGATAGAACAAATCAATAAGAGAGGAGAGAAGAACCACATGGTCCTCTCAATTGAAGCAGAAATAGCATTTGACAAAATCCAGCATCCGATCCTGATTAAAACGCTTCAAAGTATAGGGATAGAGGGAACATTCATGAACTTCATATAATCTATCTATGAAAGACCCACAGCAAATATCATCCTCAATGGGAAAAAGCTTGCAGCCTTCCCGTTGAGATCAGGAACACGACAAGGGTGCCCACTCTCACCACTCTTGTTCAACATAGTATTAGAAGTCCTAGCAATGGCAATCAGACAACAAAGAGAAATAAAAGGTATGCAAATTGGCAAGGAAGAATCAAACTCTCTCTTTTCACTGATGACATCATTCTTTATATGGAAAACCCCAAAGACTCCACCCCCAAACTACTAGAACTCATACAGCAATTCAGTAACGTGGCAAGATACAATGTCAATGTACAGAAATCAGTGGCTTTCTTATACACTAACAATGAAAATACAGAAAGGGAAATTAGAGAATCAATTCCATTTACTATAGCACCAAGAATCATAAGATACCTGGGAATAAACCTAACCAAAGAGGTAAAGGATCTGTACTTGAGGAACTAGAGAACACTCATGAAAGAAATTAAAGAGGACACAAAAAATGGAAGACCATTCCATGCTCTTGGATTGGAAGAATAAACATTGTTAAAAAGTCTATAGTGCCTAGAGCAATCTTTACTTTTAATGCCATTCTGATCAAAATTCCACCGGTATTTTTCAAAGAGCTGGAGCAAAGAATCCTAAAATTTGTACGGAATCAGAAAAGACCCCAGGGGCGCCTGGGTGGCTCAATGGGTTAAAGCCTCTGCCTTCGGCTCAGGTCATGATCCCAGGGTCCTGGGATCGAGCCCCGCATCGGGCTCTCTGCTTGGCAGGGAGCCTGCTTCCTCCTCTCTCTCTCTCTCTGCCTGCCTCTCTCCCTACTTGTGATCTCTATCTGTCAAATAAATAAATAAAATCTTTAAAAAAAAAAAGAAAAGACCCCAAATTTCTAAGGAAATGTTGAAAAACAAAACAAAACTGGCGGCATCACGTTACCCGATTTCAAGCTTTCCTACAGAGCTGTGATCACCAAGACAGCATGGTACTGGCATAAAAACAGACACATTGAGCAGTGGAACAGAGTGGAGAGCCCAGATATGGACTCTCAACTCTATGGTGAAATAATCTTCGACAAAACAGGAAAAAATATTCAATGGAAAAAAGACAGTCTCTTCAATAAATTGTGCTGGGAAAACTGGACAGCAATATGGAGAAGAATGAAACTTGACCATTCTCTTACACTGTACACAAGATAAACTTGAAATGGATAAAAGACCTCATTGTGAGACAGGAATCCATCAGAATCCTAGAGGAGAACATAGGAAGTAACCTCTTCGGTATCAGCCACAGCAAATTCTTTCAAGATATGTCTCCAAAGGCCAAGGAAACAAAAGCAAAAATGAACTCCTGGGAATTCATCAAAATCAAAATCTTCAGCACAGCAAAGGAAACAGTCAACAAAACAAAAAGGCAACCCACGGAATGGGAGAAGATATTTGCAAATGACAGTACAGACAAAAGTTGATATCCAGGATCTATAAAGAACTCCTCAAACTCAACACACACACAACAGATAATCATATCAAAAAATGGGCAGAAGATATGAACAGACACTTCTCCAAAGAAGACATACAAATGGCTATCAGACACATGAAAAAATGTGCATCATCACTAGCCAACAGGGAGATTCAAATTAAAACTACATTGAGATACCACCTGACACCAGTTAGAATGGCCAAAATTAGCAAGACAAGAAACCACGTGTTATGGACAGGATGTGGAGAAAGGGGAGCCCTCTTACACTGTTGGTGGGAATGCAATTTGGTGCAGCCACTTTGGAGAACAGTGTGGAGATTCCTCAAGAAATTAAGAATAGAGCTTCCCTATGACCCTGCAATTGCACTGCTGGGTATTTACCCCAAGGATACAGATGTAGTGAAAAGAACAGTCATCTGTACCCCAATGTTTATAGCAGCAATGGCCACGGTCGCCCAACTGTGGAAAGAACCAAGATGCCCTTCAATGGATGAATGGATAAGGAAGATGTGGTACATACCCATAATGGAATATTATGCCTCCATCAGAAAGGATGAATACCCAACTTTTGTAGAACATGGACGGGAATGGAAGAGATTATGCTGAGCGAAATAAGTCAAGCAGAGAGAGTCAGATATCATTTGGTCTCACTTATTTGTGGAGCATAACAAAGATCACGGAGGACATGGGGAGTTGGAGAGAAGAGGGAGTTGAGGGAAACTGGAAGGGGAGATGAACCATGAGAGACTATGGACTCTGAAAAACAACCAGAGGGTTTTGAAGGGGCGGGGGGGGTGGGAGGTTGAGGAACCAGGTGGTGGGTAATAGGGAGGGCACGTACTTCATGGAGCACTGGGTATGGTGCAAAAACAATGAACACTGTTATGCTGAAAATAAACAAATAAAAAATGCTCTAAAAACAAAACAGAAAAAAGAATAATTAATACTCATTCTCTTGAAACTAATCCAAAAAACAGAAATGGAAGGAAAACTTTCAAATTCACTTCATGAGGTCAGCATTACCTTAATCTTAAAACCAAGCAAAGACCCATCTAAAAGGAGAATTACAGACCAATGTCCCTGATGAACATGGACATAAAAATTCTCACCAAAATACTAACCAATAGGATCCAACAGTACACTAAAATTATTATTTACCATGACCACGTGGGATTTATTTCTGGGCTGCAAGGTTGGTTCAACATCAGCAAATCAATAAATGTGATACAACACAGTAATAAAAGAAAGATTAAGAACCATATGAAACTCTCAATAGATGCTGAAAGAGCATTTCACCAAAAAAACCAGAATCCTTTCTTGATAAAAACTCTTCAAAGCATAGGGATAGAGGGTTCATACCTCAATATATTCAAGGCCATGTATGAAAAACCCACAACAAATATCATTCTCAATTTGGAAAAACTGAGAACTTTTCCCCTAAGGACAGAACCATAGAAGAGCTGTCCACTGTCGCCATTGCCATTCACCATAGTACTGATGTCCTATCCTCAACAATCAGATCACCAAAACAAATACAAGGCATCTTAATTAGCAAATAAGAAGTAAAACTCTCACTCGTTGTAGACGATATGACACTTTATGTGGAAAATCCAAAGGACTCCACTCCAAAACTGCTAGACCTCGTATAGAAATTCAGTGAAATATCAAGATATAAAGCCAATGCATGGAAATCAGTTGTATTTCTATACAACAAGACAGAAGAAATAGAAATTAAAGAGTTGAACCCATTTACAATTATTCCCCAAACCATAAGATACAGAGGAATAAATCTAACCAAAGAGGCAAAGAATTTGCACTCAGAAAACTATAGAGCATTCATGAAAGAAATTGAGGAAGACACAAAGAAATGAGAAAAAAAAAATGTTCCATGCTCACGGATTGGAAGAACAAATATTGTGAAAATGTCTATGCTATTTAGAGAAATCAGCAGTTTAATGCAATCCATATCAGAATACCACTACTTTTTTTCAAAGAAGTGGATCAAATAATCTTAAAATTTATATGGAACAAGAAAAGACCCTGAATAGCAAGAGGAATGTTGAAAAAGAAAGCCAAAGTTGATGGCATCACAATTCCAGACTTCAAGCTCTATTACAAAGCTGTAACCATCAAGACAGTATGGTACTGCCTTCCTTCACCTCCACAACCACTGGGTCAGAGCACTTTTGCGTGGGCCTGGACTCTACACAGCAGTCCCGGCAGGGCAGTTACCAGAAGCAGGCTCCCTGGACCAAAATCGCTCCCAATTTTAGTGTCATGGGGGGTGCAGAGACAAGTGGAGGGCTCAGCTGACCACTGGGAGGGTGGCTAGCAGTGCACACCGCCTGTGGGAAGTTGCACTGTTCAGCAGAGTTTTGCAGAGGGGGAGTCTGTGTTCTGGTCTACCCAGAGGGGAAAAGCCTGAGACTTCTCTCTCAGGCGAAGTTCTGGGTGCAGACAGATATTTTCTTTGCTCTGACCCTTTAAAAGCCACAAAAAGCCTCCAAAGAACAAAAACCTACAGAGAATAAAACCCTGAAAAACCAGTTTCTACAGAGCCCAGAGCCTTCATAACCTGCAGGACAACTCAACCCAAGCAAGATTGAAGGTAGAATAACTCAATAGGCCCCTCCTCCAAAAGGCAAGCCGAAAGAACAAGAGGACAACCACAGGGTCCCCATCAAACTGCAAAACCCTAGCATCAGTGGAAAACAAAATATTAAGCTCATGGTATTACCCAACAACCCATATATTTCATAGATACAACTTTGTTTTGTTTTTAATTCATTTTCATAATTATTCTGTTAATTTTTTAACCTACTTATTTTTGCAACTAAAGTTTGAATACAACATAATTCATAATAAGTTTTTAACTTGAACTTTTTTCATATATATATACCTGTGTTTCTTTTTCTTTCGTTTTCTTTTTTTTCATATTTTAATAGACATATAGATATAAGCCTTAAGGTAATCCTTTTTCCCTATTTGATACTACCCCTATATATAAAACAGTTTTAATTTCCCTTTATCTTTGGAAAGTTGAGTCCCTTAACAAAGATATAAAGATGCACCCAGGAAGAACTGAAATAAGCTTTCTCTCCCACATCGAGGATTTGTAACCACTCTCCCATCTTATTTTCCTGTCAGTGTTTCTGGGTATTTGATTTTGTTCAGGTGTTATATAAATCTTAGTCTTGGGGTTCATTTAGGCTGGCTTCTTTTTTATTCTAGTCATTTACTTTGTTGATCTTTTTGTTTGTTTGTTTCTTGTTTATATACCTCATAAATCTTACTTTGCGGGCTCATTTTTGCTGGGTTTTCTTCTCTCTCTTTCTCTCTCGCAATCTCTCTCTTTTTCTTTCTCGTTCTTTCTTTTTGGTGGTGACTTCTGATTGCCCCCAAACTTTCCAGGGTGCAGTTGGCCTGGATCGTGGTTGATATATTCAGCTATACATCCCCTCAACCACCTCTCACCAAAATGAGTAGGAGGAGGGACATCCAACAGAGGAAAAATTCAGAGATAGTGCCTCTCCCACAGAACTATTGCACATAGACATAAACAGTATGTCAGGAAGGGAATTCAGGGTAACAATTATCCATCAATCGCTAGGTTGGAGAAAACAATTAGTGACAACATAGAATCTCTAAAGGCAGAAGTGAAAACCAACCTAGCAGAATTTTAAAAGGGTATCAAAGAGATCTAGTATAATCTAAATAGTCTAATAGCTAGGCTAATCAATTCAGAAGTTGGAATTAGTGATTGAGAGGACAAATTGATAGAGAAGAAGGACTAGGAGGAAGCCTGGAACAAACAGCTTAAAAGCCATGAAAGCAGAATTAGTTTGGGGGGAAATGACGTCATGAAACGTCCCAATGTTAGAATTACTGTGATGCCTGAGGGAGGTGGAGGAAGAGAGAAGACTAGAATATATACTTGAACAAATTCTGGATGAAAATTTTCCCAATCAGGGGAATGGAACTAGTGTTCAGGTCCTCGAGGCAGAAAGGTCACCTCCCAAGATCAACAAATCTAGAAAAACCACCAGACACTTGATTGTGAAGTTCATGAATCAAAATTGTAGACATGAGTTCCTAAGGACAGCTAGTTGAAAGAGATTCCTTACATACAGAGGAAGGCCCATCAGAATAACGTCAGACCTGTCCACAGAAACCTGGCAAGCCAGAAAGGGCTGGCAAGACATATTCAAGGCAATATATAAGAAGAACATGCAGGCAAGAATACTTTATCCAGCAAGGCTGACATTCAGAATGGATAGAGAAATAAAGATCTTCCAAGACTGATAAGGCTTAAAAGAGTATATGATCACCAAGCCAACACTACAAGAAATATTAAGGGTTCTATAAAAGAAGAAAGAACCCAAGTGACATAGAAAGACATTTGCAATCTATAGAAACAAGGACTTCACAGTCAACATGAGGTCAATAAAAACTTATCTTTCCATAATTACTCTCAATGTGAAGAGCCTAAATGCTCCTATAAAACAGAAAAGGGTTGCAGACTGGATGAGAAGACAGGAGCCATCCATATACTGTCTACAAGAGACACATTTGGAACCTAAAGATACAGCCAAACTGACATGAAGGGATGGAGAAGCATCATTCATGCCAGCAGGCCTCAAAGGAAAGCTGGGGTAATGATTCTCATATCAGATAAATTAGACTTTAACCTGAAGACTGTATACAGAGAGACAGAAAGATACTACATCATTCTTAAAGGATCCATCCACCAATAAGATCAAATAATCATAAATATTTATGTTCCCACTATGAGAGCAGCCAATTATATAAGCCAACTGTCAATTAAAATAAAGTCATGTTGATGTGAACACATTAATTCCAGGGGATCTTAACACGCCATTCTCAGTAAGAGACAGATCAAACAATTAAAAAATCAAAAAAAGAAACAGGAGCTTTGGGCACCTGCATGGCTCAGTGGGTTAAAGCCTCTGCCTCCGGCTCAAGTCGTGATCCCAGGTCCTGGGATCTGGCCCCGCATCGGACTCTCTGCTCAGCTGGAAGCCTGCTTCCTCCTCTCTCTGTCTGCCTCTCTGCCTACTTGTGATCTCTGTCAAATAAATAAATAAAATATTAAAATAAAAAGGAAACAGGAGCTTTGAATGACACCTTTGACCAGATGGGCCGCAAAATTATATACAGAGCATTCCACCCTAAAACAGCAGACTACTCATTCTTCTCAAGTGCAAATGGAAATTTTTTGAGAGTAAACCACATACTGGATCACAAATCAGGGCTCAATGGATAACAAAAGATTGAGATTATTTCCTGCATATCCTCAAACCACAGTTCTTTGAAACTGGAACTCAAATATAAGAAAAAACTTGGAAGGAATTCAAACACTTGGAAACTAAAGACCATCCTGTTCAAGAATGTTTGGATCAACCAGGAAATCAAAGCAGAACTTAAAAAATTCATGGAAACCAATGAGAATGAAGACACATTGGTCCAAAACCTATAGGATACATCAAAGGTGGTTCTAAGGGGGAAATACATAGCCATCCAAGCCTCACTCAAAAAAATTGAAAAATCCCAAATACATCAGCTCTGTTATGCCTTAAGGAACTGAAAATCAACAACAAATTAAGCCAACTCCATGCACAAGAAGGGAAATAATCAAGATTTGAACAGAGATCAATGAGTTAGAAACAAGAGATACAGTAGAGCACATCACAGAAACTAGAAGCTGATTCTTTAAAAGAATTAATAAGATCAATAAATCACTGGCCAAGTCAATCCAAAAGAAAAGAAAGAATACTCAGATTAATTAAATTATGAATGAAATGGGAGAGGTCATGACTAACAACAAGGAAATAGATACAATCATCAGAAATTATTATCAACAGCTATACACCTATAAATCTAGCAACCTAGAAGAAATGAATGCATTATTGGAAACCTATAACCTTCAAAGACTAAAATAGGAAGAAATTGACAACCTGAATTGACCAATATCTAGTAAGGAGATTAAAGCAGTGACCTAAAACCTCCCACAAAGCAAGAGCCAAGGACCTGATGGATTCCCTAGGGAATTCAACCAAACATTCAAGGAAGGAAAAAATACCCATTCTCCTGAAGCTTTTCCCAAAAATAGAAATAGAAGGAAACTTCCAGACTCTTTCTATGAAGTCAGCATTACCCTGATCCCCAAATAAGGCAAAGACCCTATCAAAAGGGAGAGTTTTAGACCAATATCCATGATCAGTGTACATGTCAAGATTCTCAATGAGATCCTAGGTAACAGGATCCAACTGTGCATTAAAAATATTATCTACTGTGACAAGGTGGGATTTATCCCTGGGATGGAGGTGTGGTTCAACATTCCCAAATTAATCAATGTGATCGAACAAATCAATAAGAGAAGAACAAAGAACCACGTGGTCCTCTAAATTGAAGCAGAAAAAGCATTTGACAAAATACAACATCCTTTCCTGAAAAAGCAAAAACAAAAACAACAAAAAACTCTTCAAAGGATAGGATTAAAAGGAACATTCCAAAACTTCATAAAATCTTTCTATGAAAAACCCACAGAGAATATCATTCTCAAAGGGGAAATGCTAACATCCTTAATTTTGAGGTCAAAAACACAAGAATGATGACTCCTGCCTCTGTTGTTCACCATAGTCTAGGAGTCATAGCAACAGCAATCAGACACCTAAAAGAAAATAAAAGTCATTCAGATTGGCAAAGAAGAAGTCAAACTCTCTCTTTGCAGATGACATGATACATTACACAGAAAACTCAAAAGACTCCATTTCCAAACTACTAGAACTCATACAGCAATTGCATAATGTGGCAGGATACAAAATCAATGCACAGAAATCAGTTTCTTTCTTTTACACTAATAATCAAAATACAGAAAGGGAAATTAAAGAATTGATTCCACTTACTACAGCACTGTGAAACATAAGATACCTGGGAATAAACCTAACCAAAGAGGTAAAGTATCTGTACTCAACGAACTACAGAACACTTATGAAAGAAATTAAAGAAGAAACAAAAAGATGGAAAAGCATTCCATGATCTTTGATTGGAAGAATAAATGTTGTTAAAATGTCTATACTAGCCAGAGCAATCTATACTTTCAATGCCATCCCAGCCAAATTTCCACTAGTATTTTCCATAATGCTGAACCAAACAATCCTAAAATTTGTATGGACCTGAAAATGACCCCTAATTGCTAAGTAAATGTTGAAAAAGAAAAGCAAACATGGGCGCATCATGTTGTCTGATTTCAAGCATTATTATAAAGCTATGGTCACCAAGACAGCATAGCACTGGCACAAAAACAGAAGGATAGACCAGTGGAACAGAGTAGAGAGTCTGCATATGGACCCACAACTCTATGATCAACTAATCTTTGCAAGGTGGCAAAAATACCAAGTGGAAAAAAGATAGTGTCTTCAATAAATGGTGTTGGCAAAATTGGGCAGCTATATATAGAAAGAAACGCGACAATTCTCTTATACCATACACAAAGATAAACTCAAAATGGACAAAAACAAAAACAAAAACAAAACAAAAACCTCAATGTAGGCAGGAATCTATCAAAATCCCTTTGGAGAACAAAGGCAGTAAACTCTTCCACATCGGCCACAGCAACTTCTCTCAATACAAGTTTCCAAACATAAAGGAAACAGAAGCAAAAATGAACTTTTGGGACTTCACCAAGATCTAAAGCTTCTGACCTTCAAAGAAAACAGTCAACAAAACAAAGAGGCAATCCAAGGAATGGGAGAAGATATTCGCAAATGACAGTACAGACAAAGGGCTGATATCCAAGATCTATAAAGAACTCTTCAAACTCAACACTCAAAAAACAGATAATCATGCAAAAAAAAAAAAAAATGGGCAGAAGACATGAACAGATACTTTTCCAAAGAAGACGTACAAGTGGCTAACAGTAACATGAAAAATGTGCATCAGTATTAGCCATTAGGAAGATTGAAATCAGAACCACATTGCGATTCCACCTTGCATCAGTTAGAATGACCAAAATTAACAAGACAGTAAACAACAAGTGTTGGAGAGGATGTGGAGAAATGGCAACCCTCTTACACTGTTGATGGGAATGAAAGTTGGTGCAGCTACTTTGGAAAACAGTGTTGAGATTCCTTAAGGAATTAAAAATAGAGCTACGGGGTGCCTGGGTGGCTCAGTGGATTAAACCGCTGCCTTCGGCTCAGGTCATGATCTCAGGGTCCTGGGATTGAGCCCCGCATTGGGCTCTCTGCTCCGCGGGGAGCCTGCTTCCTCCTCTCTCTCTGCCTGCCTCTCTGTCTGCTTGTGATCTCTGTCAAATAAATAAATAAAATCTTAAAAAAAATTTAAAAATAGAGCTACACCATGACTCTGCAATTGCACTACTGGGTATTTGCTCAAAAGATTCAGATGTAGTGAAAAGAAGCTCTGTATATACCCCAGTGCTCATAGAATCAATGGCCACATTTGATGAACTGTGAAAAGAGCCAAGATGCCCTTCAAGAGATGAATGGATAAAGAAGATATGGTCCATATATACAGTGGAATATTATGCATTAATACCCAACTTTGATATCAACATGAATGGGACTGGAGGAGCTTATGCTGAGTGAAATAAGTCAAGTAGAGAGAGTCAATTGTCATATTGTTTCACTTACTTGGGGAGCATAAGGAATAACATGGAGGACATGGGGAGATGGAGAGGAGAGGGGAGTTGGGGAAATTGGAGGTGGAGATAAAGCATGAGAGACTGTGTACTCTGAGAAACAAAGTTACAGTTTTGGGGGGAGGAATTGTGGTGTTAGGTGAGCCTGGTGGTGTGTATTAAGGAAGGCACGTATTGCATGGACCACTGGTGTGGTGCATAAACAACGAATCTTGGAACACTGAAAAAATTAAGTAAATTTAAAATAAATTCTCTATAGACAAGGGGTAAAAGACATCTGAGTGAAATAAAAGGGGGAGGGAACAGAGCCCCCCTATGACCCACCAACTTCCCTACTGGATATTTACCGTAAGGAAACAAATGTGGTGATCTGAAGGGGCATATGCACATGAATGTTTATAAAAGCCATGTCCACAATAGCCAAACTATGGACGGAGCCTATATGTCCAGCTTCAGAGGAATGGATAAAGAATATATGCTATATATATATACAACAGAATACTATGCGGCCAACAAAAATGAATTTTTTTTCCTTTTGCAATGATGTGGATGGAACTAGAGGGTATTATGATAAGCAAATAAGTTAATCAGAGAAAGACGATTATATAATCTCACCAATATGATGAATTTGAGAATCAAGACAGAGGATCATAGTAGAAAGGTGAGAAAAATGAAAAAAGATGAAACCAGAAAGGGAGACAGACCATAACAGACTCTTAATCTCAGAAAACAAGCTGAGGGTTGCTGGAAGGGAAGGGGGTAGGTGGGATGCGGTGGCTGGGTGATAAACATTGAGAAGGGTATGTGTACTATGGTGAGTTCTGTGAATCATATAAGACTGATGAATCACAGGCTTCTATCCCTGAAATAAATAATACATTATATGTTAATAAAAATGTGGATAAAAGTTGGAGTCTGCTTATTTTATAAGCAGCTTTCCCTTGAAAACTTGAACTTCCACCACAAGGGAAGTATGCCCTGAGTAGCTGCTGTCCATTGAGCTGGTTTGGGAGGATTAAGAGACACATGGAACCATTCTGAACTCAAAAACCAGCCATCAAAACTGTAAGGTTGTGTGAAATAAATGCTTATTTTATTTTTTATCTCACTGAGATTTTGTAGTTGTCCTTTGTGCATTATAATAGGTTTCAAAGGAAAATCTTGACTAGTGATGGGAACATAATAAGTCAAATGGAAAGCTAAGCATATCAAAGTATACCATTAAAGCAATACAAGCACTACCCCCTGGGAACAAGTTTGGGGATTTGTTTGGGGATTAGCACATCCAGAGCAATGGAATATTCCCTCTCAATTTAATGTAAGTTTCACTGTGTGACTTGTTCTGACAAATAAAATATGAATAAAAGTGAAACATTTGAGATCCAAAGAGAAGGTTTAAGATCTGTTACATAGCCTCACCATTGCTCTTATTTTTTTTTAAATATTTTTTTTTAATTTTTTATTTATTTGACAGAGAGAGAGATCACAAGTAGGCAGAGAGGCAGGCAGAGAGAGAGGAGGAAGCAGGCTCCCCGCGGAGCAGAGAGCCCGACGCGGGGCTCGATCCCAGGACCCTGAGATCACGACCTGAGCCGAAGGCAGCGGCCCAATCCACTGAGCCATGTGGCATAATAGGAATGAGTGAGAATTCAACACAGAAAACAGGAATAAAGACATGGACCTGAGCTGCATTTGATTCACAGACAAAAAGTCATATCAATAAAAATTGGTGTCCTGCATTGAGAACCATTGACAGTCGAAAGTTATAAACTAATATAGGCTTCAAAGTCAGTCCCAGGGATGCGTACCAACCATCAAATGAATAATAGCAAGCCCATTCTTCATGATTATTTCAGGAACATGGATGCTACAAAATATCAATTTTGTCAGGAGTTAATTGAGGGATGCTTTTGATAAAGGATTTTCCTTACTATTCTGACAGCTATATGAGTAGCATATTGTAGACACATGTGAATTATATATATGAATCCTGATGATGCTGTTTTCCTATTTTTCCAGCCGTAAGAACTATATGTACAATGAAACTGATGTTAATAAAAGCAGAGAGAAAAAAAGAAATTTAATTAATTATATTTATTAATCCACTGCATATATTCTATGTCTTGTACATCTGAAATTAGACTCTAATCATTATATAAATCTGAATTGTTTTTTAATTATTTATAAAAGAAGGAAATTTTAATTGAGTTTATAATAGTGAGATTATATGCTACGCTGCTAGTGGTGGTAATTATATACACCCATTCCAACACATTTGTATTCAATAGAATTCTTATTTAAGAATACTTAAAGTGTTGATTTATTTTATAGGGTATGACAGTAGATCAAACAGATATCATAGATGTGTCCTATGAATAACAGGCTTTTACTTTTGAAAAACTCTCCAAATATATATTACTTGTTTTTATACTCATAAGTTTAAATATACCTCTATAATATTATATATATCCAATATTTATTCTCTTTAAGTAAACAAATTATGGAATATCAGGGACAATTATTTGTCTTACTGATAATAAACAAGGAAAAGTGGATAGATTTTAAATTATCCCTTCAATTATTATTTATTACATTTTAATTAAACACCCTAATATTATGGGTGAATCATAGTTGGCACAGTATTTAAAGTTACCTTTGCTGACTTTTAATCAGTGAAATGATCCAACTAAATGATTTTTTGGTAACATTTTTACAGAGTTTCCATTCACCTAATTGTACTATAAAGCAAAGCACTATTTGAACTTTACTTAAGGTTATTTATTCCAACTTCATTTCTTAAAAAAAAAAAAAAAAAAGTTCCAGTTGGTATCTAAAAGCATTTGCAAATAACTGTCTTGATATTTGTAAATATATTCCATTGTCTCATGTTTTAACCAAATCATATTAAACTTCTTTCATTTGTCTTCTTCCCCTTGGGAACATAAGAATTTTGAAGGACTTAAAAATATTTCACAGTTCTATCCAATTACGCAGTCCCACTGCCTGACTCATTTCTCCATAATGAAAATCCCACTGGAGATGATTAAGAAGGATGCAATGACTGGAAAAGAATAAAATTCTCATGTTTACACAGGATCAGGTTTAAATTAATTTCTTTAGGGTTTATTTTCTGGTGCCATATGAAAACAAATGTACACAGAAGATATTCTTTATTTAAAGGTCTTTCTAGGGGTGCCTGGGTGACTCAGTGGGTTAAGCCTTTGCCTTCAACTCAGACCATGAACTCAGGTTCATGGGGTCAAGCCATGTATCTTGCTGTCTGAACAGTGGGGAGACTGCTTCCCCTCTCTTTCTGCCTGCCTCTCTGCCTACCTGTGATCTCTATCTCTGTGTCAAATAAATAAATAAAATCCTCAAAGGTCTTTCTATAACTATTTTCACTTTGCCTGTCTTTAATCCTCATTCGTATTAATAAGCATTTGTATGTTGGAAAAATAAATATAAAAAATAAAGGCCTTTCTATTTATTCAGCTTAAACATTCATGTTGTGACCCGGTTCAGGGAATGATGAGTACATTTGTTTGGTTTCCTAGGATTTGTGAACAGACCATTAATTATCTGGAAAGTAAGTAGGTATAAGAATTGATATTTCTGGGGCACGTGGGTGTTGCAGTGGGTTGGTTGTCCTAATCTTAGGTTTTGGCTTAGGTCCTGGTTTTGCAGTTGTATGATGAGCCCAGCAGCAGACTCTATACTGCTTAGATGTCTCTTTCCCAATGCCCCTCTCCACCCTACTGTTTCTCTCAAATAAATAAATCAGTCTTTAAAAAGATGCAAATTTCTGCACATATGATTTCAAACTGCAAAATCCCACTTAAAATTTAGATATAGAGAGGTCAAGATGGCCGGGAAGTAGGAGGAGGCGCCGTTTCAACCTGTACCCTAAAGTGAGCTGACTCGCTACCAAAGAACTCCGATCACCCATGAAATCAGCCTGAGATCAGAATTATACACGTCTGGATCTCTACAAGAGCAGAAGACTCCAGTGGACAGGTAAAGCGGAGTGGGAAATTTGGACTGATATCGGAAGATAAACAAAAGGGGGAGGGAACCACCAGAGGTGACCAATTGGAAAGCAATACCCCAATACGAGAATGCCCTGCATCTGGGGACCAGCATTAACTTGGAGTCTGGTTGAAAGCACTCAAAAAAGAGCAAAGGATCATGGGGGAAATTGTGGGAATTGGGGCGGTTAGGGACAGGGGCTTAAGTCACCAGACCCAGGACAGCCTCCCCTGGTGCTGAGCCAGAGAGAGTGCGGCAGAGAAACCAGGTCTTGGTCCCTGAGCCGCCAGTATGCCTGAGCTACCAGCACACCCGATAACACGTGGGGTCTGGCTCCCATGAGGGGCTGGGAGCCTGACCAGATGGCATTCCTGAGACACGCATGCCCCACACCCTCCCTTGGGAGAGGTGCTCAGAGGCGCTAGCCAGGAGCACTTGGACCTGGAAAAACCAGGCACTCCCAGCCCGGGCCAGTGGGAAAATCCAAGTGTGCAATCGCTGCTTGGAACATCTCTGGATGTCTGGATGTCTGGAGCTTCCCAGACATCCACCACGGCCGTGGTTTGGGGTACAAGGAGGAGATCCTGCATGCCCAAGGACTGTGACTCAGAACCTACTCTGCCAGGAGCTCTGCAGAGCTTTCTGAGGCTTCTTTCTGAGAGGGAGGTTGTGGTGCAGTTTGCTCTCCTCTAAACCTCTAAAAACCATCAAAAGCTGTCAAGGCGAGAGAAAACAGATGAACAAACATAAAAACCTCCAGAGAACAAAAGCCTGAAAAAAAAAAAACAGTTTCTTCAGAGCCCACCCCCTTGAAGGTGGTGGTGAGGTGAAAGGGTGAGGACTTAACTCAGGGAACATCATTCACTGAAAACCCACGTGGCAGGTCCCTCCCCCAGAAAACCAAACAGAAAAGAAAAAAAAAAAGAGAGAGAGAGAAAAAAACCACTACTACTTCATAAATACAACTTTTATTTTTAGCTCATTACCATTATTCTTGTTCTTTTTTTATACATATAGATAATTTTTAACATATTTCCCATCACAGTGAGATGTCCAGTACATCAAATTCCTTAATAACCATCTAACCTGAACTTTTTGATATATACACCCGTGTTTTTCTTTTGCTTTTCTATTTTTTATTTTTTAATTTTAGTTTAGTTTAGTCTAGTTTATTCTTTTTTAATCTTTATTTTCTAATATACATATGGCGCTAACTTCAAGGTAATCCCCTTTCCCCAACGAATGCTACCCCATAGGTAAAACAATTTTTAATCCCTCTTTATCTTAGGAAAGTTGAGTCCTTTCACAAAGACATCAAGATACATCCAGGAAGAATCAAAATAATGTTCCTTGCCTACACTGAGAATTTATAACCACTCTCCCAACTTTTCTTTCCGCCAGTGTTTCTGTGTATTTGTGTTTATCCTGATAGTATATAAATCTTATACTTGAGGTTCTTTTTGACGAGGTTCTTCCTTTTTTTTGCTTTCATATATTTTTTTTCTGTTGTCATATATTTTTTTCTTTTTTTTTAATTTATTTATTTTTCAGCATAACAGTATTCATTGTTTTTGCACAACACCCAGTGCTTCATGCAATACGTGCCCTCCCTATTACCCACCACCTGGTTTCCCCAACCTCCCACCCCGCCCCTTCAAAACCCTCAGGTTGTTTTTCAGAGTCCATAGTCTCTTATGGTTCACATCCCCTTCCAATTTCCCTCAACTTCCTTCTCCTCTCCATCTCCCAATGTCCTTCATGTCATGTGTTATGCTCCACAAATAAGTGAAACCTTGTGATACTTGACTCTCTCTGCTTGACTTATTTCACTCAGCATAATCACATCCAGTCCCGTCCATGTTGCAACAAAAGTTGGGTATTCATCCATTCTTTTCTTTTCTTTTATAAACATATAACATATTTTTATCCCCAGGGGTACAGGTCGGTGTATCACCAGGTTTACACACTTCACAGCACTCACCATAGCACATACCCTCCAAAATGTCCATAACCCCCTCCCACTCTCCCAACCCCACCTCCCTCCAGCAACACCCAGTTTGTTTTGTGAGATTAAGAGTCATTTAGGTTTGTCTCGCTCCCAATCCCATCTTGTTTCATTTATTCTTCTCCTATCCTCCTAAACCCCATGTTGCATCTCCATGTCCTCATATCAGGGAGATCATATGATGGTTGTCTTTCTCAGATTGACTTATTTCACTAAGCATGATACCCTCTAGTTCCATCCACGTAATTGCAAATGACAAAATTTCATTTCTTTTGATGACTGCATAATATTCCATTGTATATATATACCACATCTTCTTTATCCATTCATCTGTTGATGGACATCTAGGTTCTTTCCATAGTTTGGCTATTGTAGATATTGCTGCTATAAACATTCAGGTACATGTGCCCCTTCGGATCACTATGTTTGTATCTTTAGGGTAAATACCCAGTAGTGCAATTGCTGGGTCATAGGGTAGTTCTATTTTCAACATTCTGAGGAAACTCCATGCTGTTTTCCAGAGTGGTTGGACCAGCTTGCATTCCCACCAACAGTGGAGGAGGGTTCCCCTTTCTCCGCATCCTCGCCAGGATCTGTCATTTCCTGACTTGTTCATTTTAGCCATTCTGACTGGTGTGAGGTGATATCTCATTGTGGTTGTGATTTGTATTTCCCTGATGCCGAGTGATGTGGAGCACTTTTTCATGTGTCTGTTGGCCATCTGGGTGTCTTCTTTGCAGAAATATCTGTTCATGTCCTCTGCCCATTTCTTGATTGGATTGTTTGTTCTTTGGGTGTTGAGTTTGCTAAGTTCCTTATAGATTTTGGATACTAGCCCTTTATCTGATATGTCGTTTGCAAATATCTTCTCCCATTTTGTCAGTTGACTTTTGGTTTTGTTAACTGTTTCCTTTGCTGTGCAAAAGCTTTTGATCTTGATGAAATCCCAATAGTTCATTTTGCCCTTGCTTCCCTTGCCTTTGCCGATGTTCCTAGGAAGATGTTGCTGCGGCTGAGGTTGAAGAGGTTGCTGCCTGCATTCTCCTCAAGGATTTTGATGGATTCCTTTCTCACATTGAGGTCCTTCATCCATTTGGAGTCTATTTTCGTGTGTGGTGTAAGGAAATGGTCCAATTTCATTTTTCTGCATGTGGCTGTCCAATTTTCCCAGCACCATTTATTGAAGAGGCTGTCTTTAAATGTTTGGTAGAATTCCCCTGGGAAGCCATCTGGCCCTGGGCTTTTTTTCTGGAGATTTTTGAAGACTGTTTCAAACTCCTTACTGGTTATGGCCCTGTTCAGGTTTTCTATTTCTTCATGGGTCAGTTGTGGTAGTTTATATGTCTCTAGGAATGCCTCCATTTCTTCCAGATTGCCAAATTTGTTGGCGTAGAATTGCTCATAGTATATTCTTATAATTGTCTGTATTTCTTTGGTGTTAGTTGTGATCTCTCCTCTTTCATTCATGGTTTTATTTATTTTGGGTCCTTTCTCTTTTCTTTTTGATGAGTCTGGCCAGGGGTTTATCAATCTTATTGATTCTTTCCAAAAACCAGCTCCTAGTTTCATTGATTTTTTCTATTTTTTTTTTTTTTGTTTCTATTTCATTGATTTCTTCTCTGATCTTTATGATTTCTCTTCTGCTGGGTTTACAGTTTCTTTCTTGTTCTTTCTCCAGCTTCTTTAAGTGTAGGGTTAGGTTATGTAATTGAGACCTTTCTTTTTTCTTGAGAAAGGCTTGTACCGCTATATATTTTCCTCTCAGGACTGCCTTTGCTGTGTCCTACAGATTTTGAACCGTTGTGTTTTCATTATCATTTGTTTCCATGAATTTTTTCAATTCATCTTTAATTTCCTGGTTGACCCATTCATTCTCTAGAAGGATGCTGTTTAGTCTCCATGTATTTGGGTTCTTTCCAGCTTTCCTCTTGTGATTGAGTTCTAGCTTCAGAGCATTGTGGTCTGAAAATATGCAGGGAATGATCCTAATATTTTGATACCGGTTGAGACCTGATTTGTGACCCAGGATGTGATCTATTCTGGAGAAGGTTCCATGTGCACTAGAGAAGAATGTGTATTCTGTTGCTTTGGGATGAAATGTTCTGAATATATTTGTGATGTCCATCTGGTCCAGTGTGTCATTTAAGGCCTTTATTTCCTTGTTGAACTTTTGCTTGGATGATCTGTCCATTTCAGTGAGGGGAGTGTTCAAGTCCCCTACTATTATTGTATTTATTATTGATGTGTTTCTTTGATTTTGTTATTAATTGATTGATATCGTTGGCTACTCCCACGTTAGGGGCATAGATATTTAAAATTGTTAGATCTTCTTGTTGGACAGACCCTTTGAGTATGATATAGTGTCCTTCCTCTTCTCTTATTATAGTCTTTGGCTTAAAATCTAATTGATTTGATATAAGGATTGCCACCCCAGCTTTCTTCTGATGCCCATTAGCATGGTAAATTGTTTTCCACCCCCTCACTTTAAATCTGGAGGTGTCTTCGCATCTAAAATGAGTTTCTTGTAGGCAACATATTGATGGTTTTTTTTTTTTAATCCATTCTGATACCCTGTGTCTTTTGATTGGGGCATTTAGCCCATTAACATTCAGGGTAACTATTGAGAGATATGAATTTAGTGCCATTATTAGCCTGTAAGGTGACTGTTACTGTATATTGTCTCTGTACCTTTCTGATCTACTACTTTTAGGCTCTCTCTTTGCTTAGAGGACCCCTTTCAATATTTCCTGCAGAGCTGGTTTGGTGTTTGCAAATTCTTTCAGTTTTTGTTTACCCTGGAATCTTTTTATCCCTCCTTCTATTTTCAATGATAGCCTAGCTGGACAGGGTATTCTTGGCTGCATGTTTTTCTCGTTTAGTGCTCTGAATATATCATGCCAGCTCTTTCTGGCCTGCCAGGTCTCTGTGGATAAGTCTGCTGCCAATCTAGTATTTTTACCATTTTATGTTACAGACTTCTTTTCCCGGGCTGCTTTCAGGTTTTTCTCTTTGTCACTAAGACTTTTAAATTTTACTATTAGGTGACGGGGTGTGGACCTATTCTTGCTGACTTTGAGAGGGGTTCTCTGCCCCTCCTGGATTTTGATGCTTGTTCCCTTTGCCATATAAGGAAAATTCTCTACAATAATTCTCTCCAATAGACTTTCTGCTCCCCTCTCTCTTTCTTCTTCTTCTGGAATCCCAATTATTTAATGTTGTTTTGTCTTATGGTGTCACTTATCTCTCAAATTCTCCCCTCGTGGTCCAGTAGCTGTTTGTCCCTCTTTTGCTCGGCTTCTTTATTCTCTGTCATTTGGTCTTCTAGATCACTAATTCTTTCTTCTGCCTCATTTATCCTAGCAGTGAGAGCCTCCATTTTTTATTGCACCTCATTAATAGCTTTTTTGATTTCAATTTGGTTAGATTTTAGTTCTTTAATTTCTCCAGAAAGGGCTTTTATCTCTCCAGAGATGGTTTCTCTAATAACTTCCATGCCTTTTTCGAGCCTGGCTAGACCTTCAGAATCGTCATTCTGAACTCTTGATCTAACATATTACCAATGTCTGTGTTGATTAGGTCCCTAGCCTTCGGTACTGTCTCTTGTTCTTTCATTTGTGGTGATTTTTTCCGCCTTGTCATTTTGTCCAGATAAGAGGATATGAAGGATCAAATAAAATACTAAAAGGGTGGCAACGACCCCAGAAAAATGCACTTAACCAAATCAGAAGAGACCCCAAATTGTGGGGAGGGGGAATAAAAAGAGGTTCAGAAAAAAAAGAAAAAAATTAAAAAAATAAAACAAATCAAGAAAAAATATTAAAAAAGGAAAGAAAAAATATATTTTTTAGATAAACTAGTCAAAAAATGTTAAAAAAGAAAAGGGTAAAAGTTTTTAAAAATTTAGCAGAAGAAGAAAAAAGAAAGAAAAAAATTGAAAAAACAATTGAATTAACCACAAGACTAAAGAATCATGGGGAGAAAGCCATGAGTTCCCTGCTTTGCTTTCTCCTCCTCTGGAATTCCACTGCTGTCTTAGGTATTGAACCTGCTTTCCTTGATAGATGAACTTCGACCTGGCTGGATATTTTGTTGATCTTCTGGGGGAGGGGCCTGTTGTAGTGACTCTCAAGTGTCTTTGCCCAAGGCGGAATTGTACCACCCTTACCGGGGCCGGACTAAGTAATCGGCTCGGGTTCGCTTTTTGGAGCTTCTGTTCCCTGAATGTTTTCCGTCGAGTTCCAGAGGATGGGAATAAAAATGGCGTCCTCCTAGTCTCTGGCCCGGAAGAGCCGAGAGCCCGGGGCCCCACTCCTCGGTGAGCCCCCAGAGGACAGCACCCAATCACTCCCGTATCCCCAGCCTCCAGCCACGCTCCGAGCTCACCCAGCCCGTGACCAGTTCAAGGTAACCCCGAGCTGAGAGTTCAGTCCTAGGCTCTGTCTCTGTAGCCGGCTTCTCTGTTCTAACACCTGCAAGCTCTGTGACACTCCGACACCCCCGATCCTTCTGTGACCCTGCAGGATCTGGGGCCATGCTGACCCCACGTGGGCTTCACCCCGGTTTAGCCTCTGGAGCAAAGTCCCTCAGTGCAACAGACTTTTAAAAGTCCTGATTTTGTGCTCCATTGCTCCGCTGCTTGTCGGGAGCCGGCCCCTCCCCCCGTGGTCTATCTTCCCGTCATTTTAGATTCACTTCTCCGCCAGTCCTACCTTTCCAAAAGTGGTTGATTTTCTGTTTCTAGAATTGCTGTTCTTCTTCTCTTTGATCTCCCGTTGGATTTGTAGGTGTTTGCAATGTTTAGATAAGCTATCGAGCTGATCTCCTGCTACCTGATGTAGTCTCAGCCTGCTACTTGTCCGCCATATTGACTACTCCCCTCTCTTGTCCTATACTTTTTTCAGTCTTTTTGTTTTTCTGCTTTTGTTTGTATACTTCATAAATTTTACCTTGGGGCCCATTTGGGCTGAGTCTTCTCTTTTATCTTCCTTTTTTTGCTGTCTCTCTCTCTCACTCTCTCTCTACCTTCATTTTTTTTCTCCTTTCTTTTTTATATCGATTGGGTGGGGAATCCTGATTGCTCAGAAGCATTTCAGGGTGAACCTTGACTGCACCACATTTGATACATCCAGCGACATATGTTCAGTCATCTCTCACCAAAATGACTAGGAGGAGGAATGCCCAACAGAAGAAAAATACAGAGGATGGATCCTCTGCAACAGAGCTAATGGCTATCGACATAGACAATATGTCAGAAAAGGAATTCAGAATAACAATTATCCAGGCAATAGCTCAGTTGGAGAAATACATGGATGACCAAACGGAATTGATTAGGGCAGAACTCCAAGCCACCAGGGATGATGTTCACAAAGTTAGGGCAGAACTGAAAGCCACCAAGGATGATGTTCAAAATGCTCTCAATGAGTTCCAATCCAATCTAAATTCTCTGAAAGCTAGGGTAACCAAGACAGAAGATAAAAATAGTGATCTGGAGGACAAACAAATAGAGAGAAAGGATCAGGAGGAAGCCTGGAACAAACAGCTCAGAAGCCACAAAAACAGAATCAGGGGAATAAATGATGCCATGAAATGTTCTAATGTCAGAATTATTGGAATCCCTGAAGGGAAGGAAAAAGAAAGAAGTCTAGAAGATGTAGTGGAAGAATTTGTCTATGAAATTTTTCCCAATCTCATGAATGGAAAGAGCGTTCATGTACTAGAGGCAGAACGGTTTCCCCCCAAGATTTTAGATTCTGGAAAGTCCTCACGACCCCTTAGAATGAAGAATTATAACTCTAGGCAGACCCTCTTGAAAGCAGCTAGGACAAAGAAGCTCCTTACATACAAAGGAAAGCCCATCAGATTAATGTCAGACCTGTCCACAGAGACCTGGCAAGCCAGGAAGGGCTGGCAAAATATATTCAGAGCACTAAATGAGAATAACATGCAGCCAAGAACACTTTATCCAGCAAAACTGTCATTCAAAATGGATGAAGAGATAAAGAGTTTCCAAGACCGGCAAGGCTTAAAGACTATGTAACCACCAAGGCGACACTGCAGGAAATACTAAGGGGGGGGTCCTATAAAAGAGAAAAAAATCCTAAGAATATCATTGAACAGAAATATAGAGACAATCAACAGACAGAAAGATTTCAAAGGTAACACAATGTCAATAGAAACTTATCTATCAATAATCACTCTCAATGTGAATGGCCTAAATGCACCCCATAAAATGACACAAGTTTGCAGATTGGATAAAACGCAGGACCCATCCATATGTTGTCTACAAGAAACCCATTTTGAACCTAAAGATACACCCAGACTGAAAGTGAAGAGAAGGAGAAGCATCTTTCATGCCAATGGGCCTCAAAAGAAGGCTATGGTAGCGATTCTCATATCAGATAAATTAGATTTTAAACTAAAGACTGTAGTCAGAGATACAGAAGGACACTACATCATTCTTAAAGGGAATATCCACCAAGATGATCTAACAATTGTAAATACCTATACCCACAATATGGGAGCATCCAATTAGATAAGAAAACTATTAATCAAGAAAAAGAGTCATATTGATATGAATACATTAATAGTAGGAGATCTTAACATGCCTCTCTCAGTAGTAGACAGATCATTGAAGCAGAAAATCAATAAAGAAATAAGAGAATTGAATGAAACTTTGCTTAAGAATGCTTGGATCAACCAGGAGATCGGGGAGGGGCACGGGGCTGTGGTGTCTCTGGATCAACCAGGAGATCAAAGATGAACTTAAACATCCATGGCAACCAATGAGAATGAAGACACCTCGGTCCAAAACCTATGGGATACAGCAAAGGCAGTTCTAAGGGGGAAATACATAGCCATCTTAGCCTCCCTCAAAAAATTGAAAAATCCAGAATACACCAGCTGTCTCTACAACTTAAAGTACTGGAGAATCAACAACAAATCAAACCAACTCCAAACACATGAAGGGAAGTAATCAAGATTAGAGCAGAGATCAATGAGGTAGGAACTAGAGATGTAATAGACCATATCTATGAAACTAGAAGCTGGTTTTCGGAAAGAATCAATAAGATTGATAAACAATTGGCCACACTAATCCAAAAGAGAGAAAGCACAAATTAATAAAATTACGAATGAAAAGGGACAGATCACAACTAACACCAAGGAAGTAGAAACAATCATCAGAAGTTATTATCAACAGTTATATGCCAATAAGCTAAGCAACCTAGATGAAATGGATGCATTCCTGGAAAACTATAAACTCCCAAAATCGAACCAGGATGAAACTGACAACCTGAGTAGACCGATATCTAGTAACAAGATTGAAGCAGCGATCAAAAATCTCCCAAAACAGAATAGCCCAGTACTTGATGGATTCCCTGGGGTATTCTATCAAACTTGCAAAGAAGAAATAACACCAATTCTCCCGAAGCTGTTCCAAAAAAAATTGAAGCAGAAGGAAAACTTCCAGACTCCTTTTATTAAGCCAGCATTACCCAGATCCCCAAACCAGGCAAAGACCCTACCAAAAAGGAGAATTTCAGACCCATATCACTGATGAATATGGATGCTAAGATTCTCAACAAGATCCTAGCAAACAGGATCCAGCAGCACGTTAAAAAGATTATCCACCATGACCAGGTGGGATTCATCCCTGGGTTACAAGGATGGTTCAACATTCGCATATCGATCAATGTGATAGAACAAATCAATAAGAGAAGAAAGAGGAACCACATGGTCTTCTCAATTGATGCAGATAAAGCACTTGACAAAATCCAGCGTCCATTCCTGATAAAAACTTCTCAAAGTATAGGGATAGAGGGAACATTCCTGAACTTCATAAAACCTATCTATGAAAGACCCACAGCAAATATCATCCTCATTGGGAAAAGGATCACAGCCTTCCCGTTGAGATCACGACTATGATAAGGATGCCCACACTCACCACCCTTGTTCAACATAGTATTAAAAGTCCTAGCAACTGCAATCAGACAACAAAGAGAAATAAAAGTATCCAAATTGGCAATGAAGAAGTCAAACTCTCTCTCTTCACAGATGAAATCATTCTTTATATGGAACACACAAAAAACTCGACCCCAAAACTACTAGAACTAATTCAGTAACATGGCAGGATACAAAGTCAATGTACATAAATCAGTGTCTTTCTTATACACTAACAATGAAAATACAGAAAGGGACATTAGAGAATCGATTCCATTTACTCTATCACCAAGAACCATAAGATACATGGGAATAAACCTAACGAACGAGGTAAAGGATCTGTACTCGAGGAACTACAGAACACTCATGAAAAGAATTGAAGAAGACACAAAAAGAGGGAAGACTGTTCCATGCTCTTGGATCAGAAGAGTAAACATTGTTAAAATGTCTATACTGCTTAGAACAATCTACACTTTTAATGCCATTCCAATCAAAATTACTATGGTATTTTTCAAAGAGCTGGAGCAATTAATCCTAAAATTTGTATGGAATCAGAAGAGACCATGAATCAACTAAGGGAATGTTGAAAAACAAAAATAAAACTGGCGGCATCATGCTACCTGATTTTAAGCTTTACTACAAAGTTGTGATCACCAAGACAGCATGGTACTGGCATAAAAACAGACACATAAACCAGTGGGACTCAGTAGAGAGCCCAGATATGGACCCTCAACTCTATGGTCAAATAATCTTCGACAAAACAGGAAAAAATATACAGTGGAAAAAAGACAGTATCTTCAATCAGTGGTGCTGGGAAAACTGGACAGCTACATGTAGAAGAATGATACTCGACCATTCTCTTCCACCATACAGAGAGATAAACTCGAAATGGATAAAAGACCTCCACGTGAGACAGGAATCCATCAGAATCTTAGAGGAGAACATAGGAAGTAACCTCTTTGATATCAGCCACAGCAACTTCTTTCAAGATATGTCTCCAAAGGCAAAGGAAACAAAAGTGAAAATGAACTTTTGGGACTTCCTCAAGATCAAAAGCTTCTGCTCATCAAAGGAAACAGTGAAGAAAACAAAGATGCAGCCCACGGAATGGGAGAAGATATTTGAAAATGACAGTACAGAGAAAAGATTCATATCCAGGATCTATAAAGAGCTCCTCAATCTCAGCACGCATGAAACAGATAATCGTATCAGATAATGGGAAGATGATATGAACAGATACTTCTCCAATGAAGACATACAGATGGCTATCATGAAAAAATGTTCATCATCATTAGCCCTCAGGGAGATTCAAATTAAAAGCACTTTGAGACACCACCTTATACTAGTTAGAATGGCCCAAATTAGCAAGACAGGAAATAACATGTGTTGGAGAGGATGTGGAGAAAGGGGAACCCTCTTCCACTGTGGGTGGGAATGCAAGTTGGTGCAGCCACTTTGGAGAACAGTGTGGAGATTCCTCAAGAAATTAAAAATGGAGCTTCCCTATGACCCTGCCATTGCACTGCTGGGTATTTACCCAAAGATACAGATGTAGTGAAAACAAGGGCCATTTGTACCCCAATATTTATAGCAGCAATGGTCACAATCGCCAAACTGTTGAAAGAACATAGATGCCCATCAATGGACGAATGGATAAGGAATATGTGGTCCATATACATGATGGAGTATTATGCCTCCATCAGAAAGGATGAATACCCAACTTTTGTAGAACATGGACGGGAATGGAAGAGATTATGCTGAGCGAAATAAGTCAAGCAGAGAGAGTCAAGTATCATATGGTTTCACTTATTTGTGGAGCATAACAAATAACATGGAGGCCATGGGGAGATGGAGAGGAGAAGGGAGCTGAGGGAAATTGGAAGGGGAGATGATCCATGAGAGACTATGGACTCTGAAAAACAACCTGAGGGTCTTGAAGGGGGCGGGAGGTTGGGTGAACAAAGAGGTGGGTATTAAGGAGAGCACGTATTGCATGGAGCACTGGGTGTGGTACTAAAACAATGAATACTGTTACACTGAAACAAAATAAAAGAAAATAAATAAAATAAATAAAAACAAAAACAAAAACAACATTATCCACCATGACCCCTTGGGATTTAACCCTGGGACACAAGGGCAGTTCCACATTTTCAAATAAATCAATATTATAGACAAATCATTAAGAGAAGAGCGAAGAATCACAAGGTCCTGTCAACTGATGCAGTAAGTTCATCTCACAAGATCTATTGGCATTCTTTAGTGCTTTTTTTATATTTAAACTTTTTAATATTTTTCATGTTTATTTTTACCAATAAGTTATGTACATGTATATTTTTTCTACCCCTTTTCATTAAATTGTTTTATATTTGTAAGATTTTTTTTTCTTCCTTCTTTTTTTTTCTTTTCTCTTTATTTTGGCATCTTGGTTCTTTTAATGAACAGTTCCAAACACATACTGAGTCTTGTTTTTTGTATTCTTTTGTTGTTTGTTTTTGTTTCCATTTTTTTTTTATTCTTGATTTTTCTGCTCCCTTCCATCTTTAAGGCTGCTTTTGCTTTCATAATTACTTTCTGGGCAAAATGAGGAGATGGAGAATTCACCTCAAAATAATGAACTCACTCACAGGGATTGAAACAATATGAATATATATAAAGTCTCTGCACTAGAATTGAAAACAATGATTATAAAGATAGTAACTGGGCTGGATACAAGCATACTAGGCCCTAGAGCATCCCTTACTATAGACATAAAAGAACGAATACTCAGGTCCACTTTGAAAGTGCTATTACTGAGATATAATTCAAGTGGAGGCTATCCAAAGGCGATGAATGAGGGAGAAGTATGTATCAGTGACATAGAAGATTAAAGGATGGAAAAATTAAAATGCTGAAAAAATGAGAGAAACAAAGCTATTGGATCATGAAGGGAGACCTTGAGTTCTTGGGAATTCCATGAAAGGAAATGATATCCGTATTAGAGGGATCCCAGAAGCTGAGGGCCAGGAGAAAGGGGTAGAAGGTTTAATTCAACAAATTATAGATATCTGAGAAATTCCCTAATCTGGGGAAGGATACTGGCATTCAAGTCGAGGAGGCACAGAGAATACCCCTCAAAATCAGTAAAAATTAGTCAACACATAGAAATATAATCCTGAAGTTTGAAAATCAAAGACAAATAGAAAATCCTCAAAGAAGCTTGGAACAAGACGTCCTTCACCTCCAAGGGTAGGTACATGAGGCTGGCAGCAGACCGGTCCACAGAGACTTATCAGGGCAGGAAGGACAGGTAGGATATACTCAACGTGCTATATGAGGATAAAGAATATGCAGTCACAAATAGTGTATACCCCAAGGCTATCATTCGGAGTGAAGGGAGAGGTAGAGAGTGTCTAGGACAAACAAAAAAAGAAAGGAATTTCTGAACAATAAACTCTCCCTGCAAGAAATATTAAAGGGGATCCTTTGAGTAGAGAGAGAGGGAGCCCAAATTCAAAAAAAAAAAAAAGGAAAGAAAGAAAAGTAAAAAGAGTACACAGATGAGGTAAAGAAACAGTGACATTTCACGTTCTAAATGGCACTAACATAATAGCTTTCAATAATTATTCAGAAGGTAAAAAGACAAAATGCTTCTACCAGAAGCATAGGGTATCAGAATGGAATGAAACAAACCAAAAGGAAACAAGAAGACCCTTCAATGTGGTCTGTACAAGAGACTAATTTTAGAAAAAATACTCTTCCATATTCAACATGAGGGTTGGAGAACCATTTATTCTTTTTATTTATTTATTTTTATTTTTATTTGTTTATTTACAGCATAACAGTATTCATTGTTTTGGCATCACACCCAGTGCTCCATGCAGTACGTGCCCTCCCTATTACCCACCACCTGGTTCCTCAACCTCCCACCCCACCCCACCCCCCTGCTGCCCCTTCATAACCCTCTGGTTGTTTTTCAGAGTCCATAGTCTCTCACGGTTCATCTCCCCTTCCAGTTTCCCTCAACTCCCTCTCCTCTCCATCTCCCCATGTCCTCCATGTTATTTGTTATGCTCCACAAATAAGTGAGACCATATGATACTTGACTCTCTCTGCTTGACTTATTTCGCTCAGCATAATTTCTTCCAGTCCCGTCCATGTTGCTACAAAAGTTGGGTATTCGTCCTTTCTGATGGAGGCATAATACTCCATCGTGTATATGGACCACATCTTCCTTATCCATTCATCCATTGAAGGGCATCTTGGTTCTTTCCACAGTTTGGCGACCGTAGCCATTGCTGCAATAAATATTGGGGTACAAATGGCCCTTTTTTCACTACATCTGTATCTTTGGGGTAAATACCCAGCAGTGCAATTGCAGGGTCATAGGGAAGCTCCATTTTTAATTTCTTGAGGAATCTCCACACTGTTCTCCAAAGTGGCTGCACTAACTTGCATTCCCACCAACAGTGTAAGAGGGTTCCCCTTTCTCCACATCCTCTCCAACACACGTTGTTTCCTGTCTTGCTAATTTTGGCCATTCTAACTGGTGTCAGGTAGTATCTCAATGTGGTTTTAATTTGAATCTCCCTGATGGCTAGTGATGATGAACATTTTTTCATGTGTCTGATAGCCATTTGTATGTTTTCATTGGAGAAGTGTCTGTTCATATCTTCTGCCCATTTTTTGATATGATTATCTGTTGTGTGTGTGTTGAGTTTGAGAAGTTCTTTATAGATCCTGGATATCAACCTTTTGTCTGTACTGTCATTTGCAAATATCTTCTCCCATTCCGTGGGTTGCCTCTTTGTTTTGTTGACTGTTTCCTTTGCTGTGCAGAAGCTTTTGATCTTGATGAGGTCCCAAAAGTTCATTTTTGCTTTTGTTTCCTTGGCCTTTGGAGACATATCTTGAAAGAAGTTGCTGTGGCTGATATCGAAGAGGTTCCTGCCTATGTTCTCCTCTAGGATTCTGATAGATTCCTGTCTCACGTTGAGGTCTTTTATCCATTTCGAGTTTATCTTTGTGTACGGTGTAAGAGAATGGTCGAGTTTCATTCATCTACATATCGCTGTCCAGTTTTCCGAGCACCAATTATTGAAGAGCCTGTCTTTTTTCCATTGTATATTTTTTCCTGTTTTGTCGAAGATTATTTGACCATAGAGTTGAGGGTCCATATCTGGGCTCTCCACTCTGTTCCACTGGTCTATGTGTCTGTTTTTATGCCAGTACCACGCTGTCTTGGTGATCACAGCTTTGTAGTAAAGCTTGAAATCGGGTAACGTGATGCCGCCAGGTTTGTTTTTGTTTTTCAACATTTCCTTAGCAATTCGGGGTCTCTTCTGACTCCATACAAATTTTAGGATTATTTGCTCCAGCTCTTTGAAAAATATCGGTGGAATTTTGCTCGGAATGGCATTAAAAGTATAGATTGCTCTAGGCAGTATAGACATTTTAACAATGTTTATTCTTCCAATCCAAGAGCATGGAACAGTCTTCCATCTTTTTGTGTCTTCTTCAATTTCTTTCATGAGTGTTCTGTGGTTCCTCGAGTACAGGTCCTTTACTTCTTTGGTTAGGTTTATGCCCAGGTATCTTATGGTTCTTGGGGCTATAGTAAATGGAATCGATTCTCTAATTTCCCTTTCTGTATTTTCATTGTTAGTGTATAAGAAAGCCACTGCTTTCTGTACATTGACTTTGTATCCTGCCACGTTACTGAATTGCTGTATGAGTTCTAGTAGTTTGGGGGTGGAGTCTTTGGGGTTTTCCATATAAAGAATCATGTCATCTGCGAAGAGAGAGAGTTTGACATCTTCCTTGCCAATTTGGATACCTTTTATTTCTCTTTGTTGTCTGATTGCCATTGCTAGAACTTCTAATACTATGTTGAACAAGTGTGGTGAGAGTGGGCATCCTTGTCGTGCTCCTGATCTCAACGGGAAGCCTGCAAGCTTTTTCCCATTGAGGATGATATTTGCTGTGGGTCTTTCATAGATAGATTTTATGAAGTTCAGGAATGTTCCCCCTATCCCTATACTTTGAAGCGTTTTCATCAGGAACGGATGCTGGATTTTGTCAAATGCTTTTTCTGCATCAATTGAGAGGGCCATGTGGTTCTTCTCTCTTCTCTTATTGATGTGTTCTATCACACTGATTGATTTGCGAATGTTAAACCAACCTTGCAACCCAGGGATGAATCCCACCTGGTCATGGTGGATAATCTTTTTAATGTGCTGCTGGATCCTGTTTGCTAGGATCTTGTTGAGAATCTTTGCATCCATATTCATCAGTGATATGGGTCTGAAATTCTCCTTTTTGGTAGGGTCTTTGCCTGGTTTGGGGATCAGGGTAATGCTGGCTTCATAAAAAGAGTCTGGAAGTTTTCCTTCTGCTTCCATTTTTTGGAACAGCTTCAGGAGAATTGGTGTGATTTCTTCTTTGAAAGTTTGGTAGAATTCCCCAGGGAATCCGTCATGTCCTGGGCTCTTGTTTTTTGGGAGGTTTTTGATCACTGCTTCAATCTCATTACTAGATATCGGTCTATTCAGGTTGTCCATTTCTTCCTGGTTCAATTTTGGGAGTTTGTAGCTTTCCAGGAATGCATCCATTTCATCTAGGTTGCTTAGCTTATTGGCATATAACTGTTGGTAATAATTTCTGATGATTGTTTCTATTTCCTTGGTGCTCGTTGTGATCTCTCCCTTTTCATTCATAATTTTATTAATTTGGGCTTTCTCTCTTTTCTTTTGGATTAGTGTGGCCAATGGTTTATCGATCTTATTGATTCTTTCAAAAAATCAGCTTCTAGTTTCATTGATACATTCTACTGTATCTCTCATTTCTACCTCATTGATCTCTGCTCTAATCTTGATTATTTCTCTTCTTGCATGTGGAGTTGGTTTCATTTGTTGTTGATTCTCCAGTTCTTTAAAGTGTAGAGACAGCTGGTGTATTCTGGATTTTTCAATGTTTTTGAGGGAGGCTTGGATGGCTATGTATTTCCCCCTTAGAACCGCCTTTGCTGTATCCCATAGGTTTTGGACCGAGGTGTCTTCATTCTCATTGGTTTCCATGAATTGTTTAAGTTCATCTTTGATCACCTGGTTGATCCAAGCATTCTTAAGCAAGGCGGTCTTTAGCTTCCAGGTGTTTGAGTTCCTTCTGAACTTTTCCTTGTGATTGAGCTCCAGTTTCAAAGCATTGTGATCGGAGAATATGCAGGGAATAATGTCAGTCTTTTGGTATCGGTTGAGTCCTGCTTTGTGACCCAGTATGTGGTCTATTCTGGAGAAAGTTCCATGTGAACTTGAGAAGAATGAGTACTCTGTTGTTTTAGGGTGGAATGTTCTGTATGTCTATGAGGTCCATCTGGTCCAATGTTTCATTCAATGCTCTTATTTCTTTATTAATCTTCTGCTTCATGATCTGTGTATTACTGAGAGAGGAGTATTAAGGTCTCCTACTATAACTGTATTCATATCAATATGACTCTTTATCTTGATTAATAGTTTTCTTATGTAATTCGGTGCTCCCATATTGGGGGCATAGATATTCACAATTGTTAGATCGTCTTGTCGGATAGTCCCTTTAAGAATTATGTAGTGTCCTTCTGTATCTCTGACTACAGTCTTTAGTTTAAAATCTAATTTATCTGATATGAGAATCGCTACCCTGCCCTTCTTTTGAGGCCCATTGGCATGAAAGATGCTTCTCTATCCCTTCACTTTCAGTCTGGGTGTATCCTTAGGTTCAAAATGGGTCTCTTGTAGACAACATATGGATGGGTCCTGTCGTTTTATCCAATCTGCAACCCTGTGTCATTTTATGGGCGCATTTAGGCCATTCACATTGAGAGTGATTATTGAGAGGTAGGTTTTTATTGACATCGTGTTGCCCTTGAAGTCTTTCTGTCTGTAGATTGTTTCTATATTTCCGTTCAATTATATTCTTAGGATTTTTTCTCTTTTATAGGACCCCCCTTAATATTTCCTGCAGTGTCGGCTTGGTGGTTGCATAGTCTTTTAAGCCTTGCCGGTCTTGGAAACTCTTTATCTCTCCATCCATTTTAAATGTCAGTCTTGCTGAATAGAGTATTCTTGGCTGCATGTTCTTCTCCTTTAGTACTCTGAATATATTTTGCCAGCCCTTCCTGGCTTGCCAGGTCTCTTTGGAAAGGTCTGACGTTATTCGAATGGGCTTTCCTCTGTATGTAAGTAGCTTCTTTGTCCTAGCTGCTTTTAAGAGGGTCTCTCTTGAAACATAATTCCCCATTCTAAATATAAGGTGCCGTGAGCACTTTCGAGAATCTAAAATCTTGGGAGGAAATCTTTCTGCCTCTAGTACATGAACATTGTTTCCATTCGTGAGATTGGGAAAATTTTCATAGACAACTTCTTCCACTATATCTTCTAGACTTCTTTCTTTTTCTTCCCCTTCAGGGATTCCGATAATTCTGACGTTGGAACTTTACATGGCATCGTTTATTTCCCTGATTCTGTTTTCGTGGCTTCTGAGCTGTTTGTTCCAGGCTTCCTCCTGATCCTTTCTCTCTATCTGTTTGTCCTCCAGATCACTAATTCTATCTTCTGTCTCAGTTACCCTAGCTATTAGAGAATTTAGATTGGATTGGAACTCATTGAGAGCATTTTGAACATCATCCCTGGTGGCTTTCAGTTCTGCCCTAACATTGTGAACATCATCCCTGGTGGCTTTCAGTTCTGCCCTAATCAATTCTGTTTGGTCATCCATGGCTTTCTCCAACCTAGCTATTGCCTGGATAATTGTTATTCTGAATTCCTTTTCTGACATATTGTCTATGTCGATAGCCATTAGCTCTGTTGCAGAAGGCCCATCCTCTGTATTTTTCTTCTGTTGGGTATTCCTCCTCCTAGTCGTTTTGGTAAGAGATGACTAAACAGATGCAGCTGGACTTATCGATTGTGGTGCAGTCAATGTGCACCCTGGAACGCTTCTGTGCAATCAGGATTCCCCACCCAAATGAGAGAAAAAAAGAAAAGAAAAAGAAATAGAGAAGAAGAAAGAAAAAAAAGGGGAAAGAAAAAAGGAAAAAAAGAGAGAGAGAGATAGGAAAAAAAGGGAAGATAAAAGAGAAGGCTCAGCCCAAATGGGCCACAAGGTAAGATTTGTGGAGTATACAAACAAAAACAGCAAACAAAAAGACTGATAAAAGTATATGACAAGAGAAAAAAATATGTATATATAAGCAAGAAAAAGGGAAGAACCTCATCAGAAAGAACCCCAAGTATAAGATTTATATATTATCAGGACAAACCCAAATTCACAGAAACACTGACAGAAGGAAAAATTGGGAGCGTGGTTATAGATTCTCAGTGTGGGTGAGGAAGTTTATTTTGATTCTTCCTGAAGGTATCTTGATGTTTTTGTTAAGGGACTCAACTTTCCTAAGTTACAGGGGGATTAGAAACTGGTTTGCCTATAGGGGTAGCATTGATTGGGGAAAGGGGATTATCTTGAAGTTTAACTCTATATGTATAGTAGAAAATAAAAATGAAAAAAGAATAAACTAGACTAAACTAAGTTAAAATTAAAAAAGAATTAAAAAAATAGAAAAGCAAAAGAAAAACACGGGTGTATGTATCAAAAAGTTCAGGTTAGAAGGTTATTAAAGAATTTGATGTGCTGGACATCTCAGTGTGATGGTAAATAGGTTAAAAAATTATCTGTATGTATATAAAAAAAGAACCAGAATATTGGTAAAGAGTTAATAATAAAAGTTGTATTTATGAAGTAGTGGTGGTTGTTCTCTTGTAGTCTTTTTTTTTTTCCTTCCTGGTTGGTTTTCTGGGGGAGGGGCCTGCCACGTGGGTTTTCAGACAGTGATGTTCCCTGAGTTAGGTGCTCCCGCTCCCCTCAAGGGGGTGAGCTCTTTTTTTTCAGGAAACTGTTTTTTTCAGCCTTTTGTTCTCTGGGGGTTTTTATGTTCTTTCATCTGCTTTCTCTCGCCTTGATAGCTTTTGATGGTTTTTGGAGGTTTAGAGGAGAGCAAAGAGCACCCCAACCTCCCTCTCAGAGAGAAGCCTCAGACTGTTTTGCAAAAGCTGCTGCGAGTCGGTTCTGAGTCACTGTCCCTGGGGATGCAGGAGCTCCTCATTGTACCCAAAACCAGGGCAGCGGTGGCTGTCTAGGCAGCTCCAGACCACCAGAGAGGTTCGGAGCAGAGATCGCACACTGAGATTTTCCCGCTGTCCCGGGCTGGGAATGTCTGTTTTTTTCCGGATGCCAGAGCTCCAGGCTAGCGCCTATGAGCACCTATCCCAAGGGAGGGTGTGGGACGCTCGCGTTTCATGATTGCCGTCTGGCCAGGCTCCCAGCCCCTCATGGGAGCCAGACCCCACTCGTTCTCGGGCGCGCTGGCATTCAGGCGCACTGGCGGCTCAAGGACGGAGACCTGATTTCTCTGCCGCCCTCTCTCTGGCTCCGTGCCAGGGGAGGCTGTCCTGGGTCCGGGGACTTAGGTCCCTGACCCTAACCGCCCAGGTTCCCACTATTACCCCCCGTGATCCTTTGCTCTTTGTTTTTTGAGTGCTTTCAACCAGACTCCAAGTTAATGCTGGTCCCCAGACGCAGAGCACTCTCGTGTTGGGGTGTTACTTTCCCATCGGTCACCTCTGGTGGCTCCCTCCCCCTTTTGTTTATCTTCCGATATCAGTCCAACGCTCCCAGTCTGCTTTACCCGCCACTGGCGTCTTCTGCTCCAGTAGAGATCCAGACGTGTATAATTCTGATCTCAGGCTGATTTCATGGGTGGTCGGAGTTCTTTGGTAGGTAATCAGCTCACTTTAGGGTACAGGTTGAAATGGTGCCCCCTCCTACTTCCCCGCCATCTTGACTCCTGGAGAACCATTTATAATGGTAGTTTACATTAAAAGAGCATTGGAGTACCCACCCATATGTCAGATATAGAAATTGAAAAGAGAAAAATGAAATAAGAGGTAAAGGAAGATTCTATATTAATAAAGGTGCCTATGAAATAAGCAGATCTATCAACTGCAATTGTTGATGCCTGTATCTTGAGAACAGACCAAAATATAAACTGAGTAATATCTAAATTAAATACACACTTTGTAAAAATACAAGAAGAGTGTGGTACTTTAACGCCCCAGTCACAGCAAGGGACATGTTGTCTAAGCAGATCCCAAAGGAAAAAAGGACTTTAAATAACACTAAGGGCCAGATGAACTTCACAGCGATCTTCAGAGCGTTTCACCCTGAAGCAACGGAGTATACCTCCATCTCAAGTGCACAGGGAACATTCTCCAGAATAGATCACGTACCAAGTAAAAAATCAGTTCTCCTCTGGTTCACAAAGTTTGAGATCATACCCATGTATTTCTCAGACCACATGGCATAGATACCTGAAGTCAAAAAAAAGGAAACACATAGAAGGGCCACAAATACTTGGAAGCCAAAGAACATCATATGAAAGAATGAAAGGGACAACCAGGAAATTAAGAAAACTATTTGAAATACTTGGAAGGGAATGAAAAGTAAAACCACGACGGTGCTAAAGCTTCAGGGTGCAGCAAAGTCTGTCCTAAGAGGGAAGTGTACAGCCAGCAGTACAGGCCTTCTTTTAGAAACAAAACAATTCTGAAATCCACAATGTAACATCAAGGAGCTGGAAAATGACAGCAAAGAAAGCCAAAATCCAACAGATAGAGATAAATGATAGAGATTAAAGCACTACACAATATATAGATGTTAAAATTATATATATCGTTGAAACAAAGAGCTGGTTCTTTGAAAGAATTAACAAATTGAGAAACCCCTAGTCAGACTTATCAAAAAGAGAGAAAGCACACAAAATAAGGAATGGAAGAGGAGAGATCAAAACTAACCCCATAGAAATAGAAACAATTGTAAGAGAATATGATGACCAATTTTGTACCAACAAACCTTCCAAAGTCATTCTAAGAGGCCAGCATAACCTGGATCCCCAAAGCAGATGAATACTCCACCAGAAAGGAGCATTATAGGCCAATATCCCTGATGAATATGGGTGTAGAACAGCTCACAAACATACTAGCCAAGAAGATCCAAGAGTACATTAGAAGGATTATTCAACACGACCAAGATGGATTCAGTCCTGGTCTGCAGGAATGCTTCAATATCTGCTAACCCATCCGTGTGATACACATTAATATAAGAATGAACAATAACCATGTGATCCTCTCCATAGATGGTGAAATGGCACATGAAAAAACACAGCATCTTTCTTGAAAAGTTCCCACTGTGAGTTGGAATAGAGGGAAAACACCTCAATATCCTAAGTCACAGAGGAAAGGATGAGAGGTAATACCATTTTCCATGAGAAAACACTAAGAGATTTTCCCTGAAGGTCAGAAACATAATGGGAATGTCCTCTATCACCACTGTTGTTCCACGTTGTACTGGAAGTCCTAGCATCAACAATCAGACAACAAAAGGAAATAAAAGGCGACCAAATCAGCAATGAAGGAATTGACATTTTCACTCTACTGTGCTCATGAGAAGACATGATGCTGGGTGTAGAACACCAAAAAGGTTCAACCAAATATGACAAGAAATGACAGAGGAATCCAGCAAAGCCACGGAATATGACATCAATGTACATTGTACTGTACTTGTAATTATACTGTAGTGTATTTCTATACACTAACAATGAAGCAGCAGAAAGAGATATCAAGAAATTGATCCAACTGACAATTACATAAAAACCTCAAAGATACTGAGGCATAAACCTAACAAAGCAGTCATGAGATGGACTCTGAAAACTATAGGACACTTTTGAAAGAAATGGAAGAAGATGCATACATGGGGGAAAACATTCCATGCTCATGGATTGGAAGATAAATTTTGTTAAAATATCTATATTCCCCAAACATTCTAGACATTTAGTGTAATCTCTTTCAAAATACTGTCAGCATTTTTCACAGATCTGGAGAAATAATCCTCAAATTTTATGGAATTAGAAAAGACCCTGAAGGACTAGAGGGACACTTTCAAAATACTGTCAGAATTTTTCACAGAACTGGAGAAATAATCCTCAAATTTTATGCAATTAGAAAAGACCATGAAGGGCTAGAGGGACATGAAACCAAACCTGGGGCGTCACAATGCCTGACTTCAAGGTGCATTACAAAGCTGTAGCCAGCATGACAATATGTTATGTGCACAAAAATAGATGCAAAGATCCATGGAACTGAATGGAAAGCCCAGAAATGGACCCTCAACTTGATGGTCAACCAATCGTCAACTAAGGAGGAACTGCCAATGGAAAAAAGAAAGACATACTCTTCAACAGGTGGTGTTGGAAAAATTGGACAGAACCATTCAGAGGAATGAAACTACAACATTTTTCTAGGATATACACAAGTTAAACACTAAATGGATGATATACCTAAATTTGAGACACGACTACATCAAAATCCAAGAGCAGTACGTAGGCAGCAACCACTTTGGGCTCACCTGCAGAAACTCCTTCATAGATAAATATTTGGAGCAAGGGAAAGACAACCAATAATGAACTATTGAGACTTCCTCAAAATTAAAAGATTTTGCACAGCCAAGGGAAGAGTCAACAAGACTAAAAGAAAAGCTATGACAAGGGAGAAGATAATTGCAAATAACTTCTCAGATAAAGGGCTAGTATCCAAAACCTATAAAGAACTTCTCAAGCTCAACAACAACAACAACAGCAACAGCAACAACTATAATAATCATAATCAACTCATGAAATGGTCAGAAGACAAGAAGAGACATTTCCCCAGGGAAGAGGTACAAATGGCCTACAGACAGATGAAAAAATGCTCAACATCGTGTATTATGAGGGAAATCCCAATCAAAACCAGAGTGAGATATCAACTCACACATGTCAGAGTGGCTAAAATTAACAAGTAAGGAAACAACAGATGTTGGCAATGGTTCAGAGAAAGGGAAGTCCTCTCACCGAATGGTGGGAATGCAAACGGGTGCAGCCACAGTGGAAAATAGAGTAGAGGATCCACAAAATTTAAAAACAGAACCACCTTACAACTGAGGGGTTTCCCAATTGCCTATCCAATGGATACAGTCTACTTATTCCAGTAGGCACCTACACCCCAAAGTTTATAGCAGAAATGTCCACAGTTGCCAAAATATGGACAAGTCCCAGGTGTCCGTTGACAGATGTTTGGATCATATGTAACCGATGAATCATTAAAGTCTACTCCTGAAACTATAATACACAATATGCAAACTAATTTCAATTTAAATTAAAAAATGATAAAGTCCCAAAAGTACGTTTTCACACTGGTTTCTTTTGCCTTTGGAGACATGTCTTGAAAGAAGTTGCCCCGGCTGTTGTCGAAGAGGATAATGCCCATGTTCTCCTCTAGGATTTTGATAGATTCCTATCTTACATGGAGGTATTTCATCCATTTCAAGTTTATCTTTGTGTATCGTGTGAGAGAATGGTCTAGAGTCATTCTTCTATACGTAGCTATCCAATTGTCCCAGCACCATTTATTGAAGAGACTCTTTTCTCCACTGGATATTTTTTCCTGCTTTGTCAACGATGATTTGACCATAGAGTTGTGGGTCCATATCTGGGCTCTCTACTCTGTTCCACTGGTCTATGAGTCTGTTTTTCTCCAGTACAATGCTGTCTTGGTGATCACAGCTTTATAGTAAAGCTTGAAATCAGGCAATGTGATGCATCCAGCTTTAGTTTTCTAATTGAATATTTCCTTAGTAATTTGGCATCTTTCCTGGTTCCAAACAAATATTAGGATTGTTTTTTCCAGCACTTTGAAGAATGCAACTGGATTTTTGATTGGGATGGCATTGAAAGTCTAGATTGCTCCGGATAGTATAGACATTTTAACAATGTTTATTCTTCTGATCCATGAGCATGGAAGGTTTTATCCATTTTTGTGTCTTTTCCAATTTCTTTCATGAATGTTCTGTAGTTCCTTGAGTACAGACCCTTTCATTAGGGATATTCCAAGGTATCTGATGATTCTTGGCAAAGAAAACAAAAGCAAAAATGAACTTTGGGTACTTAGCCAATATCAAAAGCTTCTGCACAGCAAAAGAAAGGGACAAAAACAAAAACAAACAAACAAACAAACAAACAAAAACAAAAAACAAAGAGGCAAGACACAGAATGATAGAAAATATTTGCAAATGACTCTTCAGAAAAAGGGTGACTTCCTAGACCTATAAGGAACTCCAAAACTCAACACCCAATAAACAGATAATCATATCAAAAATGGAAACACATCACAAACAGGCACTTCCCCAAAGAAGACCTTCACATGGCTAAGAAACATATGAAAAAAAAATGTTCATTGTCACTAGCCATCGGGAAAGTTCAAATCAAAAACACATTGAGTGGCACCTGAGTGGCTCAGTGGGTTGAGCCTCTGCCTTCAGCTCAGGTGCTGATCACTGGACCCTGAGATGGACCCTGCATTGCCTCTCTGCTTGGCGTGGAGCTTGCATCTCCCTCTCTCTCTGCCTTTCTCCATGCCTACTTGAGATCTCTCTCTGTGTGTCTCTGTCTCTGTCTCTCTATCTTTCTCTGTGTGTGTGTGTGTGTGTGTGTGCACGTGTCAAATAAATTAATAAATAAAATATTTTAAAAAATGAGATACTACCTTAAAACAGGAAGAATGGTCAATAGCAATAGGACAGGAAACAAGGGATGGAGGGGATGTGGAGAATGAGGAACACTCTTACACTGTTGGTAGGATGCAAGTTTGTGCTGCCACATCGGCAAACAGCATGGAGATTCCTCCAAAAAATTAAAAATAGGGGTGCTTGGGTGGCTCAGTGGGTTAAAGCCACTGCCTTCGGCTCAGGTCATGATCCCAGGGTCCTGGGATCGAGCCCCGCATCGGGCTCTCTGCTCAGCAGGGAGCCTGCTTCCCATCCTCTCTCTCTGTGTGTGCCTCTCTGCCTACTTCTGATCTCTGTCTATCAAACAAATAAATAAAATCTTTAAAAAAATTAAAAATAGAGCTATCCTATGAGCATGCCATTGCACTACAGGGTATTTACCCTGTACTGTAAGTACCCTGCACTACAGGGTATTTACATCTCTACAGATGTAGAGAAAAGAATGTGCTAGGCACATCTGTACCCCAATGTGCATAGCAGAAAAAATACTACCTAGCCATGAGAAAAATGCAAATGATATCCTGACTGTGTTGTCAGTACTACCCACCTTTTAGGATAGCTGGTTAATATAAAACACAGTACAAATATCAAATGTTGAAAAGAGCCAGCTCTCCTACATTGAAGATGGAAAGGTCAATGGAAGAGCATATCTGGTAAGACCATGTGATGGGCTCTACAGAAACAAAACCTAAACCCGGTAACCTAGCAAGCACTTTCCTGAACTCACAGAATGAAAATTTGAGATGCCGTGAAACCCGGTGAGCAATTTTTCATTACAGATTCATTTGTAACTGTTGAAAAGAATGGAAGCAGCCAAAATGGGTGAAGATTGCCTCCGTGAAGGGAACTCCTGAAATACCTACAGCTTCTGGGAATCTTGAAATCTACCACTCTCCTCCCCCCCCCCTTCCTAGCTATAGTAGTGCTCTACCTGTCAGCACACCCCTAAGGCTAGTAGTCCCACCCTGGCTCACCGGAGTTGGAAATGTCCCTAAAGTCCCCAGAACCTTAAGGTATGGGTGTCAAGCAATACTGAAGGAGGCAGGATGGGTCTGGTGCTGGTCTGTGACATGGCAGATGCTGTCCTGTAATGCCATATAGTCCAAAGGGGCAGTGAAGGCTTGGTATGGGACAGCGCCATCTCACACACTGCCTTCCCAAAGCTGATATTTTGCCTTTGGGGTGAAAAGGCCGGGACAAGGACTTGCCACACAGTCTACTGTCCCCCTTTCCCTCCCTGCTCTAGACTGCATTTCTCCCTGCACTTGTAGATCCCCTCCCCAAACCTGCCTTCTCCTGCCTCCTGCTCACACAATCACCTCCTACGAAAGTTGCCCTCGTTTTCGACATGAAGGAACAGGGACTGAAGAAGGAACAGGGACCTTTCAGTCCCTGTTCCTTCATGAGGTGAGCAGCTCTGGGGTGACAGCCCACCCAGGGGCCTGATGTTTGTGGAACCGTTGGTATGGTGAGCATGATCTGAGCAGCTAATCACAGGAGTTTCTGAGTGCTAGCATCACATAAGCAACCCATATCCCCCTTACATTTAAGTGTCCTGGACTCTACCAGCCTCCACACAGGCTCCTGGAAGCAGCCTCCTCCAATCAGCCCAGACATCATCCATCTTATGGTTGCACGTCTCCCACTTTCCAAGTTTCCTTGAAGTTCATTTCGACACCCAGAGGAAACTTCCTCATGGTTCCCATCTGGGTATGCCCAGGTATTATGAGCACACTGTCATTAGTGAGCTCAGCCCAGGAGCCACAGCTCTAGGCACTTCCCCTACAATCTCAGTTGGAGTCAAATGTAGATGCCAGATTACTGGTATTTGCACCCCACCTGCATTCCCACTCCACATCCTGGAGCCAAGAGGGAGCATAGCCCAGGAGCGGTCAGCCAGGAATCTCACCTTTCAACTCCATTCTGACCCCCTCTCCCCATGTCCAACTTATCAGAAGGGCAGCACTGACTCTTGGAAGTGGGCCCATTCTTCATAACCAAGCAGACCCTAAAGTCTCCAAAGGGCTTCTTTTCCCACTGTGCCTTAATTTGTGCAAACCCCAATGCACCTAAAGCACCCAATGTGAATCCCACTTTTCTCCCCAATTCCTGCAGTGCCTCTTTGGTCAGAATGCTGCCCACCAGCCTGGCCACTCATACCATTCTGCCTCCTGCTCTGACCCCATACCTACCCACCCAGAGACAGGGAATCATCCCCCACCTCTGGAGTCACTCCATCCTTCTTGCTTGGTCTTGTCACATTTGTTCTTCTAAGGACTGCATCACAGATGAATCTCTCCTGGACCAACAGCTGTTTTCCTGGCCAAAATCTGAAGCCATAACATCAGGGGCCAACCTCCAACTTACCAAAATCTGAGAAATTTGTCTTTCCCAATACTTTAGGCAGAAATACCTGTGAAGAGACACACAGATTCTTTATTCCTTCCAATCAGAGTGCTGCTGAACTTAGGTCTTCTGCTTTGCTTCTAGTATCAGTACATCTGAAAGTGGTGATGAGGTCAGGCAGTTTATACTCAATTTCAACTCTGCATACTTTATCGACATATTCTCAGAGCCATGGACACCCCAACCTCAAAAGAATGCAATGAATCTTAAGGGATAATAGTGACTCTAAGACAGGCTGCCCTTTATAATCACACAGGGTTTGTTTTTTGTAAATCAGTTATTTAGAAATAATCAATTGTGTAGTTTATTTTTAATCTTCTTTATTTTAAATAGCTTATTTGCCTAATATTTAAATTCATAACATACAATCAATCAGGGAGATGAAAACTTATTTCCCAACTCCCCTTCAATGCCTTCAATGCCTGGGTGGGTGCACAAACATTGACCCTTGGGCACTCGTCTAAGGCAGACATATTTAGGAAGACCTTCATTTGAATGAAGAAACTCTCCACATCATGGAGCTGAGCCTACCCCTCAATGCACTGCTTGGCTTCTTGCTTTAAGGCCCCCAACTCTCCCTTCAGGTTGGAACACTACTCCTTCAACTGGAGGATTTCTTCCAAGGACTCCACATAGTTCAGACCCTGGGTCTCCTGCACTCCTTCCTACCATTGCCCCTCTTCATTTTCTGCCATGAATTTGAAAACAAAGTGTTCATATTACTAGCCAGTTTCATCTCCTAAGGTATGGTGTAGTTTTCTTCTCAGGAGGAGACATCCCCACAAAATGAATAATGCGAAGATAGCAGGCCACAAGGACCTCAGGTGGAAGGACATCGAAAGTGAGAAGAGACTGAATGCTCACTTTTCTGCAGAGGTGAAAAGCATGCAGTCATAGATTTTTGGATCAACCTGGTGTTCCAGTGTCTTCTTAGTCCCGTGCTATCCTTGGATGGAGGGCTCATGGTTTGGAGGCTTCCAGGTCTCCATGACTGCATTGGACAAATTGGTGCAATGCTGAGCAGGTTTGCAGGTCTCCTAATCTGATGCCAGCTGGAAAGCCCATTGTTTGAGAGCCCTGTACTCTGGGGAGAAGGAAGGATCTGTGTCCAAGACAACATGCTGAACTCACTGTCCAGCTGCCTTCTTGGCCTAGTGCAGAGCTACATTGTTGGTCTCCAGGTCCATGAGAACACAGTGAGACTGCTGTCCAGGTGCCTGCTAGGCCTATCAGACAGCTCACTTCTTGGTCTCCAGATCAAAGGGTATAATGTGAATCCACTTTCATCATGTCAACTTGGCCTAGCACTCAGCTTATTTTTTGATCTCCTGGTTCAAGTTTCCATTGTAAGCTTGCTATCAACATTCCTAGTTGCTTGAGCACAGAGCTCAGTTGTTGGTTTTGAGGCCCAAGGGCCCATGGTGCCCCTGTCTACCGGGAGCCTACTTGGCAAATCAGACAGCTGAGTTTGACCCCAGGTCCAAGGGCACATGATGAGCCTGCTGCCTAGGTGTCTGCTTGGCCTACCAGACAGCTCAGTTTTTCTCCTGGTCCAAGGGCACATGGTGAGCCCACTATTTGTCTGCTTGGCCTGGTGCAGAACTGTGTGTTTCTTATTGCTGTTAAAGAACACATGGTGAGCCTCCTATCCAGGTGACCTCTTGGCCTAGCAGAGTCCTCTGTTGTTAGTTTCCAAGTCCAAGGGTACATGGTGATCCCACTCTCAAGGTAAGTGCTTGGCCTAACCAAGAGTCGCTTTATGGTTGTTAGGTCCAAGGTCTCATGGTAAGCCTGCTCTCCAAATGTCTGTTGGACCTAAGAGAGAGTTAAGTGGTTGGTCTCGAGGTCAAAGGTCACATGGGGACCATGCTGGCCAGGTGCCTGATTGGCTGAGGAGAGACCTGATTTTGTGGCTTCCAGGTCCATGGGCACATGTTGAACCAGCTGTGAAGTTTCCTGCTTCGCTTGTCATAGAGCTGTGTTGTTGGTCTACAGGTCCAAGAGCACATCCTTATCCCAATGCCAAGGGGACAGCTTAACCTAGCATACAGCTCAGATTCTGGTCTCCAGGTACATGGGCCCATGATGAGCCTACTGTCAGTGTGTGCCCTTGGCCAAGCTTTAGAGCTGAGTTGTATGTCTTGAGGCCCAAGGGCACATTGTGAGCCACCTGTCTCGGTGTCTGCTTGGCCTAGCCAGAGTTCCTTTATTGGTCTCCAGGTCCACAGGCACATAATGGGCCAGCTGTCCAGGTGCCTGCTTGTCCTAGGGGAGAACTGAGTTCTTGTACACTGGAAATAAAGGCCCATGGTAATGCTTCTGTTGAGTTGAAACATTTTCCCAGTACAGTGCTGAGATGCATGACTCATGGGTTTTGGGCACTTGGCAAGCCTCTTCTCGGGGCTACTTGCCTTGTGCTGCACTGGGCTGGCCAACTTGAGGTATGGAGGCTCCTTGTCCACCAAGTATCTGTGTGACTAATCTGCTCAGTGTCAAATGGGATCAGAAGCCTCCCAGTCTTTGGGTTCCTGGCAGGTGCTCTGTCTGAGGTCTGAATTTCTCTTTGTTAGTCTGTGTTTGAGGATTGATGGTCTGTGATCTCGGAGTTAGCAAGATTTCTGGGGAATTATTTCGTCCACTGCTGAGCTGTTTCAGACAGTCCATTGACTGAGGGCCAGTGTTGCAGTGACTAACACTGTATACAGAGATGTGGTGATTCCTTTTCCCAGTACCTACTTATTTCATACAATTCCCTCTCTGCCTGGTGTCTTCAGACATTCCCCACACTGTGAACATCTGGGAAGGCTGGATATTCATAGCATTCATGTGCCCTGTGCTGAGCCAGGATATGGTCTTCAGAGTAGTTGTTCCATCAGGATGTGGGCCCAGCTTTCCTGTACTGAACACGCCTGTGACCCAAGAGGTGTGGGGCCCAGCTGGCTGAGAATCCATGGTACTCTGGTAGCCAGTGTCCCACTACCAAATTAGACTTAGAATGAGAATGAGAGTGAGAATGCCTCCCTGAGGACCTGGGTCATTCTCCTTGTATGAAATGGGCCTAGGAGTCACTGTGGAGGGGTTTGAGGACACTCCGGAACACAGAGGGGCACAAACTTAGGTGCTAACATGAAGGTGGTATGTTGCATATTGGAGAGAGGCCCAGGGCAAGAGGAGTGGGCAGGGAGATTGCCATGGGCAGGGACAGGGAACAGGACATAGAAGTCGAGGAAGAGCAGGAAGAGCTGTGAGTGAACCGCCATCTGTCTCCTCTCTGCAGCCTGGGCTGTTGCCATCTTTTATAACTGCCCTGGGACATCACAACACCTTCTTCATGTTTGACTTACATACAACTGTGATCACCACTATGTGCTGGCCAATCACCAGGGTTTTCTCAGATTGGGCTCATACTAGTGACCAGGCAGATCAGCTGGCCAATTACTTATGGCTTTCTCAGTGACAACCTTACTGATATCATCACCTGGAAACCATCTTTTAAAGGAAAAGCGGTAACAGTCCTTCAAGAAGAAAAGTTAATATTTTTAAATATTTATACTGATGGTCATAGAGAGGCTGAAAGACTCAAACACTGCAAAGATAAATGTGCCACACAGAGGCACCATAAATTAGAACACTGACATGGATATTAATGAAATCATGGTGCCTTAGACCCCATGAAAGATCACAGTTGTATGTAAATCAAACAACATGGCCGTAGAAATAAATGCTCCTCTCAGCTCATCCATCCAAGCTTTTATAATAAGTGGAGAAAATGATAGGCATTATGTTTAATACATCTTCCCACAATAAACGTCAGCCTGGAAGGGATGAAGCAGTGTCACCAGTAACTAAATGCTTGCCAATATCATAGTGGTATTCAGCTCTCATAGAAGGGAAACAACAAAATCCATCCTGTCACCAAGTTCATAGTGTTCATGTCGAGCAACCAATCTGGAAATTCTGGGGCAGGGGGAGAATTGCATTGTTCTCCTCTCTCAAATACAAGTACATACTTACCAGATCATTCTGAACACTCTAGAAATCAATCAAAGGTGTTATCATATAAATGCTGCAAGGCTACAAGTAGAAAAATTACCACCATTGGGAAGGAAGGAGGATGGAAACTTGAATCTGGTGTGGTAAAGCTGACGATACCATGGACGGGAGTGAGTCTGCTTCAGGAAGACACCACAAAGTATTATAAACAGTTGGATGCAAAAGCAGAACTTTTTAAAGTCTGGATAAAGAAGAGGTGGTACATAGATATAATGGAATATTAATCAGCCCCCCAAAAACTGACATCTTGTCATTTGTAAGGATGAGGATGGAACCAGAGGGTATAATTCTAAGGGAAAGAAGTCAGTCACAGAATGCCAAATGCCTTATGTTTTCTATCATAAGCATAGTATAAGAAACAAAATCAATGAACATAGGGGAAGGGGAGAAAAAATAAAACAAGATGAATATAGAGAGGGAGGCAAACCATCAGAGACTCAACGTCCAGGGACAAACTGAGGGCTGCTCTAAAGGAGGTACCTGGGACATGGGGTAACTGGGTGGTGGGAACTACAGATGTCATTTGATGAAATGAGCACTAGATATTATATGCGACTGATGCATCACTAAATTGCACCCTGAAACTTAAAAACAAACAAACAAAAAAGCATGTTTTCAGGGGCGTTTCATTGCTCTTCTCCACCTGCACATAGGAAGTTTCCATAAAGTACTTGTTGAACGAGTGAGCTTTCAGATGGAGCCATCTCATTCTTGTGCAGATACACAAGCTCTAGAGCTCAGGGGAGAGAAGAATATGAACAGAGAAGGACTCTCAAAATACGGGAGCAGATGGGCTTCCCCATGTGGACCATGAAGAGAAGCAGAGCCTGTGGCATGGGACTGAACACGAACCAAAGGGGCACACAGGAAAAAACTGGCAACAGGTGCTGAAACAGAAATCTGCAAAGATGTGAACTAGAAGTAAATTCCCTCAGAAGTGAAGAGTGGGGTCTCCCCAAGAGAACAGTTACTTTTTGCCCCTAGAGTGGTGGAGTGAGGATAATCCCAGCTGGATTGCCTTTAGGTTTCAGTCACTCTCAGACAAACCCATTCCTGTTATATATGTATACTTTCTGACTCATTATTTTTTGAAGTATAGTTGACCTGCAATATTTTATTAATGTCAGTTGAACATTATAATGACTGGACAAGTTTTTGCCTTATAATGACCGGAAGTGTAGACACCATCCATCACCAGAGACACTATTCCAATGCAATTGATCATATTCCCTATGCTGTGCCTTTCATTCCTGTGACTTACTCAAACCACAATGGGAAGACAGTGTCTCCTACACCCCTTCACCTATTTCTTCCTTGACCTCTCACCTCCCTTCATAGAAACATCTTTTTGTTATCTATATTTACATTCTGATTCTGCTTTGTGTTTGTTTGTTTATTCGCTTGTTTTGCTTTTCAGAATCCAGACATGAGTGAAATCCTCTAGTGTTTGTCTTTCATATCTTACCTATTTCACTTTAGTGTATGCCCTCTGAGTCCATCCATGTTTAAAAGGACAAAGAATCTCATCCCTTTTTATGGCTGAGTAATTTTCCATTTCTTCCTGGTTGCTTAACTTACTGGCATATAGTCGTTGATAATAATTTCTGATAATCGTTTCTATCTCCTTGGTATTAGTCATGAATTCTCCCTTTTCATAATTTTATTGATTTGGAACCTTTATCTTCTCTTTTGGAATAGTTTGGCCAGTGGTTTATCAATGTAATTTATTTCTTTCAATGAACCATCTTCTATTTCGATTGATGTGTTCTACTGTATCTTTAGTTTCTAACTCATTGTTCTCTGCTTTTATCTTGATTCTTTCTGTGCCTTTGGCTTATTTTTTTTTTATTATTTTCTAGTTCTTCAATGTGTAAAGGAAGTTGCTGTATTCAAGGTTTTTCAATTCTTTTCAGTGAGGCTTGGACAGATACCTATTTCCCCCTTAGGATTTAGGACTAAGGACTGCCTTTGCTGGATCCCACAGATTTTAGACCAACGTGTTTTCATTCGCACTGGTTTCCATAAATTGTTTTAAGTTCTTCTTTGATTTCCTGGTTGATCTGGACATTCTTGAGAAGGATGGTCCTTAGTTTCCAAGCGTTTGAATTCTTTCCAAACTTTTTCTTCTATTTGAGTTCAAGTTTCAAAAAAAAAATGATGTCTGAGAATATGCATGGATGATCTCAGTCTTTTAATATCTGTTGAGCCCTATCTTGTGACCTAGTATGTGATCTGTTCTGGAAAAGTTCCATGTGTGTTCAATAAGTGTATCTTGTTTTTGGGTGGAAGGTCCTGCATATATCTATGATGTCCATCTAGCCTTGTGTATCACTCAAAGCTCTTGTTTCTGTGTTGGTTTTCTCCTTAGATAATGTGTCCATTGCTGATAGTTGTGTGTTAAGATCCCATATAATTAACATATTTTATCACTGTGACTCTTTATTTATTTTTAAGATTTTTATTTATTTTTTAAATTTCTTTTCAGTATTCCAGAATTCATTGTTTAAGCATGAAACCCAGTGGTCCATTCAATACATGCCCTCCACAGTACCCACCGCCAGGCTTACCCTACCTCCCATAACCCTCCTTTCCATTACCCTCAGTTAGTTCCTCAGAGAAAATGACTCCTTATTTTGGTTAAGAATTGGCTTATGTGGGCACCTGGGTGGCTCAGAGGGTTAAAGCCCCTGCCTTCAGCTCTTGTCATGATCCCAGTGTCCAGGGATTGTGCCCCACATTGAGCTCTCTGCAGAGCAGGGGGTCTGTTCCCCTCCCCCTCGGCCTGCCTCTCTACCTACTTGTGATCTCTGTCTGGCAAATAAATAAATAAAATATTTTTTTTTAAAAAGAATTGGCTTATGTAGTTGGTTCTGCCATGTTGGGGTCATAAATATTTACAATTGTTAGATCTTGGAGGATAGACCGTTTCAGAATGATGTAGTGTCTTTCTGTATCTCTGACTGCAGTTTTTAGCTTAAGATCTAATTTATCTGATATGAGAATCACTACCCAAGCTTTCTTTTGAGTCCTCTTGTTATGGAAGATGGCTCTCCATCCCTTCACCTGCAGTATGGATGCATCCTTAGGTTCCAAATGTGTCCCTTGTAGGTAGCATATGGACAGGTCCTATTGTTTTATACAGTCTGTACCCTGTGCAGTTTTATGAGAGCCTTTAGGCCATTCACATTGAGAGTAATTATTGAAGGATAAGATTTATTGACATCCTGTTGCCTGTGAAGTCCTTGTTTCTATAGATTGTATCTGTAAATTTCTGTTCTATGTCAGTCTTGCATTATTTTTTCTTTTAAAGAACCCCCCTTAATATTTCCTGCAGTGTTGGCTTGGTGGCCATATAGTCTTTTAAACCTTGCCAGTCTTGAAAGCTCTTTATCTCTCCACCCATTCTAAATGTCAGTCTTGCTGGATAAAGTATTCTTGGACTCATGTTCTTCTCATTGAGTGCCCTGAGTTATGTCTCACCAGGCCTTTCTGGCTTGCCAGGTTTCCATGGACAGGTCTGACATTATTCTGATGGTCCTTCCTATAAGTCATAGAGAATCTCTACCCCCTAGCTTCCCTTAAGACCTCCTGTCTAAAATGATGATTAACAAATTTCACAATTAAGTGTCTGGAGGACTTTCTAGATTCACTTACCTTGGCGGGGGGTTCTCCTTTCTGACTCTAGGACATGAACACTTGTTCCATTCCCCAGATTGGGGGAA